>NC_143569.1:26402500-26711000 GCF_054136105.1 Typopeltis vanoorti | reverse complement strand
AGCTTTCAGAAACAACAGGAATTCGCGAAGAACAACAAATGGGATGTAAAGGGGAGTTCCAAGACAGCGCTATTTGGAAGTATTGCGTAATAAGGCAACTTTAGCTTGCCATCCATTCCCCATCAGCGGGCCTGATGAAGCCATATATAACGGATGTCTGACATAGATTTTCGATCGGCTCGGCTCCGTTATACAGAAACCCAACACACATTTAATAGACGTAGCAGACGCACCAACCAAACCACTCGGTGCTCTTAATCGGCCCACATATTTCCCTCTCTTGCACCAGCTGGCGCAGAAGTTGTAGGAAAGATGTTGCATTGAATCAGCAGAAGGCCAGTCTGACCCTTGCGACCACGTGACAAGCGTGCTACTATTATGGCTCGTGTCCTTCGTCTATAAGTCCCCCCCCCCCGACATTTCCTGGCCTGGTATTGATCATCTATCTTATAGAGCAACATTCCAATATGTGTGACTCCGGCTACGTTTTTCTTTTGCCCACATTATGACTAACCTACGGCTCGGAGACTGTGTTGACATATCGTCTAGGTTCAGTTACTTCTTCGTGTGGCTCTTTCTTTCGAGCAAACATAATTTCTCAAACATCAACCAACGTTGCTTTCGTATATGGCTATCTTCATTCGATTTATGTGAGCTGTATTTTCCTAACCACTGCAACTACCAATAAGGTTTCTTTTTTTTTTTGAAGGTACCTAAGGGCTATTCAGATATCATGCGATTTTCCTAATGCCCAAGAGAGAAGAAAATTCAATATTTAAATAAATTAAAGAATAAAAAATTTCTTTCTCTTCGTGTGTGTGTGTGTGTGTGTGTGTGTGTGTATAAAATTAGATGGCTAGGCATATTTTAAAGTAACAGCTATTAGTTTTATTAAAGAACTAATATTAAGCATTTAAAAACATTAAAGTTAATACAGTATTTTAAAATTAATTGTAAGCATAAAAAACATACAACAGTATATTTTCATATATACAATTAAAATCATTGTTACGTTCAACAGTTCTTTTTTTAATTGTTATGGCTAACAATAGTTTCCGTGAAAATGATCACTCATGAATTAAGCCTATTTATTAGTTTACCCTTAAAGAAAAATACTTCGCACAGAAAGACGTGATGGCTTTCGAATTCAACAGTTAGCTGAACATGAACCTGAAGCACACAAATTTATCGATCGGATTTGGTGTTAGGAACTTGGTCGACGGTGTAGTCGAGCACCCTGACTCATAGTATAAAAATATCAATTATCTACCCAGTAACGTAGTTCCATTGAATGTTTCTGCTTTCATTATTACAATTTTTAATGCACAGCTTTCAGTCTTTCAAACAGAATAAAAATAAAATCACTGAATATAAATATAAAAGTGAAATTTCAGAATTACTTTTTTTAACTAATTAGGAATTAATTTTCCTAATTCTACACTGCAGTTCATCAACAAGCAGCAAAATATCGCACTGCGGTCAGCGTAACATGAAGACGGGTACAATGCAACCTGCTATTTCATCAGCGTATTAAGTTGATACTTTTTTTTCTCTCAGATAGGAGGCGTTAGTGTGGTAGTTGTTGAATACAAGTATGACTAATTTCTCAATATTTGCAGCTGTAGCCTTTTCTTCTACTTATTCTATGGAGAATGCTCTTTATAACGTTAACAGATAAATTAGTAAACCAAACGAACTAATTTACTCATGAATATATTCCATTAACAAAATTAGTCAAAAACGTCAGTTGATATTAACAACAATCAGAGACACAGCTCAAAACGAACTGCTATTCTAACAAAGCACTTGTTACATATAAATTAAAACTAGGATTATCGTATGAAATAATTCGGCATTTTAAATTGAACTCAAAAGCCAGAGGGGGGGGGGGAATAAATTTAGTGACTTCTTGAGTATCAGCTGACCAATTAAAACAATCAAAAAGAGGTCATCTTTTCATAAATGCTACATGAAATATATCGATCACAGCTAATCATTTCTTACATTCTACAATGTGTTTTTGTCGCGGTTCGTCTGATCCAAGTGACATGTTTCACATAATATTAAAAAAAAAAATTAAATAAATAAATAAAAAAGTACCAGTATTTCACTTCGATGACTGTATCTGCATTTTTCTCTCCGACTTGTCCACTTTCCGGATATTAAACTGTAAAATGCCTTGGAAGATGCTCTCCATAACAGGATACGAAGTTTTCAGGCACCTGTAGGTATAAATGCTCATCTCCGTCAGTGATAAAGGACACGGTTATTTTATTTCGAATCATTTTGTTTGAAATAAATTAAAAGAAAATTTCTTTAGGCATAACTATCAGACCATTATGATAATGGAAACAGTTTATGCCAACTCAGTATTCCTATCGTATTACGCAAGCCACTAAAAGATCTGTTATTTAGCATAATTGATTTACTAGAACGTTTTCGAGGTCATTAACCCAACTGAATAAATAACACCCAAACCAATTAATCCCCCACCGAGTCTTATTCGAATACCAGGAATGAACTACCGATAGTCTATCGAACCATACTTATCCACTGGAGAATTTTCTCCAAACTAGCAACTGCATCATTCCAGCAAGACAAATACTGTAAATAAAAACTGCAAGAGGCCCAAAGACGTAATGTACAGTCCTAGTAGTTCAACGAGAAAGTCATTACTGAGAACATATCCGCGTGGCTATAATTTCCTGAGCTTTGCTACCAAAACTTGGTGCAGTCAAAATGTATCTGTGGGTAACTATATTGAGCTAAACGGAAAACTATATCCGTTTTTATTTCATTTCAACTAAGTTTTTTTTCCTGTCTCAGTAGAAGGAGAAAACTCTAAAGTTTTGTATAATTTTTCACTTAGAGAAAGCAAGAAAGAGAAGAAAAACAGAAGAAAAGTGGCAGCAGAGATTAGACAGTAAAGCTCGTATAACATCCCTTTCCTACTCCCACTACCAAACATCAGGCAACAATCGCGGATCGACTGACGCTACTATTTATTTCAGATACAAGGTGGAACTAACTTTACTAGAAACGTAAAGGGGGAAAAGAAGGAAAGGGGGGGATGTGTTGTAAATGTCTCTTGGGACGATTGGACTTTCGTACTGAATCTTCAAGGAAAGAGAGAGAGAGAGGAAGTTCAATTTAGCGAAAGTTTAAATTGCAGCGGTTGCTCGGTTGAAATTTAACGGTCAAAGGCAGGCATGGAAATATCTCTATGTTTTATTTATTTCTCCTGTGTGCAAGTAAATGATGGTAAGATCGTCCTTTTCTATATGTTCATGAGTAAAATCACAGCCTTAGTTGGTTACTGGGAAAAAATATCAGTTCGCAATGTGATGGAATATTCGAAGGTGCATCCAAATTACCATAACATTTGTGACGCTTTCATGAGAGAAAGCTAATTAACATTATTAATATTCAACAATACTACAAAGACTCAAACAATTTTAATTGTTTCAAACTGGTCTGTTGCAATATTGAGCAGAAAGATAACAATGCCTATCATTGCAGACGAACGATGAATATATTTTCATTGTTATAAACTAGTCCGTTGTAAGAACAGTCTATCGAGGCTATCCACGTGAAACAGAAGCATTTTTCGTTTACCCAACCGGCTGAATACGAAGATTCAAAAGGCTTACAACAGAATAGAGTATACAGGTCAGAATTTACATCGTCTGATAGATCGCACCTTTCACATCTCTTTTACCTTGCATTGTTGAGAATGTCCGAAGAATGGTTCGCCGCTCTCCTTTATGCCCTCTCATTCTTTTGTATGGATGTTATTGACAACTGAGTGACTACTAAGAATGACGACGTGTTCAAAAGGTCTTCTTAATGTCCTTTGTGACGAAGAGGCAAAACGCCCACTTGTCAAGACATACTTGCTTGTTTTCTTCTGCTTCAGTTCTTCGTTATTCCTTCTTATATTTCATTCTTGTTGAACTTGTGTGCGACTTTCATAGCCAACTGTTGTCGCAGAGGGAACGCAGGTCTGTTCATCGATCAAGACGGTTTCTTCTTCATTTTTTATTCATTCCTTTCCATTTACATTGCTTGACCGTTTGTCTGCTTTCCCAAAATCGATCGTGAGAAACTCCTCAATATGAATCCCGTGTTGTTATTCACGATGTATAACACGTCACTAAAGGACGAGACAAAATGCTAATTTTCATACGCTCCTGTCATCTCTTACTGTTATATTTAGAAGACTGAGATCGACAATATTTGCAGGTGCGCACAATACAACTCTTCTGAGAACAGATTTCAATTAAGTGTATTACGTAAGATGTAATAAGCATCTATTTGATTCGTCTTGTTCGTCTAACAAAAAGAACCTAACAGATACTCTCCTATAGTACGAAATTTTTATGCAATTATAGTAAACTTTTTTTTGAAATTCAGTAGTTGGGATCTTCTATAAAGTTGAATGAATTACCTCAGTTTTGGTTTCCAACAGTAGTTTTGTAGTCGCAAAAAAATTAGGCAAATGATACAAATCATACGTCACAAACAGTTACACAAGTTCGAAGTATTTAAACAATTAAACAGATCTAGGTTCAATAGTTTTGATAACGTTGATACCCTATACGGACACCATTCCTAACTCCACCCATTTTCAAATCTTTTATGATTGTCACTAATATTATCTATAATAACATATTCTCTGAAGGGTAAAATTTCTTTCTTTTTTGTAAGGATAACATAATATGGTAAGGATGTATATTAAGAAAAATACAGGATAGCATTTAATTCATCTTATTTCTTAACTATAAGTGTATGTTTCACGGTAGCCACTGTACATACTGTAGATAAACGAAATGCATCTAAATCTAGACTTCCCTAAGAACAGTTATTCTTAGGCACTTTTAAGTATTTGCCGCGTATCCTACTCTGCTTCATTACTGAATATTCAAATTAATTCATGTCGTATTCGACCTATTAAAAGTAAGTATCCTAATACTTACTTTTAATAGTAAGTATCCTAATAATGAATTCTTCAACTCAAAGGTAATATAAAGATTTATAATTAAGTGTTCCCATAACTCAAGTGAAACAAGGTTGTAAAATTATTATATTTGTTTATATTTCCTATTTTACCTCCCTAATCATCGCGTAACAGTCAGGTGTAGGACTTTTCATTCCCAATTTTTCTTTACCTAAGATCAGCGATCCCAACTACAGCATGTAATGATCCACTATGTGGATCATTACATGGCCCCAAGAAGAGATCCTAGACTTTTTTAAATATTGGAACTGAAACATCGATTTTATTTATTTTCAATGAAAGATTGTCAAAGATCCATTTTTAACTCTCAAACTGTTGTAAATTCAATGGAATTTTTAATTCAAATTAACTCAAAGGATCGCTCTAAACTGTGCTAGTAAGCACATGTAACAAGAAAACAAACCATCTCGGAATTTAAATGCTTTATATATTAAAATCATTAGAATGAAGCACTCTAAATAGCGGACACATGCAATACACGCTGTAATTTTTTATTTATTACTTAATAAATAAAAATTTCGGGAGCAATATTTTGCTGCCAACTTTAATTAAATGATGAAGTTCCTTTGAGATGATTTTTAAACCACCTCAAAATGAGCTTACTAAAATATTGTGGATATTGTGAAAGGTAGCAATTTGCTGATACATTGCTAGTGAATACAGCGATTGAAAAAATCACCACACAATTGAACTGAACGCGATGATATCTGTTTAAACGAAGAGTGAAGTACTTAGGTTAACTGTAGCTCTCTCTTAACACATTTATTTTAATTTACGACCTCATTTGAGTGAATTGTAGTGAATTCGATATACCGTCTTCATGTTACGTTACAGTGACAAAGAGATTAATTCTCAGATTAGCATTATGACTCTCAAAGATCACCACATGCTATTTAAGGCATCTTATGTTCAAGTACTGCAACGAGTAGAACGCATTAGCTATTTAATTAGGCTCTTCTAACCGAAAACAAAGCTTACGTGACCCCTCAGAACACTTAAGAACTTTTGAATAGTTACGAGATAACATTCATAATGAAACATATTCGTATAATGAAACTGATAAAGTGGTTTCCTTAAACACATCGGTTGCAAAGATATTTGAACGTGTTCATTGTTCAAATTGCAACTTTTAAACTTAATCTTTCCCATTTTCACTTCCTCGCTGAGAGAAAATTTGGTGCCCATGAATACGTTTATCGTGTGTTTGTAAAATACCTGCTTATTTAATCACGTAGATAATATACCACTGCTATCGCTAACTATGTTAACACACAAGATATGGATGAAAATAAAAGTAAAAAGGAAATAGAGAGATGGTCAACAGCTATCACGATTACACTTAATAAAGCTACTTGGGTTAAATATTCGTTTGGCGGACGGGCCTGATCAATATAAAACAATTTCACTTCATCTGAGTAGATAATAGAGCTCTGTAAAGGGGTGGGGGGAGGCGCAGAAAAGGGTGGGTTCTGGAGAAGGAAAAGCGACTTCAATTATCACGAAAGCAAACGAGGTTACGTGATAAGCTGTATTGTTTCAAGTCCATTGTTAGGCGTGGATCACTTCATTGTCATTCTACTAAGCAGAAAGAAGGGCGCGTGTCTCGCTGCGTGCATGCCTAACCGACGTAAGCCACTTCTAACAATGAATTCTGTCGTGGGCTAAGAAAAACGGGCACAAGATCACGATAAGACTTATATGAGTTTGCCGTGAATGTTAGCTACCGAAAATTAATTAGGAAATGTTCGCGGTGGAGAGACAGAAAAAGAATGCAATGATGGGTCTTGGTTTTATTATTGCGAAAAATGCTAATTTAAGATATTCTATAACATCCGGTGCATGAAAGAGAAGGAGGGAACAAACTTAAAAATCTCTAAAGAAGTTTCGCTTTCATTGAACGAACGCCTTTTGGGGAGTATTTGGTGAACTTCCTCAAACTCCTACATGCTAAAGTTATGAAGCTGAATTTTTAAGTAATTATGAACAAAAATGGATTTTTGACGCTTTGAAGAATGAAGGTGTTATGGGTTTATACGAAGGTAGTGTGAAGGTAAAAGATCGATGAGTATGTATTCTTAAAGGTTAACTTACTTTATAGAAATTGGTCTATTAAAAATAGTTAACATAACAGCACATCAACAGATGATAGTCTGAATACACTGTATTTATTTATCAGTTTTTAAACTGTTCTAAAAATCAGACTAAATTTGAATTCAGATTAGCTAGCAACAAATTATTACAACAGTTGATAAAATGCGCTCAGTATTTTTGCAAAACAGTCAATAGAATATACGTTAGTAACTCCGTTTTACAAAATAGCTACTAGAATATAGTTCACGATACATTTTCTAAAAAAGCAGCCACTAGAATATACATCCGAAATGCTTTTTTGTTTTACAAAACATCTACTAGAATGTACGGCAACAATGCTTTTTACAAAAACGATGTTCAACAATATATTCTAGTAGAATATACGGCAACAATGCTTTTTACAAAAACGATGTTCAACAATATATTCTAGTAGAACATACGGCAACAATGCTTTTTACAAAACAATGCTTTTTGCAAAACTCTAGTAGAATATATGGCAACAATGCTTTTTACAAAACAATGTTTATAATATGATAGCAATCAAACAGTTCGATTATACAGCATTTAGTTGTTGTTTTTTTACTTATTTAACCAAGTTTAAAAACTATTGCAATAAATGAACGAAAGAGTAATCAAATCAAAGAGATACATTTTTTCTGTTTGTTAACAAACGCCACATATCATTTAATGAATAATGTTTAGAGAAAATTATTGTTAAATAATTATCAATCTTTAGGGAGTTACAAATCTAAACGTAGCACTATTTGTGAGAAGAACATTGGAATAGTCAAAACTTTCAAATAATATTAACTTCTTTATTGTCCCTGAATGTCATTTTTATAAATAAATTCCGTGACTCGGAAGTAACGCGGATTGAACGAAAATATTCATCGGTTGCGATACTCCGATTTTTACTATTAATCGTCAGCATTTGCCGGAGCTGTGAAGAAGGGTGGAAATGAGAGGATGCTCCCAGATTCCCATTTTGTTTCGTTCAAAATCGCGATCTCTTTTTCTCTTAGATAAATGAAGCAAAGAAAAATTCCAGCCCTGCTATCAATGTTGTTATTTCTTTCGTTGTCTGATCGCAGTGAGACGGCCATGCTTCATTGAACCTCACCGTTACCTGAGGCAGCCAGGGGATAACTGTCACGTGCATTTCCCGTTCAGGATGCGTTTCGCTTGCGTTTGTTTCCTGTATGAAATGGATTTTCTGCACTGTAAGAGTGAAACTTGTTTTTCTTTCTTTCTTTTTCGTTTTAGAATCGGACAGAGTGGAATGAGGATGAAAAACTAACCAGGCTTGACTTTCTGTATCATTATTAATGATTGCTGCAGGGCAACCATCTTTAGATGAAAGGGAAGCTCGTTTTGCATTTAAAGAATAAGCACAAAGTCTTAAAAACTTAAGTTTTTTTTTCTTTTCCTTTTAAGATTAATTGACCTTTCGCTTTGGTGTGCAAGTGCAGAGGAGGTTATTAAAAATGTAACTAGGGCATTTAATGTAGCATGGAAACATTAATTTTAATGACCGTTTTACTTCAATTCTGTACAAGAGATTTGCCACTAAGGGCCTACCATATAAAAAAAAAATCAAAGAATTTTTTTCCATATTAAACAGCAGATTTTTCAGGAAAGGCCATTGTGTGTTTTGTTATATTTTGTTCGCTATACTGATAGTTGGTTTAAAAGATATTTCATGCCGCACCCTTCCATGTGTTCACTTATCGCTTCGTATTCTTTTTACTGAATTAAACAAACAGCACTATAGGAACAATCCAGGTTTGAATCCGAGCACCCTACCTTACACAACTTCGTGAGTGGCAAGTGATAGCATTTATTCAGTATATAATCTTGCCGTCTCCAAACAGCCGAATAAACATAAACTTGCACCAAACTGTTCATCATAATATTACATTACAGAATTATCAGATTTAAACTCAAGTATAGTTTAAATCGGATCACTAGTTAATTCAACAAATTCGCCATCTTAAACACCAGATGCCGTTAAATGATGTCCAGCCAGATGAGAGTTATTACTTTGTTCTCTTCCTAAGCATTTTAGGTTTGATTTTGAACACCGAATTTCAGTAAAATTAGTTCAGGACTAAGTAATGGCACGCGTTCATAAATAATAATGCTGATTACGAGTATAGACCAGATTGGTCGGTTCCGGTCTCATTATCCAATATCCTTTTTTGAGATCTTCCATGCCTTCTCTTTCCAACTGGCTTATTTGGATGAAATCTCCATCTTATTTGGCAAAAGTGATCTAATGTTACTCATCTCAAAAATAAAATAATAATAATAAAATAAAATAATAATAATAAAATAAATAAATAAAAATCGTTTAGTTTTATTTTATTATTAGGATGGTTCTGAAGAAGTTGTGTCCAAATCACTTGGAATAATCTTAGTAAATAATGAGATATATGAAAATAATTCTTTTTTTTTTATTATTATCGCGCCTTTCTTAGCTAAGACTAAGATTACGCAAACAATCTTCTTCTTCCTAAGCAAGGCTGTCGTTATTTATGGAGGAATTAATTTTTTTTTAGATTAGCTACCGTTCTGACAAGAAGCGAGCAGACTTTAAGTTAACTGAAAACGGGAAGAAATCTACGATCAAATTACTATACATGGATTACAGTAAGTATTACCAGGTGAGTAATACGGACGTTGCCAGAGAAGTAAACTTTTTTTGTTATTTACAGGACATGGTTCTAATCCCGTTTAAGATTCAAGAAGCCTTTATGACTTTTCAAATGAAGGTGACAGGATTTTCATTGAAAACTCCTTTATCATCCCGTTAAACAGGCAAACTATCAGAAGATACTTGCAATTAATACAAATGCGCTAACCTTATCAAATCAATTGATTCGGCAGCAATAAAACTAGTGAGTGTTAAGCCACCATGTTTCTGACCACCTCTGAGATTCGATCCCCGTTTTTGTTTTAAAAGCTTAAAAAAAAGCAAATAAATTGAGGTGTAATCAGCATAAGCCGATTATTATTTTGGCTGTTTAATAAAAGAAAAAGATGAAGGCTTTCAATTAGTTCAACATTTTCTTTTGATGCACTCAAACACTTATTTACTCATAAGGAAATGGTAAGTGTTTGGCCTGATCGCTAATTTCCTGCACACTTCATTAAGATCCCAACACGAGTGTAACCATAATATTAGTTTGGAAGCCTCGTGTTCAATTAAAAGCGATCTTAATTAGTACACGTATTTAATCATTTTCATTACACGATTGGCAAATAATTTGTTAATCATAGTAGCGGAAATTTTAAAGAAAACTCAGTCATCAAAGAGGTTGAGAAGTTCTATCCTGTTATACTTCAAACGAGCACGTAATTTAAATTAAGACATTTCTATCGATACTCAAAAAGATGCAGTTCTGATAAAATTGAAAAGAGATGATAAAAAAAAAAATTAACTCTATATTCTAGGCGACAAAAACATATTTCAGACAAGCATATCTTTTTAAATTTAAGCGAGTTCGTCTGCTTATCGGTGTATGCTTTTCTTTCCATTAATTGCATCTGGTGAAGAGGCATAAGTAATTAAAATGATTTGCTACACCCAAGTCAGAATTAAAATTCTAATAAAGGGAACCACATTGCATTAACATGATTACAGGAATCGTAATGCTGTTATCGGCAGTCATATCTTGGTTAACAAATTCAAAATGAAAAAAAAAAAAAAAAAATATTAAGAAAATTAACGTCAGCTGCAAAAATTAATACTTCAAATGGAACATTAATTTTTTTGTTTTATATTTATTTCCTCATGTATAAATAATTAAATTGCTAACCTAATTTAATATTCGATTAATATCAAGTTAATGTTAAATTTTAATAATAAGCTAAACATCGATGTGAATTAGCGAGCCTCCTGCGTTCCAGACAGGAGGCTCGCTTTTCCAACCTTCTTCCAAAAATCAGACAAATCACCCAAATAACATACGTGTTAAATGCCATCTTGTAATGGTTCAAAGCCTTAGTAGATTCAGTGCCAACTGTACACAAACAAACGTCTCTAACAACCTTTTCTAAGCTAGTCTATTGTTATCACTTATAAACACTTAAATGACGTCTGAGCCTATGCTGATATTTAAGAGATCCAACAGATTGTAATTATTATTATTTGACATCTCCAGGGAGTCCAAGGACTCATCAAGGGAGGGCAGCTTCTCTACAGCTCCGTCTCCACCATTCAATCACCAATTGACTGCAACTACACCATCGCCATCTACCGCCGATCGCCACTAGTATTTCACACAGACAATCGCAAACATCCATTCCCACGGCGGGATTCGAACCCGCAGCCTTTTGGCTGGAGAGAGGATACGCTATCCATTCGGCCAACCAGGCCAGAAATCTACCAAGCAGCATCTAAAATATCTTGATGTTATTTAAAATTCAAAGTGAGTTGGAAGAACCTTTTCTATATCACGTAGGGAATGTTGAAACCCAATGGGTTTCAGTCCAATGTCTAGTGCTCATCTATTTGTCTCATTAGTATTCACCAGACCGCAGAATGAAGGACGATGAGTTAATTTGGAACGAAGCCAACCAAAGTTAATTCCATATTAGATAAAAATGAACATAATCTAAAATAGATTATAGTCACAACGCAATCTATTTTATATTAGGTTGTGCATCCAATATAATCAGCACTCCTGTCGACTGGGAAATCTTCTAGTTAAATAACTCCACACTTTTCATCGAAAAACCAGACAGACGAGCCATCTACCAAAACAGCCTACACGATGCTGAAGATAGATCATCAATATTAATAAAATACTAAATCACGAACAATTCTTCTAAATATTAAATTACTCCATTTATTGTCATAAATATTTTGTTTATACCTCATGTCTGCAAGATAATTCACACAACTGTGGGCACTGTTTTCTTATGATGCGTTATTGATTTTTAAATTATCATTTAATTCTTTGGATAGTAATTTTTTATTTGATAATTAGCCTAAAAGGAATTCTCCTATAATGCAGTGGCTTAAGATTTCTTTTCTATTTTTATTACTTTTTATATTTTTATCTTGTCCGGAAACCGACCAAGATTGAACTTTTTCAGCTTTTTTGTGTCTCTGTGAAAGTGTTTCTTGGAGCGATATTTCTAAAACATTAAGAAAATTAGGACAATTAAGGTAAACTAAGAAAATAACCCCTACTTACCCTTAGTTCAATTCATTTATCATTCTCATTGAACTATTTCAATTAAATATTAGAACTGTTAGCGAAGAAGAAGAAAAAAACGCGAGAAAATGGAGAGAACGCACCAGGATTACTGTTTGTTCTGTTATAACTTATTTTTTAAGGCAAAAAAAACTTTCAGAAAATCTGGACTTGATGGAAAAATGTTAACAATAGTTTCTAAATTCTTAGTAAGAAATAGCAGTAAAAATACGTGGTAGAAATATGAAATTGAATTTTATTACTAAACTCGAAAATCAATTAAACAGGAAGCAATTTCAAGTGAAGCGATGTAAGTGAATTTCAAGCTATAAAACGGAATAACACGTCTCTCCCTCCCTCCCTCTCTCTCTCTCTCTCTGCAACTTGAAGGCGCTAGAAAATACAAGGAGCTCTTTCTGTCATTAGAATGGCTAATTGAAATGAAGAGAAAAGGGAAAAAATGATCCTGTTGGAGACTTAAGTACTGTAAGAGAAAATATAACTTAGTACAGAAAATATGTAAGAAAAATTGGAGGAAAAGGCAGAACTGATAGTGCTTGTAAGCTTTTTATTAGAATCGCACTAAAGCATAAAAATGAAGACAATGGAGATATGACACGCAAATAATGGAAAATGTCTGATTGTTGTGCTTTTATTACAGACGATGATCTTCAATGTCGTCCAAGATACATTATTCTACAGAATATTCGAAATCAAATGTACATCTACTGACCAATCGAAACACAATAACTCTTCGAAAATGTAAATACTCAAGTCGATAATTTTAGCTAACGTAAGTGTTGTTTATGCCTCTTGTAGCAATTGTTGATTCCAAATGAAGGTTTCTGCGAAATTATTACAGTACAAATGGTTGCAGTTATAATCCTTTCCGAGAAAATAAGCACAGTCTCAACACATGGAAACAATATAACTTGAATATTTCTGAAATTGATCCGAAAATTAATTCTGACAGGAGGCAATATTCAGGTGTTGAATATCTCAAAGCTTTCACGCATTGCAAATAAACTTGATATTAACCAATGAAGCTCTCGCTCTCATGAGGGGGCGCTATTTCTTGGGAGATTAAGAAACATTTCACCTATATTTATTTAAGGTATACTTTCTATATGACTAATCTATACGTTTTCTATGAACGAATTTATAGATATACATACCTTCAATAAACTAGAGAAGTATTATGCTTGAACTGGATTGGCATCGCATTTAATATGAAATTCCCATGATCTTGGTTCTTTGACGCATCGCAGTTTTTCATTTATCAAATATTTCTTTATTGCTAGTTGGGGAGATCCTCTTCATAAAGTTCATTAAAGACCTGGAGACCTATGGTAACAGTTAGCATGCATTACAAGAATGAAGTGTGACGATGTATGACATTCTACTTTAACTTTTAATGTCCAGAACAATTACGTCACAATGTAACTCCAATAAATAGTTTCCATTGTTGTGAACATGACTCTTATTGGCCAATGTTTTTCAACAATAGGTTTACGTGTGCCATACAATTATTTTAGCCAAAGCATCAACAAATACGTTTTGTTTCGAATTTATTCATTACTGATACTTGAGTGCCGATGTGGAATATATGATAAAACTATATTTTCCATTATTATAGCTGATACAATTAAAGTTGTTTCGCTGCATTGGTAACCCATGACCTAAATATATATACACGGAAAGAAACACATTTTTTTTTTTGTTTAATATTACATCGAATTTTGTGTTGTTTTGTAAAGCCATGCATTCTTTTTTAGCATAAACCCACGACAAAAGAGCTATCTACCCAAAACAATTCGGCAATCTAATAATATTTATGGCAAAGTATTTATTATTTATAGCTCACCTGAAAGTCATAGGAAACTTCCTCTCAGTTATCCTAGCATACTGTGTGAGAAAGCTGTAAGTCACAACCGTCTTTACATCTCTTTGAAAATAATTCTATACAGTGAAGTGCAGCCATTCGTTACGTACGTTATTACAAACAGCTATCGCCGTTTAAATATAGTTCCCCACTTACCCGAAGAAACAGAATAGATCCCTTACTCCTTTAAAACCAGACGTTTAAATTTAGGGCCCATTCGTGACTAAACCCCGGTATTCTCATAGAGAAAAACACACAGTCCGTCACAATTCATAGGCGTAGTTAGATAGGCGAAATCATCTTTTATATTTATGGAGCTCATAGAGCAGTTTCTTTTGTTTAAGAATGCGAGGCATAGCTTCGGAAAAAAGCCAGAAATATTTTTATTACATCTTCCGTTAGATGGTGCTCCAGTCGACCTCCCATAAACTGCTCTTTGCCATATGTTACTATTACTTATGTTTTTACGGCTAAAGGTTCGCGAGATTCGAGTCGCATCATAAGCCTTCCCGCTGCTGGAGCGTAAATGTTCTCTTCCACTACAATCTAAAGTAATGGAAGTGCTTTTGCTCAAAGTCGAGAGTAATATAACACCTCTCTGAAACCGAATATTTCTTGCGTTTTTTCTTCCTTACTCATCTCCGAAGTATTCTCCAGACAAAAAACGTGTCTGTAGACGAAATAAAAGATTTTTGTGTTAGTCGAATGCACAGTTATGGTTTTTATTCCCTCGAGTACCAACCTACGAAAGTCACTGATGCTGTCATTTTTCTGATTTAATCTTTTATTTATCACTGTTGCTATGGAGTGGAGAAGCAAACTATGGTTTAGCATAAATAGCCGAAAAGGAAACCAGTGGGAATAAATAATATTGGCCCGCCAAGTGACAACTGTAAACTTGGGATTGTTGGAAGCAAAAAGAGAGTCTAAAGTTTCAAATCAAGTGATAGTTGCGTAAGAATTTACTTCTGGGACGAATAGAAACAATTTCTTGAAGTCAACCAGAAAAGTTTGATATTTAGAAAGATATTGCAAAGAATATGCCATAAAATATTTTTCTTACTCTCAAATTCTGACCTAAAAGCAGTTAAATATATTTACCGATACCCACCATTTTCTTGGTATGAATATAACAAATGTATTTTTCAAATAAGTGTAAGAATTATGCTCAGATATTGCTTATAGTATACCAATCCCAGAAGTTGTTCGATATGTCTGTTGGACATATCGAACAACTTTTCTGAGAAAGTTATTCGATTTGAGCCAAAATCAAAACGAATTTAGTTAATGCTGTTTGGTTCGATCAGCACACAGACAACTGAAGTCAGAATGTATCGGAGTCTCATCATCATTTTGCGATCTTAAATTGATGTCTTTTATATGAATATGTTATCGTATCTCTTTCTTTAAGAAGGCTAATAAATAGCGGTTTCCATAATACGTCTGCTAAATTTAACTATAGAATATATTCAAAAATAAATAG
Source organism: Typopeltis vanoorti (assembly GCF_054136105.1). Taxonomy (NCBI): domain Eukaryota; kingdom Metazoa; phylum Arthropoda; class Arachnida; order Uropygi; family Thelyphonidae; genus Typopeltis; species Typopeltis vanoorti. The sequence goes on along the minus strand of NC_143569.1, from coordinate 26,695,326 downwards.
ATGTACTCCACTTTGTGAAATCAAGTTCGATTGCTTTTCACGGTTGCTTATGTCGATGTGCTTGTTAAACCACTCAAAAAGGGATTTTACGTTTTTGTCTTTTACGATATTCTTAGTAATTCTAAGAGTATGTTTTCCCTCTACTTAAAATTTTCCTGAATTCCTCTTTTGCGAATCTGATAGAACCAGGAACAAACTATCTAACTTATCGTACTAACTAACTTATCGTAGAAATTAGCCACAACATTTGGATAATAAAAAAGTCATCACAAATATCTCGTTATTCGTGTAACTAATTATTGTAATTTTGTATTGATTTGTGTGCCACAAATCAATAGTAGGAACTTTTAACTCCGGTCAACTAGTAGTTCTGTTTGGTTGAAGTCTCCTCGCAATATAACACGCAAAGAAAGACTTAATTAATATTGATAGCCTACTAATCGTTTTAATAACGTGTTTCGATTAAAAGAATAATATTAGCTGCATGCAATGCAGTACTAACTCGAGCGATGTATGTTAATGCAAAGTCTTTGGATAATGAAGTTAAAAATATCGCAGGGGGGGGTAACAATGGGAGAAAGAGAAAATGTACCGCCCGCTAGAACCTGGGTTCCGATCTCATCTGAGAAACATTATGGATTTTTCCAAGTTAAAGTGAATTAACACATGCGGAGACTTACCTATATTTCTTCCTAACTTCCGAAGAGAAAGTCCAGTCGAAGTAATTTTAGACATTATGATACACGGCCTCTGAGCATAGTTGTCTGGACAGTAATTTCGAGTCATAAAATTAGACCTTATCTGATTCCACCCCAAAAAAAGGACCATCTGATTTCTCAGAATGAAACAGTACCACTAATAATAATTATCCTTTATTCCACTACGAAAACTCCTCATTACCATCCATTTATCTTCCTAATCTTACCTGAAATTAGACGTTTTAAACTGTTTTTTTCTCTCATCGATTTTAGCTTATTTTTACTGTTAACCTCTTCAATGGAATAGTTACTTGGCTGCAGAAAAACCTGATTGAAAAAAAAAAAAAATTACCACTAAAGGTACGATTTTTTTCATTAAAATAATTTATTCTTGCATAGTATTATACTTCAATTTTTTTAACTATTTGTACACGAATTAAAAAGTAATTAAATTGGCACAATCTCATACACACTTAAATTCACGCAATTTATAAATATTATATTTTTTAAAATATTAAAAATATAAATGCAATTAATATATTTTACTATATAGAATGAAATTACGAGAACCCACTCTTAGGAGAGAAATCTTAAAGACTCTGCAAATAAACTTATATGAAATAGTCGAATATTTCAAAACATTTAAGTGGAGTATTTTTAATTTAAATGAAATATTCAATTGTTAATTTATTAGAAGTATATAACCAAAGTATCATAAGATTTTCTTTTCAATTATAGAATATTTTAATAAATATAAACGGATATTTTAAAATCAGCCTTAATATTTAAATTTAAGAAAATCAATAAAATTTTAAAATTCAAAATTTTATTGATCATATAATTATACAAAATGTTTATACAAATTTTTCAATTTTTTTACATCGCGACCATATGCTCGCCCAGCAGCCAATTTAGAGGAAATGTGAACAGCACTGAGATTATCTCTCACTTACTCACACAGGGCAAATTTCTCTACCCATATTTCAAGCTGCTCTAAAGACTTTACAAGGTATTTGCGTTATGTTCTATTTAAATCTAATAATCTATATTTGTGTCGTGTTCTCGACAGCCGTTCTGTAGGTTTTTATTTCCTTACGGTTGTGAAAACAAAAGGAACGAATTATCGACTTAAGCTACCTACTTTATTTCTAATACTTCTCTTAGTTACATCCAAGTTTCAGAAAAGCGCATTCCTTTATCTGTTATGTTTTTCTTTTGTGAATACTCGCCAAGGAAACTACAAGGGAAGTAACGATAAAAGAATACTTTCAAGTTACGCAGCATTTTAAAAATTACATAGGGAATTTAGAAAAAAAAATGCTTATCGATATAAAATGGCCTTAATGATGACCAAGAACAAATATTTCGCCTATTGCTGAGTGTCACGAATTTCAGCGCTTTACATCTAGGCTAAGGGTGATCTCACTGCTCTTCACCGTAATTCTGTTTTCGGACAATGCGAGCAATTCTGTTCAAAGGTATTTTATGTAATAATAAAATCCCTTTGAACAGAAATGCTGGCAATCTAGGAACAAAAGTTATGAAAGTAGGCTTCTGGAAGATACATGATTCTAAATCAAATAACTCGATTTTAAAGCATCAGGACTTCTTTGGCTATCTACTGTTATTATACCGTATGATTTCTGGGGAGGGTGGAGTTGTTATCCATGTGTTGACATTGCTGGAACTGTTGAAACGGCAGTTTGCAGATCAGTATTTCTCAGTGGCATTCTTACTCTTGGACTTACTCGCGGCGGTGAAATAGAACCACCCTACGTGGCCTTCGCTACTTCAAGACTTGGGGTCTTGAAGTAGCGAAGGCCATGTTTGGAGTCCGCAGCAGGGGTTCCAGTCTCTGTTTCTCCTTCTCTTCTCGATGCAATGTGAGCGATACCCTTCGAGGGCATGCTAAACATACTTAGAAGCCCAAATCCTCTTCTTCATTTCCAGGGTACATCAGTTAAACGGTGGAATCGCAAGCTGGATACAGGAAGTTTCAGTGTCAATTGGGGAATCCCGCAGTCACACACTTGGCCAGGTCATACCTGGAGCGGGAGTCTGGGGAGCGGAATATGGTAAGCACTAGAAACGCCACAGCATAACAAAGAGACCACGCATATGTGGCACTCATGTTCAGGAGTCAATCTCCTCCCGCTGTATGATACTTCTCCACTTTCCAAACTCTTGAATTTTTTTAACTAGTCGTCCCTCCTGATACACCGAAAGATCACCTTTCTTCAACTCGGATCACAATTTTGTTCAAGATTTCAGTCTCGGTGATGCGTATTAGGTTCGTATACCTCTCGTGTGCGGGATAAATATATAAAAAGTCACTTTTATCTCTCCTTTATTTCGATACAAGCACTTTGTGTGTACAGCAACCAAACTTCAGAAAGACTGTGCCTTCTCTTCCAAACTCAGACGCTAGTTCTATGTTCTCAGCGATTTTGTATAAATGCTACATCAATCTTATATTAGAGTATAGTTCTTAAATTTCGGATTTAGTACGGAAAGATTATATAAATCCTTGGTTTCATTCCGAAGAAAATTCGTCTCGATAACTATCCTTCCATATTTAGTGTTACAGAGAATAACCTCTAACACCTTTGTCAGGTATCTACAGCCGCTGTTCGTAACAGATCTGGCATCCCTAATTCTTCCACCATCTTTTATTTCCACAGATTCCTAAAATGCAGCTGTTCAAAAAGATCAGTAAGTTCCTCCTCCTCCATTCTCGTCCCCTATAAAATACACAAAAATAAGATATTGAATTCTGTGACTGCTCATGAATGGGACCAATCTTTAAATTACTCTCAAAGCATTTTTCGGATGTTATTGGGCTGAACTCCTAAGAATGAACAAGTGTTTAAATTTTGTTTCGATTAATGCCCAGTTGTAGAGTTGGTAATTTGGAAAACAAGCATTCTTTGAATATTTTAAAATGATCTTTAGCTCAAGTTCCTATTCGTAAGTCATAAATTCATTATGGTAATAATATTGTTTCTCTTCATAGAACTAAAACATTATGTGTAGGCATAAATAGGAAAAAGCAAATTAACTAAATGTGGAGGGAGAGAAATTAACCCTTTTTCAAGAAAGAAAAGAGATAGAGAGAGAAAGGGAGGTCCATTTAAGGTACACACGTTATGAACATTAAGTAACATTATAAAGCAAAATCCAGAAAGTTTAATAATTTAGTGGGAAAAAAGATGCAATATTCTAGAAATATTTATTCCAAAAGCAGCAACTAATGCCACTTTTATAGTGTATTCTGCCCGTTTGCCTATTTTGAGAGAGATTAATTCACTATTTGAGAAACCCATATTTAGCCTTTTGCGCCCTTGACAGAATATTAACGTTACTAATTCAGCGACATATTTTTGCCTCATCCAATGCATGTCAAACAAATTTAGTAATATGGTTTCGCGGTAATATATTTCCAAATCGAAATAAATAGGTGACACCTAATAACCATGAAGAATATACATATGCAAACGCTGTTCAATGGCTTCTTAGAGTAGTCAGGACTTAAAAGGAAAATCTTCTATATTGTAGAAAGCTTCTGTTCAGCTGCACTTGAGAATAATAACCAGTTTTCTTGAATTATTCTCTTATCTGGGGAAAGTTCTTTTACCAATCTCTTTAAACAGAAGACTTTCCACCTGAAGGTCAACGAGTATTCGAATGCAACTATTCTTTAGATGCGCACGAAGGCTCTATTTAAAGATTCTGTTGATATTATCACAAACGTGATGTTCAATGAATTACTTTGAAATTCACTGCACACATGTCGTGCTAGAAATGTAGCGTCATCGTCACCCTTATAGTAATATGCGATGACAGTCATCAGAGAGGGAGATAGTTGGGTGAGAAGCCTACGTTGCTATGATTTTATATAAAATCTGACGTTTGATGAGTACCTAAGGTTTGACGTGTATTCCCATGGCAACAATAGGTCTATCTTTTGTAAGAAAATCGTTGAGCGTGAATTTCTTTATCGATAATTATTGAAATTTATTATATATTATAATAAATTTCATAAATATCATAATAAAATAATAAATATAAATTATATTAAACTCTTATACGTAAATTCTTTGCGAATATTAAAACTTTGCTGCTAGTTTGATAAGAAATATGTTTATCTACCATATTATGTGTTTTTATTCTAACAAATGCTGCTGTTGGAATCGAAGAAGCTCAATTAAAGCAATTCATAATAATTTAAATTGTAATATATTCATTTTTAATTGACCATGATTTATAAACATATAATGCCAACAAGTTCCAACGGAGCTGTTCGGCTTCTTCAGGGCTTGTGAAGGTAAGAGAAAACTCAAAGTGGCTAGTACAGAGAAAATGAAGTAGTACTATCAAAAATTAAAAAATTGAAACAGACCGTAACATTACACGCATGGAGCGTCTCGTATTAGTCACTGTTGTGTGAGCACGTTCTGTAGTTATGAACGAAATGAAATTCTGGCAAACTGAGCAATCTTATGAAGGTTTTCCATATGTCAGATATTGTTATTCCCTGGTTTCTGTTAAGATTTTGCTACGGAGGACTACTACGGCTTCTTTGAAGTTTCTACAAGGGTAGTATTCTTATAAAGCATGGAGCTGCTATCCCAACCAATGGTGTGGTTTATAATCGGGAAATGATGGGCTAGACCTGAATTGTCTGTTTTGTTGTTATTAACATCTCCTATGTGTTCTTTTGTTTCGGATTTCGAGGCTTCTCGACGTTTGTCCTACATATTCAGACCACACGAGCATGGGATGTTGTACACTCCAGTGTGTTTGAAGAAAGCATTGATGTCTTTTGGGTGATCGTGGTGGACAGTCTTTACAGGTTTGAACGCAACTCTGATGTTGAAAGGCCTAAGAAGGTTTGCGATCTTTTCCGACACTATACCTGCATAAGGAATAACTATTGAAGATCTGTATTGAGTAATGGTAGGTTGTTGTTGTGGGAAATTGCTATGAAGAATCCTATTGATTAAATTCTTTGGATAGCCATTGTTTATCAATGTCTCTGATATTTGAGTAAGTTCATCATAGAGTTCTTTTGCTTCTGATTCTTCATGTTTCAATTAAAAATCAATATATTTCTGTTTACATTATCTAATTGAGTGACCAAATATAGTTGAACAACGCACAATTCATAATCTTGTTTCGGATTGCTTCAGTATACAAAGAAGGCTATATGAAAAGAAAAAAGTGCATTAAAATATCTTTAGAAAAATAAATTACAAGATATGCCAAAAAGTCTTTCAAATTTCACATAATATATAACGTTGTGTTTAAGATTTTATATATTTATAGTTCTTTTCTTTAAAAAGGAGAAGCAACTTCTAGGCACGTATGGTATTTTGGGTAGGGATGGGTGTGATTATCTGAAATTGTACTTTCTAGACCAAATATGAAGTTTTTTTTTTCTTTCCGCACATACTTCAAGGCTACCAATAACATTAAGTGTAATATCACACTCAAGTGGATATTTAAACGGAAATTTCTGATAACGACAATGTTGCTATAAAAAAACTGAGCCTTGTCTCTACTCATCTGACGATGTACGCACTATAAATACGCATAACGCGACCGAAGCTGGCTTTGAATATATTTGTTTTGCTTCGTTTCACAAAATATACAATTTTATTTAGCTCAATGCAAAAGTTAACTGAAGATACAAAACGCTGAAGGGCAAGGATTTAAGAAAACTATTTAAAGTATCCCTCACCATTCAACACTCAGCATAGCTCTCCAGTCTCAGGAGTATAATATTTAAATTTAATTCAAATAATAAATATTCATCTCTCATATCTTAATATTGTTTAGTGGCCTAAATCCTACACGGTGAGTATAATTAATGAGAGGCATGACCATCTTGATAAAATTTAACCCCCCCCCCAAAAAAAAAATTGATAAAATGAATCTAAACCCAGTAGTCGTGAATCTTTTTTCTAGTATAGCTCTGATCCGTTTCATAATATTTTCCAGGTGTGTTTATATAAGTGCGATTTTAGGTTTATTGAGGATTTTTTTTTCTTTGAAAATAAATTCTAATCGTTCCATAGTTATAATTTTCACTTGATGCAATGATGATCATTCCATAATTATAAACTAAGAATAAGAAATTCTTTTGTTATATATTTGCCACTCTAATATCCTATACTGTTTCGTAGATGCTTTTATATTTTAATGCTTATGTTATTCATCAAAGAAATATTGGAAACATACATACCCGAACATTGAATATTCCTTATTAATATTAAAGTGATGTCGACGAGTTTTCAAACAGCTGCATAACTAATAATACGCTTAATGATAAAAAAAACCCACTGCGTATCAATTTTGAATAAAATCTCTAAATTTTGTTTAGCGTCAGAGGAGAAATTTTATACTGCAGGAAATCAGTTTATTTTATTTAAACAATCTGCTCCAAATTTACCATTTAATAAAATTATGAAGAATGTTTGCTCTTAAAATATTTAATGAATGAATAATCTGTCAGGTAATGGAATTAATCAGATAAAATTCTGGATGCAATTTTTTCACTACATAAATAATACGTAATATAATAAATGACAACCAAGATAAAACAATATAATGAATAAATTATACTTTTAGTTATACACAATTAGTACAAAGTTAGCCAATATACTGTATAACGTAACTAAATAAAATGTGTACTTATCAGCCAATCAATCTCAAACAACTATAAGTCAATATACAATAAATAACTATTTATATATAAAGAATGACTAAAATTGAAGACAATTGACATTTATGACTTCAGGGATGAAGCAAGATGCTTTTCGTATTCCCCTATATCTGTTGCAGTTACAGTGAGGGTAAAATTTATGAGTAGTTTGCTTGGAGATTATGCATCGCTACACGAGGTTAAACTAGATTTTGGTCTTCTATGTTTGAATATGTCCGTTGCCTCGTATGCTGCAGCTTGCTGAACCAAATCGTTGGGGTGTGTGGACGCCTTTAGGAAGAACTTAGATGCTAAGGATTGCAGGAAAGAGAAAATATAGGGAATATTTGTATGTCTATGAAGTTGATTGTTTCTAACATACCATGGGGCGTTCAGAATCATTCTCAAAGCACTTGTTCTGTACTCGTTTTATTTTGATAATGTTAGTATTAGAGGTGTGGCTCCAGCTGGAGAGGAATAGGTGATTATGGGACGAATCGTCATCTGGTATAGCTGCAATTTGATTCTGTTGCTGAGCTTGCTATTTCTATTAATTAGCGGATTGATCTGCACGATGGCTAAAGATGCCTTTGCGCACGTAAACTTGATGTGTTGGTTGAAAGACAGCTTTCTGTCGAGAATTACACCCAGGTATTTTGTTTGTCTGCCAGGGAATTTTAGTATTGAATAGTAATACATCTTCTGCAGGAGACGTTGGCCTTTTTGAGAAAATAATGGCTGAGCTTTTTTGGGAGTTGACTTCCAATCTCCATTTGGGGAACCAACCCTCCAGCTTTAGAAGGTTTTCTTGAAGCTATCTGGTAATGAAATGGGGGTCGGAGAGATCTGGTTAGTATTGCTGTAACGTCCGCATACAGGGCCAAAATGGAAGACATCGGATTGTGCGGGATGTCCGACATGTATACAGAAAGCAACAATAAAGCCAGTAGGGATCCCTGCGGCACTCCAGCAAAGATATTTCTACCTCATCCAGCGCTGGGATGAGGTAGAACTGTTGATTTTGACTTGTATTGATCTGTTCTGAAGATATGAATGGATTAGATGAACCATTTCTAGTGAAGTACCGGCTGAGATAAGTTTGTGCAGGAGTCCAAAATGCCAGATTTTGTCAAATGCTTTGGATAGGTCTAGGAAAATAGCTCCTGTGCACTGGCGCTAGTTATAGCTGGTGGTGATGTATTCCACAATTCTGTGGATTTGCTGGGTAGTACTATGGTGTTGCCGAAAATCAAATTGTTCTTTAGAGAGGATGTTTAGGTCATTTACTGAGGTCTGGAGTAGTGAGAGGATGACCTTCTCCGCAACCTTACCCAGATTGGAGATGAGATTGATTGGACAATAGTTTTGCGGTAGGTGTGGGTCCTTTCCTGGCTTATGTATAGGGATTATCAGCCAGTTTCTAGGTGGAAGGAAAATAGTGAAGTCTTAAGATTACATTAATTATAATGGTCAGGTGCACTATAGCTTTTCGAGGCAACAGCTTGATCACCCGATTCGAAATGCCGCCTGGTCCAGGAGCTTTATTGTTCTGTAGTTTTTTAATAATATCATATAATTCAACAGGTGATGTGGGTGCAATATGGTCAGCACTGGTATCTGGGTGTTTTAGTACGTGTCTGACCTGTCTGTGGATTTTGTATAAGTGATTGAAATCTAAGTTGTTATATGAAGGTTTGCACTCCACATCTAGATTCTTTACTACAGCTTCTGCCTTATCTACATCTGTGTGAACAAGGCCCTGGTTAGAGATTATGGTGGGAGAGATCTGTTTTTATTTTTGATGTTTCTCAGTAAACCCCAGATAGAGTGATAGATAGGTGAGATAGAGGCTAACTTTTCATCCAAAACTTGGTTTCTATGAGTTTTAAGTGCATCTCTCACTGCCCCGTTCAATCTATTAAGAACTGATTTGTCCTGAGGAGCGCGAATTTTATGAAATCTCTTCCTAGCCCTGTTCTTCTCTCTGATCATGTCCTCGGGCAAATGAACAGGCTTGGGAACAGGCTTGTGGAAAGTTTCAACCGTTATTGCGGACTTAATCTGTTGGGTGAGGCTAGTCACTGCAGATTCCACATCATCTTCTGTGCATATGTGAGGGACAGGTCCAATTTGATCCCTAAGTGCTTTAGACAATCTGCCCCACGAAATGTGAGAGGGAGGAGACAGGTATTCTTGTTCTCCCAGTTGTAGTAGAATTGGGTTGTGATCCGATGACAGCTCGTTTAGTGATTTAAGGCTGTACTGAAGTTTAATGTCTTGCAGGATAGCTACATCCAGGATGTCAGCAGTGCCAAACGTACTGAGATGAGTTGGTTCGGTAGGTCCAGCCACAACAGCATAGTTTGATCCTATGTAGTTGGAAAGGATGCAGTCATTCTTGTTGGTGGTTCTACTATTCCAGGCAGGGTGCTTGGTGTTTAAATCCCCAGCAATAATGACGGGTACTCTAACTCCTAAAATGGCATTTAGGTCAGTGTGCAGAAGAGATTTTAAGCTGAATAGATTTTCAATCTGCCGGCAGGGCTGGTGAAAACTTCCACGCCTGTAATTTCAAGGTTAGTGGTTGGTGGGTTGTTCACAGAATGGTGCTTAATGTAATTTTTAATGAAGATGGCAGCGCCACCACCTCTGTAGTTGGATCTGTCATTTCTGTACATGAGATACCTCGTATTTTGGGACTGTCAGAGGGTCTAAGGTGTGTTTCACTGATTAGTATAATATCAGGTTGGTATCTGTAAGTGAAATCTTGTAGCTCCAGAATTTTGTTCCTTAAGCCGTACGCATTCCATGCAATGATCTGAATAGAGGCAGGAATGAGTTTGTTTTTATTCATTTATGATTACTGTGAGGATGGCCTGTGTTTCCTGTAGGAATCTCTTAGTGGTGGTTGCTGTAGGGTTAGACAGGCTGAAATCTTATAGCATGCTAGATAAAGAGGCTGTAATAACTGCTGTCAGATTAGTAGGTGCTATTGGCTGATTTTGTTCTGATATTGGTTTGTTAGTACGAGCCACATCAGCATAACTTCGTTTGCCTTTGGCTGCCACTGTCTTTGAAGGTCACTGACTGTTGCTGCCGAGTCTCAGGTTGAGGAACAGGTGCCCTCAGGTGATCTTTTACTAGAGGAAGAGGGCGGTTTAGCTGTCTCCATCCCTCTGTTTTTGGGTGCTGAGTACATCCCTTGTAGTTTGCTGGATGAGGGCCACCACAGCTGACACATTTAGCCGAGGTGGTTTGTGTGGCTTGGTGCAGGTGTTAGTGGGGTGGTTCGTAGCATATTTCAGGCATTTATACTCCGCCTTGCAGAGTCTTTGAGCATGGCCAAACTTCTGGCATCTATAGCATTGACCAGTAGATGCCCTTTTACGGAGTGGCTCTGGGGTGATCCATAGTCCACAAACAGATGTTAAATCATAGATGTTCTTATAGGCTTTGTGGGTCTCCACCAAGACAGAGACATAGGGGATTTGTCAGCTCTAGTCATTCTTCTGATCTTTATAGGTGGCAGGTCCTGGTGGTGGAGGTCAGCCTCAATTTCATCTGTAGTTATATACTTCGTGACACTTCGCAGTACTACCTACAGATTTTTCTCCGAATTAAGAGAAAAGGTGTGGTATTGAATATTGCTGGGGTCTAACACTTTGGTCAGTTTCCTGTAATCAGTCACAGTAGCAGGATGAATTTTTATACCATCATCAGTGTTCTTGGCTGAGGGATACTGTATCTGTAAGCTTATCATGGTGGACCTTAATTGTGTCCATCTTTTCTTTTCCCGGAGGACTATCGGTGGAACCCTCTCTTTCGTGGCGGTCGAGGGATTGGAACTGGGAATATCCTCTTCCATACCAAAATCTATCGGAGGTTCTGTATGTGCCAGTGGTTTTGCTCACATGAACTTCTTCAAAGCTGGCGGGGGGGGGGGATTGCAACTGAGTAATGAGCTCCTCACTTGTATCGTCCGAGTTATCTTCTGTGACTGCAGAGAGTGGGAATGAGTCAAAAAACTTAACTTTTCCCCGCCAACTATCGCTCAGAAGGCTTCCTAATCTGAGGAATTCATTATAAACCTCCTCGAAAATGGTCTCGTTCAGAGGTTTTGCCATAGCAAATTCAGACACAATCTGGTGTTTTCCAGCAGTACGATATATAGCTTAGTATGCCCTGTGATTAGGCTTAGAAGATGGTTTCGGACGGAACTAAAAATTGAAATTAAAGTATTTACTCACATGTGACTTACAAAAACGTTTTGTAATCAAAAAGCTTGATCAACATTTGTGAACATAATACTCGAGACGAAAGCATAAATCGCTAAAAAACATATTAATCAAATTCGCAATTCACCATCAATAATACACGAAATACTAACACGCGAACTGCCATCTTCTGTTATCAAAATTGAAAACTGTAAAGAATGGATCAATAGGTATTTATTTTATGCCAAAAAAATATTGGTGTAGTTAACTGAATTCTCAAATGTTATCAGATTTCAAACAACTGAATCTATTTTGAAGGGTTTCTTAAAAAAATATATAAAAGAGATTAAAATTATATAATGTAAAACAAACTTATATTCATAGCAATCAACAATTCTTCAATAAAGTGGTGGAGTAACTTGTTATTGAATTAACAAGTCTGCTTGTTGTTCCTCTATTGATTATCACGAAAAAAAATAATTCGTTTTGCATTCCATATTTATTACGGGACACAAAATAAAACTTCATTAAATTGCAATTTTTGTATGCAAATTATTTTACGTCATCTATTCGGTGCTTTAATAATTGAAAATGCAACAAACACACTTTATCAGAATCCGTAGTAAATACAAGTATAATATCTGAGGAATGTTTCTCCCCTAAAATATAAATAAGTGCTGGAGCACACCGGATTTATGAAATTAGTTTAGTTGCTGAGATTGTGATAGACTCGAACTATACCAGTCATCGCCAACAGTTGATTTGTTGTAAACTGAAAACATAATAAATTAACAAATTTTCTTGAAGAGTGACTATTTTCATAAGCACTATCCAAAAACTAATTGTTTTTTTTAAGAAAAGAAATCCAATATTTTTCCAAGGTGAACAAACTTTTCGAAATAAAATAGTTATTAGTTGAGTATCTATAATGTAAATTTTTTTGTGGAAGAGCAACTGCGTAATGAGAAATTGTGTTCAAGAGAAACTGTCTAATAAGAAAATGCTTTTTTTAAACAAATCATCCGAAGTATCTCTCCAGCTAGCTTGAAATCGGTTTCATACACTAAGTTCAATAATGATCCTTAAAACAGATTGTAAGTAATGTTTAAATTAACACAGTGATTAATATTCTTAGCCCTAAAGTCCCAGAGTTGTCGCTAACCCAAAGATCAGTACTATTTTCCGAGTGTGAAGGGTTTTTTTTTATTTATTTATTTTAACTATTTGCAGTCAAGCAAACAAAGCGGGTTGAATTTAGTTATTAGACAGAAACATCGATAAAACCTGGCTTTAAGGTATATAAAGAGAACTACTTCAATTTCGGTCTAAACTCGGGAATCGCTAAGTTGTGATGAAAGTCACTGTAAGCAAGAAAATACATTCACGTGCTCGGGGATTTACATCTAAGACGCCAACAAAAGGTAGAATTTACTACAAGTACTAAGGTTCAGCTATATAAATCTTTACAGAATTAGAATAATGGAGCCACTTATTCTTTTACTTCGGGCATAGCCATCCCTCTTGTATTCGTGATGCTCAACGATGAGGCAATGTTTTGTCATTTTAGTTCGCCCTTTGCAATTTCATCTCCTTCACGTCTAAAATTAGGTCTCGCTACCGAACATCAAAGAATTGATTGTTTGGGGGAAAATTACACCTTTTTTCATGTGCAAAAGCGAAGTCACTTTTATAGGTATCCGTCTCCTTCTAACATTCAAAGCCAGATGACCTCTCGAATAAGTACCGAGGATTGGTTGTTAAAGAAAAATCAAATATCATTGGTTTTCCTTTCATAAATTTAATTTCTCCAGGATGCAAAACCTACTTCATAGAAAATTCACGAACGTGTCTACATTACCTCAAGAATGCAATTTGTCGAGATCTCAGAAACTGACAGTTCAGCATATTTCGGATTCATGCTTCAATAGCAATACATGATTACACCAAACCAATGTATCCTGAAGTGGCTCGGTAAACATGAGATATCCGTGCTTTATAGTTCCGAGCGTGATATACATTCACATACAAAAAAAGGATAAAAGTTAGTCTACGTGAGTTAGCCTACAGTGAATTACGTGGGCTATCAATAGTATATGATGCGTACAATACTAATATTGAGTTAATATTCAATATTAGGCTAATACAGAATAACTTATGAAATTACACCGTTATTCCAATTTTTGAAAGAAAATCTTTAGGGTGTATTAGATGGATTTGGAAGTCCATAAACAGGAATGGAGTTCCATCAAAAATGATTTTTTCTTTTAAATGGCTCCTTTCAAGCAAAAGAACGATATTCAAACCCAATTATTGATGAAACTGCACGAGTCAACAAAGAGAACGTTAATCTAGTAATCATTATTGAAAAATATATTTGAAATATATTTAAAATAACTAAGATATTTTAAAGAATAAAACTATTTTTTTTTCTTTCTCAAGAAGTATTATTATGCTGTAATATATTTATAACAATTACTTCAGAATCATTAGAAATCAACAATAATTATAACAACAATGAAATGACGTCACGATGCCATGATCAAGATTCTTTGTTTTACGAATCTATTTAAACGAGGGCATTCTTTCGAAAAAAGAAAAACACTTTCACCTTGAGGCCTTACATTAGTTTATGAGCTCTAAATGTAGACAAAGATATTTATACACTAAGATTAAATTTAAGACACATAACCCTAAAAATAATATCTAGAGACACAAAGCTGGATTGAACTGTCTTCCCAAAAGGACATTTACGACCATTGAACTCATCTTGACATTGCCTTTTTCCATATACGAGATACGTAATAAACTTATTCTGTCAGCGGTAGCCACTTAAAAGTGTGTGTGTTTGTATTGTAAGATAGATCTCGAGCGTATTCACCCAATCTACATACTGCTGAGTCCTGTGATTGAAATTTTCGTCCCATGAGGAGTCGTTTCGTAAAAGGATATGTCGCAGGCTGAAACGCAGTGCACTTTCGTTACGCTACCCTGATTGAAGGGTGAAAAGAAAAACCCTAAGCAGTTAATGCCACACAGAGAGAGCCATTTGCTTTCGCTGTTAAGAAATGAACCTCAGCACTTATCTAAAATAGAAGAAACTTTCTCTGCAAAGAAGTCCAATAGAGCGAAGGAAATAATTCAAGCTCCAGTTGTTATTACCATACACAAAATACACACAGAGGTATCGAGAAGTTCAGATTGATGTCTAATGTTGTTAGACTTGGTCCTGTCTGTGCCATAGGGGCTAACTGCCGAGTCGCTTCATATAAATCCAATTAATATTTGCCTTCGTTAAAAGAAGTTAACTGGAAATATGCAGAAATTGGAAACCTTTCGATGCATTAAAGCATCATCGGATAATTGAATTTCGTATGTCCGGACAGAAATTAATCTGGCTCAGATTAAAGTATTAACTGCGATTACCGAAAATCAAATATCGTATTGTAAACGGATTAACTTCCTATGTTTACTACGAAAAATATATTGATCTGAAAATCAGTCATCCACAGGTTAACTCGTTAAAAGGCTTTCTGTCTAATATGACGTCATCATATTGCGTAATTTCATTGTTAGCACTGTTCGCATTTTAATAGTCGAAGTTGTTTGACGTATTTTGTTTATACATATTACTTATCGAAAATGTTCATCAATCCAAAAATACTTTCGCTCGCGGCATTTTCATAGATTTAAATAATACGTATAAAAGAGAATATGAGTTCTTTTCAATCACGCTAAATCTAAAACTAAAAAATCCGAAATCATTTAGCATTTACTTTTTTTTTTAAATGTTTCTTTCTTGGCATTTTGCCTATTATTGGAATCTTCAATTGATTAATATACTCCATTCAGTACGGTCGCTGGGCACACATTGTTTTACGATTTCTAATCAAGTTCGAAGGAAAAATACGAAAACAGTTTAAACTCAGTTCTTTTTTTAAAAATATTATTATCAATCAAGTAGATAGTTTTATAGAACAGATATTAGATTTGAAAGATTTTATTCGACATGCAATGAATTTCTTCAAATGTAATACGATTTATAGATTTTTGTAAAAACCTAAGAGAAGTAGCTAGTTTCTTCGTTCAAACGGTTAAAATGTCAATATCTAGCCAAACCGAGGTTACCTGTCTTATATTGGGGCATTACGCTTTTTTTTTAATTATGTAAAACTGTAAACAATCATAATATTGCTGAACATTTTCGTTTGTGAAGCTTATTATTAGACCTTTACTATCTCCATATTCCAAAACGGGGATCTACCTTTTGCTCCAAAGAGGGACCCATCTTATCCCGATTTCCTCACGCACACAACCTCAAATTCTTCTACAAGCTTCCATGTTTATTAATATCGGAACCAGCAGAACCCCTTACAAACTAACAGATTAATTCATTACTGGGAACAGTGATTATTTCAGAATGTGTCCGTGGACCACTTTTCTTCTGTACACTACTGCATTTGATGTTATTTGGATTGGTTTATTTTTATTTTATTTTGGAACGTAAGAGAATTTATCGGACATCCTATTTCCACGTCAGATGGGTTGACTACCTTAATTTGACAAGGTTCCTTACATTCGGAGCAATATAAGGAACAGGCTTTGTTTTATAACTGGTTCCAAAAAAATTATCCATTGAATCCTAATGATTTGAGGCTTTATTTACTTATCCATATACAGACATTGAAAAACTCCTGGATAGGTCTTCCACTAAGTATTGATAAATCGACACAAGTATTTCTACCTAATTCGTACAAAAATGACCGTATTTAGACTCACTGCTGCTTTCACTCCTCAAACTCCGTTGCGCGAGCTTTATATGTATAGCATGGTATATCTTGATATCCAATGTAGTTGTTTCCATAGATCTGCCGAAGCTCAGCAACTCAGAATGATTTCGGTTAGTTCCAATACAACATCGTTTTACTTTTCTACCAGTCCAGAATGGGGATGTACTGTAAACCAAGAAAAATCACTCCTAACTTCATAATATAACCACCTTACGTTCACTTTATGCTGGAAGCCTTAAACGATTGGTTAATTAATGTTGTCGTGGCATTTGCCATACCCAAATACGTTCTCATTCGAAAACTGTGAGTTCTCAATTGTAATCTAGTACCACGGGTTTCGGTCGAATAATTGGCTATGCAATTACAGCTAGCTGTACCAAAAATAAACTGATTTTTTAATATTCGGAGTAGTGTCGGGGTGATGTCCGACTTGTAGTAATTAGCAGTCTCCCATGGAGATCTATGTTATTGGGTCCTCCACGGAATATCATCGCCTACAAGTTCCACAGCTATCGGTGCTCTATTCCTGATGCATCATGGAATTGATGCACAATCATTGTTATCCCTGCTATCCCTCCAGGTCAATTTATGGTCCCTTCTTTTTTCAAACATTATGTTCAATCTACATAAACTAAAATGATCACCTTGACGAAGTAGAGGACTTTTTATACCTAGAATCACATCTCTGATTCCTTAACAGACATTAATTAAGATAAGAAAACAGAAAGCACTCCAGTTCCACAGAGGTCTTAATAAAGTATGGAAGTCGAGCCTCATCTCAAAGGAGACGAAGATTCGTCTTTACAAGTGCACCAGTCAGTCTATCTTTCTGTACAGTTCCCAGACCTGGAACATCGCAACAAAAGCAGCAACCAATGTTATAAATAGTTTGGGACTATTTGTCTAAGAAATATCCTGGATTACTCCTGGCAAGACCACATTCCCAACTCAATTCCCAACTCTATATTAGATGAAACCCAGCAAGATTCTCTAGTGAGCACCGATCAAAGAAACCACATAAAATGGTTCAGCCACCAACTCAGACATTCGCCCTCTGCTCCTTCTACGCCCCTACAGATAGAAAAGGAGGCAGACCTGAACTCCATATTGGAAATACATCAGCAATATTCTCCCAGTTTCCTCCCAAGTCTCCTAATCAGAGATACGTCAATTAGCATACGACAGAGAGCCCTGGTTTTCCTTCACGTCATAAGAACCTCCAAGTCTTATCTTAGTGTCCACGGGCTACTTATTTGTTTACATCGGTTCCCCTATTTATAATTGTAAAATTATAAATAAACGATGTTCAATGACTACGTGATCTTAGCTTGCAGAATATATGAGAACAGATTTTAACCTCAAAGTTTGCTTATTATTTTGTTGATGGTTTACTAAATAAAAAATTCGCTTAAGTGCACAAAAATGCGCCATACTGTTGTTAGATATTGCTTGACCCCATCAATTTCAAGATAAAAATAAAGTTTATTCTTTTCCTCCAACTCTAAAAACCAGACATTGCTTATAAAGTCACACATTTTGCATCCGTAATTTTATAAAACCAGAAATAATGTTCTCCAAGCTTTCAGCAGAAGGTAAAGTTAATCTTTCAACACGAAAGTGTCGTTTCACTAACATAACGAGATCCTAGGGCATCTTCATCTGTTGAATAATCAATAAAGAAGGTACAGAGTCAAGCAGCGCACCACCATCAGCTGCTTGGTGAATCAACAAGTTCGTATAGCTAACTTAACACTTAAAAAAAAAAAAAAAAGTAATGATTCTTAGTGCCCCTTCCTAAATGAAATCATAATTCCGGAATTGCAGGGCGACTTTTGTTTGCAAATACTTGCATGTAGTTTTGTTTTTCACTCAAAAATATTTGTACATCGAAAGAACGCATAATAAGAATATTAGTTTCTAGAGGAACAAAAACTAACCTTCTATAGTTTGTTGTTCGTGCTAGCCGACAGGAGCGCTACAGTAGTGCAATGAAATCAATATATCAGTGGCAAATATTTATTCCTTTATTTTGAAATTTAGGATGTAAATCAGAAAGAGTTTTTTTTCATATAGCAACCAATATGCAGGTAGCAATTTTTATATACTTTCAAACGCTTAGCGAGTGAAATAAACGTTCAGCTCCCCCCTATACGTAATACACACAAACCTTCAGTTAATTCTCATAAGAGACGCGCCACTACAATCTAATAAATCTGCTATTTAATCATAAAATAGCGCATTTCGAATGTAAATTGTTAGATGCATTAAGACTACATTTTGCTATCCACTATTACTTTATTTCCACAATGAATTCTGTTCGTCAGCTCTCTGCAGACAAGCGTCATACATCTTTCAAATTTATTTGGGAAAGAAAAGCAACCAACTTTATAAACGACCGAGCAATTCCGCATAATAAAATGGAACGTTTCTATCGCATTTGATTTACTGGAACGATTATTCGGAGTATCATTCAAATGTTTTGATTTTATATGAGACATTATTCAAATAACAATGAAAAAAACTTTTTTTAAAATAATTTTATCGATATATGTAAAACAGTATGTACCTTGTCGTTCGATGCGTTATTTAAACACCATCAAAACTGTGTTGTACTAGTATTTTGATTATAAATTTGTTTCACTTATATTCATGTTCTTTAAGGTAATCTTTTTCAAATCACTTTTCATGAGTGTTTTCACAAGGGAATAAGAAGCCCTGATACAATCGAGTTTAGTGTGCTGATTATCGATTTATGATTTTCTTACAAATATACTGATTTTTTATTCTTGTGTATCTGTTCACGATATTATGATAATCGTGTGACAAAACATACAATCATGAAAATTATAATCAATATAATTATAATTTCGTACTGTGAAAAACGCAAAAGATCTTTATATGAGTTTTTCACATGTTAGTTTTATTATAATTTCCAATAAATACTTCACCATTTATATAAGTGCAAAGTTTTTCATGAGCACAGTACACAATTCTAAGTAGAAATCAACTTATTGCTTGATTTATTGGTTGATTTTCAACAATGGTAACCACCTTCAAATATTTTGTTAATAATATCAATAATTTTTCAGAGCCCTCTAGTGTACGATTTATCAGCGAAACAGAAAACTACAATTCGTTGAACTAACATGGGCTTTATGGTCGAAAACTGTCATTAGTATTATTTACTGATAGGTCACTGAGATTTTTTTATCGAAATTATTAAACATAAAGTAAAGGACGACTATGTAGGGATATGTTCAATTTCACACAAACTTCAGACATTTTTGTTTAGTTCGTGTGGAAAGGGTAGTCAACGGCGTTAATATTTTCTTCAGGGGAATCGGCTATAAAAGTTGCTTCTACTTACACTTGGCTCAGTTCCTTATTACAATTTTTAAAAGAATCTTCTTTCTCAAGAGACAGAGAAAGCCTCTGATATTCAGCTCCTGGAACTCCGTCACCAAAACAGAAGTTACAGAACAATCAACTACGACAGATGCCATGTAATTCGCTTCACCGTTAAGCATCTATAGTGCCACCTACTGGAAAAAAAAATGCAGGTTTCATTTCTTTGAGAGAACTCACAAAGCTCTGTATGTAGTGTTGAAGAAAGGAACATTGTTATGTAGCGACAATACCAACCTGCACACAAAATAAGAAAGCCTTATGTCTAGTGAAGGAAGTGAAAATCCTTGTCTCATCCGTCATCCCATTGAACATCTTTGCCCTATTGGATTTTCATTTCTTTGTACGGATGAAGAAAGCACTTCGATGCGTGATACTCCCTTAGCGAAAACGATGGGAACGAGATGCCGCTCGAGTGACTTAGCAATATGCCAAAATCAAGGAAAATATTTAAGCAAGGTATTTCAAGAAAGGATTTTACAGTAGAAGAACTACAAGTGGATTGGATTTAGGAAAAAACGCGAACTTCTTTAAGCGTATTGTTGCAGGCAATTTCTATATGATGAAGACACAAGAGTTTCTTTATTATACATTAGAAGCTATAAAGAGATACAAATGCCTAAGGTTCAAACTACTCATGGTTTTTATTGCAGATATACAACCTATTTGAGTGGGGGGTATGTTTGTTACAATTGCTTAAAAATGCACTGTCCTTAACCGTGTTGTATTAGTAATTTGATTATATATTTGTATTGTATAGATTATACGATTGTATGATTATAAAAATGCACTGTCCTTAACTTTTTTTCCCTTCAAATTTGTTTGTCTCAAACATTCGATGTGAAGATCATGTGTTTTTTTTTTTTGCGAATGCTGTATCACTTCGCATACCATTCCATTCATTCATATGCAATGCCTTTTCCGAGAACTGAATTTACACAACAATACTTTTATCTGTTATTATGAAATCAGAATTGCAATTGACACAACAATACTTTGTCTGTTCTTATGCAATCAGAATTGCAATTGACCCAACAATGCTGTTTTGTCTATTCTTATGAAATCAGAATTGCAGTTGACACAACAATACTTTTTGTCTGTTCATATGCAATCAGAATTGCAGTTGATACAACAATACTTTTTTGTCTATACTTATGAAATCAATTGCAGTTGACACAACAATACTTTTTTGTCTATACTTATGAAATCAGAATTGCAGTTGAAACAACAATACTTTTTATCTATTCTTATGAAATCAGAATTTCAAATGACACAACAATACTTTTTTGTTTATTCTTATGAAATCAGAATTGCAGTTGAAACAACA
This sequence comes from Typopeltis vanoorti, assembly GCF_054136105.1. Classification (NCBI taxonomy): domain Eukaryota; kingdom Metazoa; phylum Arthropoda; class Arachnida; order Uropygi; family Thelyphonidae; genus Typopeltis; species Typopeltis vanoorti. The sequence continues at coordinate 26,674,192 of NC_143569.1, read as the reverse complement.
ATACTTTTTTGTCTATTCATAGAATTGTAGTTGACACAACATTACTTTTTATCTATTCTTATGAAATCAGAATTGCAGATGAAACAACAATACATTTTGTCTATTCTTATGAAATCAGAATTTCAATTGACACAACAATACGTTTTTGTCTGTTTTTATGCAATCAGAATTGCTGTTGAAACAACAATACTTTTTTTGTCTATTCCTATGCAATCAGAATTGCAATTGACCCAATACATTTTGTCTATTCTTGTGAAATAAGAATTTCATTTGACACAACAATAATTTTTGTCTCTTCTTATGAAATCAGAATTTCAATTGACACAACAATAATTTTTGTCTCTTCTTATGAAATCAGAATTTCAATTGACACAACAATACGTTTTTTGTCTGTTCTTATGCAATCAGAATTGCAGTTCACACAACAATACTTTTTTGTCTATTCCTATGCAATCAGAATTGCAATTGACCCAATACATTTTGTCTATTCTTGTGAAATCAGAATTTCATTTGACACAACAATAATTTTTGTCTCTTCTTATGAAATCAGAATTTCAATTGACACAACAATAATTTTTGTCTCTTCTTATGAAATCAGAATTTCAATTGACACAACAATACGTTTTTTGTCTGTTCTTATGCAATCAGAATTGCAGTTCACACAACAATACTTTTTTGTCTATTCCTATGCAATGCGAATTGCTATTGACACAACAATACGTTTTTGTCTGTTCTTATGCAATCAGAATTGCAATTGAAACAATAATACTTTTTTGGTCTGTTCTTATGCAATCAGAATTGCAGTTGATAGAATACTTTTTTGTCTATTCTTATGAAATCAGAATTTCAAATGATACAACAATACTTTTTTGTATATTCTTATGAAATCAGAATTGCTGTTAACCCAACAACTACTGAAATAGGAATTGCATCTGACATCATACTTTATCATTTCTAATGTATGGAATCAGAATTGCAGTTGAGAAAATATTTATTTATCTATTTTTGAGGAGTCAGGATTGAAATTGGTTGCTTATTGGAACAGCTACATACGTAACGTTAAAATTTCACTAAATTCCTATTGAACTATAAATTTTATTTGAAAAACCTGATAGCTGAAGATAGATATTTTTAATGTGTTGGCTGAAATTGATGCATATTTTAAGAATATGATATGATTCATCAAAAATAATAATTCAAATATACTTGAAATATAATAATATATTTTATTCCTAGTTTTAAAAAAAGTGAATGTGCTTTTTTATAATTAATTCCTTACACACATGGATTGATTACAAGGATATGGGAGACAGGATCATGGCCTAGAGACTGGAAGAAGTCAGTTTTCATACCACTACACAAGAAAGATTATGAAGGCATACAAGAATTATAGAACTATTAGTTTGATATCTCATGAAAGCAAAATTTTGTTAAAGATCATGCTAAATAGGATTGAGGCAGAGATGCCCGAGGAACAAGCAGGTTTTAGGAAAGGTAGGGGCACCAGAGATCAGATCCTTTGCCTTAGACAGATCATAGAAAAATATAAAGAATTCAGACTCCCTCTGGTAATGTGTTTCTTAGACTACTCTAAAGCTTTTGACTGTGTTGAGCATGTGAAACAGTGGGAAGTAATGAAAAGAATGGGTTTTCCTCAACACACTATCAGGTTGATAGCCAACTTGTATAAGGAACAAGAAGCCACAGTAAGAACAGGTTGGATTGACTGACTGGCTTCAAGTTGGAAAAGGAGTGAGACAAGGATGTTTACTTTCTCCTCACTTGTTTAGTATATACAGAGGACGTCATGCGTGAAGCATTGGATGAGCTCAGGACAGGAATTACGATAGGAGATAGATCGATCAGTAATCTGAGGTACGCTGATGATACAGTACTCCTTTGTAATGACATGGAAGAACTAGGACTAATTCTTGACAAAGTTAACAAGATCAGCAATAACAGAGGACTTCAATTCAATTCTAGCAAGACAGAGATCATGGTTCTCAAAGGAAAAACAAACAGAGAAGCTCTTGAGAAACAATTGAGGAAGTCAGCAAGTTTGAGTACCTGGGATCTATTATTAATGTGAAGAATTGCTATTCAGAAGATGTCAGAGAAAGGTTATGAATGGCTAAAACAACAGTCAAAGACCTGTCTAAAATCTGGATGGATGGATTTATCTCCATGGGAACAAAGTTGAGGATTTTAGATGGTTGTTTTTCCAACAGCGACTTATGGATGCGAGACCTCGAACCTAAAGAAAGAAGTCAGGTAAGAAACGGATATCTGCTTTTGAGATGGGGTGTTACAGAAAACTGTTGAGGATATCATATACTGAAAGGCGTACAAATGAATGGGTGTTAGAAAAGATTAGTAGAACTTTAAGGCTCCGACAGAAGAAAGTTAAAATATTTTGGACACATACAAAGGATGAAAGGACTTCTCAGAACAGTAATAGAAGGTAAAGTTCCTGGAAAAAGAGGCAGGGGTAGACCATCAATGAGGTGGATGGATGGCGTTTGTGGAGTGACTGATCTTCAGAGAGTTGAGGCTGCCAGAAAAGCAAACAACAGGACTACATGGAGAGGCCTGGTGTGGAACATCACCGAGCATCGGAGTGACCATACGGTATCTGTAGATGCCCAGTGAACATAGAGAGACACACATATACCTGAAATTATCTAATGTGCGAGATTGAAATTGATCTCAAAGTTGTATCGCTTTAGTACTCATATCAAGAGATGCAGAGTTTTATCTAAAAAGAAAACTCTGCTGTCCTGAAAAGTTATTAAGAATCTCATTGTTCTCTTACCCTGAAATTTAAAGAAACAAGTAATTTTAAAAGCTGGAATCTAAACCTGTTATCATAGAGTGCACGCGACTTGATTCCATCATTTACATTCTCGTGATGATAAATAATTCACACATTAGCGAAGCGAAACCATCATGTGGTATCAAAAAACATTTACATAAACAAATTAAAATTTAATGATCTTTGTTGCTCATTGTTTTTCTGGTTTTTTTCCCACGTAAACTCAGAGAAACCAATTAAAAATAAATAAAAAGCTATTAAATGAAAGTGTTTATCATTTGGAAAATATTAATTTAAAAATTGTGGTATTTCAAGTACGGATGATGGTAAATACTTTTTCTCTCCTTCACATCAAAGATCGACAAATTACAGAAGATTCTAAATGAATAATGCAGGATGAAAATTATCTTGACACAAAAGAAATAACATTACTTTCTCACGATGTTAGGATTTTCAATTACTTAAAACAGAAAAGTGGGTTATTAAATAACATATAAATTCTAATTGAGAAATATATTTCGGTAAACGACAACGATATGCATTTATCTGATCGAACCGTAATTGTTCTGATAAATTCCCAATAGGGATGAACAGGAGATTTTTTGTATTACGTGTATTGTATACAGCTGTTTATCATCTTAATCAGCAAGCTAACTTAGTCTCGAGGCCATATAATACTGGGCTCGAGAACAAAAACTACCAACATATCATCGGCTAATTACTACGGCCGTTATCTTTAGATATTTAGGAAGGGTGTTAATGATTTATCGCCGTTTTGCTCCAGGCATTTTCTACCAGTTTTGTTTCCAGAATAGGTCATTAAATTTTATTCTTCGTTACCTGTCCCTGATTTTTATTTTGTTTTATAAAATGACATCACTTGATGAACGGTAGTGGCGTTTTTCGTAATTTTACTGCAATTAATTAAATGAATTAGTGTTTGTTAAGTGTTTTAAAATTCAATTTATTTATGCAAGCTTTCAGTATTTAAAGGTATTTATTTAACTGATGACTTGCACATTATAAGGACAATTAAAAATAAATAGCAACACTTTGAAAATTAAGTTTTCATAATCATGTTTTAAATATTCTCGTAATAAAATTATATTAATAAAATGCTCAGTTTCATTGTTTAAGTGATCAGTTGTTGATTGTTTAAGTGCTCAGTATTGTTTAAGTGCTCAGTTGTTGATTGTTTAAGTGATCGCTGCTCATTATTGAATATTTAAAAAATGCATTATTGCCTATTAAGTGATGATTACAAAAGAACTCAAATATAAAATGACCATATCATTATTTAAAAAGATTTTCTGTATGATTTCAATCATTATGTATACATTTTTATTCTGTGAATAAAAATAAGTAGAATATCCTTTATGAAAATAATGTTTAAATGTTTCTGATGATAACGATACACATTTCAAAAGTTAGAGGTTTGATAATTTTTAAATATAACTAAATTCTAATTGAATTTGAGTTTTCATTAATGTTAAATGTCCAACATATTCATGCTTATATTAATGATACACAATATATTACCGCGTATGTTACCATTTGTTATTGAATGTTTATTTGAACAAGAGATCAAAACTGCTATCGAACTAAAAGGATGAACATGTGAATATTGGGATATATTCAAAAAATCTTCTATACTTAAAACACACAGGATGGTTAACTCTGAAATGAAAATTTTATGTAAGATTACTTTCGTTCTAAAGTACGCGTAAAATTGCTTAGCCGCATATGCTACTTACGTACCATATACGTTTATAACAGTTCTGTAAGTGAGATTCTCATCTAAAAAAAAATAATTACACTCTCTACCTGATAATTAGTTTAAAAATAGCATTTTACAATAAACTGTGGTAGAACTCTAAATTTATCACAATGCAATTTGGTGGGTGGATAACTCAATGGTTTCAAGATATTCGTTTAATCTGATTGCAAAATATCAGGACGCATGTTCATCCAAACTCTCACCATAACATGAAAGACATTAACGTGTAGTTGGTCCAACATTTACTGCTATAACAACATAATTTACCAAAATCTGGGAAAGAATTCATGGGAAGATTTTGATACTTTGCCTTCCATTCTTCCAAAACATCATTAGGGAAGTCGGGTCATTGATGACGACGATACGTTCTAGTTTACAATCAGCGTTTCAATTCATCCCACAGTTATTCGATGGAGTTGAGATCAGGGCTCTGTGCAGGTCACTCAAGTTCTTCAACATCAATCATTCCTGCACAGTTCGCGAACGGAGGGGTTGTTGATATATAGAAGGGGTTCTTCACATAAATTTCGCCATAATTTTGGAAGCACAGAATTGTCTAGAATGTCATTATCGATAATAGCGTTAAGAATCCCCGTCACTGAAACCAGAGGTCCTAGCGTGAACTATGAAGAACAATCCCAAACCACAATGTCTCCTCCACAAACTTCACAGATGGCAGAAGACATTCAGGCAGGTAGCGTTCTAATGGCATACGCCAAACCCAGACTCTTCCATCGAAATGCCACATGGGAAAGTGTGATTCATCATTCCACAGAACGTGTTTCCACTACTCCAGTATCCAAGAGTAGCGAGCTCTGCACCATTCTATCCAATGCTTGGCGTTGTCCTTCCAGCAGTTAAGCTTGTGTGGTTGCGAGGACATCATGTTCTTCAGCTCCCCCTCCCAACCAATGGATGTAGTGCAGGCGCTGCTTGCACAGGCATTTCTAAACATTATAGCCAGTGTTTCGACCGAGGATAGGCGTTTTTTCTGCGCCACGCCCTTCAGCACTCGGCGATCCTAATCTGTGATTTTATGTAACATACCAGCTGGAGATTGCGCTACTTTTGCTCGTAGGTGTTTTCACTTCAAAATATCACTTACGATTGATCTGGTAATCTGCAACAGGACAGAAAATTGGCGAATTTTCTGCCCTATAATAGTAGGAAAGAGGGAGTTCTTTAGTATTGCCTATGTTACCGTTAATGTTGGTTGAGAAGATTGCAACAACGTGTGCTTCCTTTACCCGTATGAGCTATGGCTGTGATTTATATATAGTCAACTCCCAAGAAGGGATGTCTGGATATTTTTGATCAGATAGATTATAAAAATGTGAAATTTAAATTAGACTATAATCAAATTGCAACGTTAGATAAAGTTAACATTTTGAGAATAATAAACTTGGGGCATTTAAACTGGTTACGACAGCCTACATCTCCCTCTCTGGATGGAAAACTAATCAGTTTCCGATTGGAAGATTACATCGTACTATAAGAATTCATTCCGTGACATTTAAATTCCGAAAATAAGCTTCAAATACAATCATCTTAAGGTAATGTATACTTCCCATTTAATTATGATTTAAATGAAAGTGAATCGCAAGATCAGCTTTAATGGAGATGATCACTGAATCAAGGATAATATGAGAAACAGCAAATGGAAAATGAAGAAATTATAAATGCATGCGAGGTAAAATAATTCATTAGGTAGAAAATATATGCAAAGGAAACTAACGAGTAAATAAATAAAAGCAAAGCAAAAGCGTCTACAGTTGTTAAATAGTTTTGTGAGTGAAGAATGCAAGTTGAGCTCGCTCCAGGCTGATAACGATTAATAAAAGAAACAGCGTTGCATTTTTGAAGTCGAGTACACTTAGCGAATGAGAACGAACGCTACTGGATCACTTTGAATTTTAATCTGAGTCACATGATTGTTCGGCAACAATAAACCGAGAATGATTTAGGTCAAAAACTGATAAAATTCATTAATTTCTGTTCTTCTCCCCTACTTTCGGCTTGTTGGCAATTATTAGAATTCCGGACAAAGCAATTATGGTTAATTGTGCATGGTTTTCTGTCTATTTTGCAAAATACAAAACTCCAGTTACCAGATAGGAAAAAACATTATATATATCTCTCTAAGAGAACAGGTGACGTCATTCATAGAGTCCATTGTTGATAAACGCGAACGATCTGCATATATCTCTATCGAAACGAGAAACTTGACTGTGGAACTGCAGAATGAGGAAACAATTTGTGATCATCTCTTACATATTTCCGAATTAGTTAATAATAATAAAGAATAATAATACACTCCGATATCTCAAATTCATCAGTGGTACTTCGTCATTTCATATAACTTGACAAGTTCATCAGGTGTAAATTCTTAAAGTTCGTTTTTTTTTTCCTTGAGTTAATTCTGAGATAAAATCCTTGCTGCAGATATAACAGGATCCTCACACACACATTTCTTATTTCATGTTGTCATTTATAGCCATTTGTGAGCAGTGAGGCCGAGAGGTGATGAAGAAAGTCTTTTGTGATCGTTTATGTGCGTAATGTGATTATGTTGCTCGGAGCCGTTGCGGACGGTGGGGTGGCCATTAGGAGGATGGAGTAAAATGCATTATGGGAATGGCGAGAACTTGTCTTTTCAAAGATACATAGAACGCCTCGGTGCTTTGTAAAGAACTCAAAAGGACTAACTCCGTAAAGGTGACATCTTATGTCAGGGCTCTTAGTTTCGTAATATAAAGAACAATTTATTAATCGGAGATTTTTTTTTACTCATACAGTCATCTGCTTTTATAAAGCCTTAAAAATTTATTTTTGCCTGACATTTAATTTTTTTTTTCGGATGATTTTCAGAAAGCATTAATATAATGACGTATCTATCGGGTGAAAACAGTTTAACGGATGTAAGTATTCAATGCACGTGTTTGACGTGTAGAAAGACTGGAGTTTTATTCTATCCAATTATTAGGACTCTGAGTTAGATGCTAAATATTTGTACGTATTGATTTACTGATTCAAATGTAGTCATTAGCAAACCAAAACTTACGCGCATTTGTTACTTGATTAAGCAGAGATGCAATTTTAAAGGAGAAGCAAACAAATTCTAATACTTGCTAAACCACGAGTATACGAAAGTTAGAAACCAGACATAAGTGAGCTCCTGTTAAATCATAACGGAAAATTTTATAGTATATGAATATACACAAAGTTAGCAAGAAACATTCACTGCGTGTCTTACAATGTTATTCAGGTATTCAATACGAAGTATTGGCGAAGTTCAGTGTCATGTTAAAGAAGAAGCCATGCTATTACGTCTCCATCATTATAACCCTGACTTTGTTTAATCCTTAAATGTATTTCATCTACTGGATTTATTGCATTAAATTTTAATGATAATATCAAATAACTACTAAATACATTGTTTAATGAGTAAATTCGCTGTTCCCTAAATGGTGTTATATACTGAGCATCGTGTATGAATTAAAATCGGCAAGTCGGTAACTTAGGGAATCTAGGGAAAAAAAAAAAAAAAAAAAAAAAAAAAAAAAAAAAAACTGGAATTATATGCATTAAAATCTTCCAGGATGTCACAAAATATTAGGCAGCTATATTTCATATTTTTCAAAGACAACACGGAATATTTTTAAAAACATTTCTGGATTCCACGAAGCATGATGTTCGAAATTATATTACCACAATTGCAGTTTAGTTTTTATTAACATAGAATAATGACGTGCAGTACAATAACGAGGGTATGATGCGCCTATGGCAAGTGTTCAACTTGCGACTCCCCTAATCCAAAAATGACAAAAAATTTGAAAAATGTAAATGTAACAAGTTAAATTTTAATAAATGCAATATGTTAAATACTTACTATTAACCTCATCAAAATGAGTTGCAGAATTTGCGTCTCTAAAGCGGCGTATTGCCGAAAATTAAAAATACAATATAAAATGGCGGACTTTTATATGTTTATTTATTTTTAACGTTTTGCGCCCCAAATCTAGTTGCGCCCGTGGCGGGCGCCTCTTTCGTTACGGCACTGATGACGTGAATCTATTCCATAATGAAAAAAAAAAAAAAAAAAAATTGTAATAGAACTCTGTGTGCGCGCGCGCATACACAAAACATTTTACCATATCTCAGAACAAAATGTATAATAAACCAAGTCGATATGCGTAAATCTGTGATATGAGTGTGTGTAATTTTTAAACACAACAGTAGTGGAATACACTCGTATTAATAGTTAAAATTACCGATGACTACAACTAAAATGAATGGTTCTATGTATGGCAACTAGAATCATAAAGAGCCGTGTGTTTGTGCGAGAGAACAACCATAAGGTCATTTAACTTGGACAACAACGAGGAAAACGCTATGCAAACTGACCAATGTACAAACAGGAAGTAAACCAGCCCCTTAGACAAACAGATAATTAAAATAACATCTGTCGCATTAGAACAGCTACTGAAAAGGGAGGTTTGTTTCCGATGACGAGAAAGTGTCATTAGCAGACAGATGCTTTACCGCAGAGTAGTCATGCCAGAAAGCCGTGCCTAAGATAAACAGACTCCTTATCCGAGCTGCTCACAATGTGTTTAATTATGACGACATACATCTCTGCATGACCTTACGTAATCAGGGGTGTTGACTGAGAGGGATAAAAAGATGACATCTTCTTCACGGAGATAGTGACTGACGTACATTAACAGAGAAAACTTGTTTTTTTTTGTTATTCTACATTGATTTAAATCAAAGTCAAATAGCCAAAATAAATTTAATAACAAAACAAATAAATTGAGAACTTTTCTTTTGTATTTTTAATTATTTTTTTATCAGTATTTATTTTTACACACGTAAAACATTTCATATGAACAGTATTTTTCACAAGAATCATATATAAAAAAAAAGCCTTTTCTTGATATTATTTTATTATGTTGTATAATTTATTGTATTTTTATTAATTTATTGTATGTTTATTGTATAAAGTATTGCAATAAATACTTTATATTGTACTTATTAAAAATAAAAAGCCTTTTCTTCACATTATGTAGAAAACATGAACACTTTAGTCTTATTTCCCGTAATAATAAATATTCCTGTCTATATTTTCATTGACTACATTTTACCTGCAACTCACAATTAAAATAAACGTTATTTTTTACCAAACGCCTAACAATGCGAACAAATAGTGTTACTGCAATCTAACAATGTGAATGAATGTAATTGTTATTACCGCAGTATATAGCATTGTTAAGAAGGATCGGCTGAATTTCCCCTTTTTTTAATTATTAAGGAAGCACATTTCAAATATTTAATCACGTCTATGAAATCTTGCATTATTTGTCTGTTTAATCTTTCATACAAGACAAGAGAGCAATAATTGTTGACGCAATTAGATCGTATCTAATGACTCAGTTATCAACAGCAAGTAACTTCGATCCCATCGTTATTACACCGCCTTCAGGTGCCGAAATAATGAAGGTGTACGTCATTTTGATATGTCTTTGGAAACTCGAACACAATCACTTGAAGTGTAACAAATAAATACATTTGATTACTAATTTCTCAATGTCAAGATTACTAATCTTAGAAAATTATGAATGTAATAGTTTAATTTTTTATCCATCTCTATTACATTAAAGCAATACCTGAGGGCAGTATATATATTCTAAAAATCTAGCTATGCAAGAGAATATAGTAGGTATTATTATTGTTCTTTCATATTCAGTTGTCAATAGCAACTTTAAAAATGACAGCAGCAGTAGGATATATTTGATTCAAGCTTACCCGACACACATATGGATAAAGCTAGCAAAGAACTTGTTTAACCTACACAAGCGCCACATAGTGTCAAGGGTATTCATCAATCATTTTACAATTTCCTGGACAGTGATAAGAATGCAACTATATATCTTCTTGTCCAAAATTGGTACACGGCATTCGCGTTTCTGATGACAATTTCACGTGACTGGGAAAGTTCATGCCCCTTCTGCCTCCTTTCGCAAAAGAATGTTTCGTTAAACCACAAGCGATGAATAGAACTCTTTCCATCATAAAAACCGAAAAATAATTTTGCGTGATATTAACCATTCATGATAAAACTCAATATAAATCGTGCTTTAGATTTTTTTTCTTTCCTATTCTGACTTTCCATGGTTAAATGTATTTATAGGTCGGAGGTAGTGGATAAATGGTCATAAATAATATTGAACATACCGACTGCATGGAAACATTTAACTATAGACATTGTCGCATGTTCGTAGCAGCATAATATGAAAAAAAATTCGATTCACGATCATTGTAAAGAGATGAATGGCATTGTTTGCGTTACTTGTATCTAACAATGAGAATGAATGTAATTGTTAGCTCTTGACTAGCGCCTTACTGTTATTTTATATAAAAAATATTATCCATTTAATTGTTAACAGTCCTAACAATGAAAGCGAGTCGTTGCATTCTTACCAAATGCAAGTGCTTTTTTTTTTTTTAATGCGCAGCAGACAAAAAAAGGTACGCAACTAACATCTTCATTGTATTAATAAGTAAGAGATAACAGTTGTTACTAATTAGGTAATACTTGATTGGATTTTTCGCACAAGAATGTTCCAGTCAACTGACGAATACTTTGAAACTGCAGCTCAAACAGTGAATTTTAAAAAGACTTCAAATCGAGTAATACAAATATATACATTTATCTAAGGACAGTTGAGTTATTCAAACATCATACGAGAGGGATTAAAAATATGTCACTACGAAATAAAATGCGAGCTTTTACAATTAGTAAATATTTGCTGTTCACCTTGTACACATTGCTCACAAATCAGTTCATTGAAATAATTTAATAATTTAATATATTTTTGACAAGGATAATAACTAAACGCAATAAAATTTAAAAATAAAACTTTCTTATTTTACATACTACCCCTTTGTTAATAAGTAAATCGATAACAGAAACTTAACTTGAACTAAGAGTATATTTCGTTCAAATTTAATATTGATCTTCCTTTCAAATTAGGGAATAAAATAGAACCTTTATCTCAATTTAAAAATCACCAACAAAATTGCACACGTCATTAGTTCTAGACAGTTTATCATTCAATAGCTATTTACTTAGTGATTGAGACTGGAGATTAAGTTTAAAAATATGTACTTTATTCATGACTGTACGACTTTACAAAATAAATATTATATTTAATGAAACTGAGACTTTAGCACTAATAATAATCACATTAAGTTTTAAAAACATATACGAGACATTAAAACTCAGAAAGCTGTTGAACATTTCCTAACAAAGGCAAAGAATTATCTTTCCTAGTTAGCATTGTTAACCTTGTGATATTTGTTCTCATTGTTGTATCGCGGTAATAACAACAATATTTCTTCGCATTGTTAGATTGCAGTAACAATAATATTTGTTCGCATTGTTAGGCTGTGGTAAAAATAACGTTTATTTTAATTGTGAGTTACAGGTAAAATACACAGCAATCTGAAGAAATTCCAAATTCTGTCTTCCATATCTTTTTCATTGAGTTTTCATCCAAAGGTTTCACTTGAATGCAATTGTAAATGGACCATAGAATTGTAATTGTCTGTAAAAGAAGGCATCAACATCATTTCCGTTCTCCTTAGAACTAAAGATGTGGGCTGTTTGTAAGTGAAAGAACATCAATCATCGCATCGATTTTCTACATTCTTCCTGGTCGATGCGGAAGTTCCACTAGTGTTAAGAAGAGCGATGATACAGTAGCTGATTTTATTCCATATGTTTTTCTTCAAACAAAGAACACAAAAAACTCTTAATAAAATACCATAAACATTGATTAACGTTCTTCAAACAGTTTTATAGAGTTCGTAACTTTGATTGTAATCCTTTCTTCCAATTACATACCGACGAAAGTTACATAAAAGAATATTTCTTTGTTCCAAGTTCAACGAATAGAAGAATAATTGATAGCTGATTGTTTCTTTTGTCTTCAACTTCTTAGGTTAAGAAAAAACAAAGCTATAAATTCAAAAAGATGACTGTCTTTAGACAGTTCCATTCCGTATCTATACTACGGTGATTACGATAAGTATCTATTGTGATTGAGAATTGCAGGAGACAAATCAAAAGAAAGAGAAACATGAAACCTCGAAGTTCGGGCAAATATTAGTTTCATTTTTTTCCTCTACAGTATATAATGTAGAGTAATCTTAAACAAAAATAGTTGACACTCGGTATTCGGTTCGCATCAAGATATATAAATAACAACTGATGTGTGTTCTTCTTTCTCCATCAAGAAATTGCAATGAAGCAAGCTGTCAACCAATGCAATCAATGCGAAAAAAAATGCCAACAACAAATTTGCCGAAAGACAATATCTTATTGCTCCACTTGTCTTTTCTTAGTCGCTCGAGTATCTAGGAATCGATTGGTGCCATTAGGACAATCTAGAGTTGAAGAATCTGACTGAGTTTTGTCTTGTATCGAACATTTCTAATTTCCGAATAGTTGCTATTCATGCTTTAGTAATAGCTTTATTTGGTATTAGATCGAAATACATGAAACGGAGTTTTAAATAAAATTGGGTTTGACAAACTTCTGATTAATTTTCTTTAAACTTTCGCGAAAATTCCTGAAGGAAAGGGTTGCAACAGGGAGCGGGATGCTTAGATAATTATCTAAGCATCCCACTCCCTGTTTATAATTTCTATATAGATATTGATGTATAATAAAGACAAATTATAATTTGTCTTTCGAACTAAACCTCTGTGATACTGACTGGGGATCATTGCAACTTTATATTCATTTACAAAATTTTATCGATCCCTGTTTAAAGTTTTTCACTTGGTTATACTATAAATTAAAGATAAGTAATTATATACTTGGTGGTTTAATCCTTTATCCAAGTGTAAGCAAACAAAGGTTGCGCCTGAAGTAGTTTCAGGCTGGGACAACTCGTGGTAAAGGTAGCATGACTTCGTTAGTATCCCATAATGCAAACCACATCTCCTTGAGATGTACCTACATTAGGGGATACTAACGAAGTCATGCTACCTTTATGCAACCAGGTATATAATTTCTTGGTATCTTTAATTTATTTTTATTGAACCCTTTTATTTCTAAAATCGAATGTGTTTATTGATTGCTGTTGTGTTTTACAATTATTGTTTCCCAATTGATCTGATTCTCCGTAAGTTTGTTGATGATAACAGAATTTTGCAACCATTTCCAGATTACTTATAACTTATCGTATCTTAATTTTAAAACTAGCAACGAGTATTGAAATTCGGATGATTCTGTGCTGCCATCTGTGTATGTAATAATTCCAGTTTGGCAGTAGTGCAGCTATTCCTTACATAGCAACTGAAGTTTTAAGCGTTCATTTCAAATCAATGAAGTTCTTCGACACAAAAGTTGATAAACTGGGGTAAAAAAAATAGAGAGAAAGGATAACGGGTGTATCGGTATGTCTCGTTTTAGGCAGGTGTTTTCAGTTTGTTATTCGAACAAAAACTCTATTTGCTTTCTTTAACTAAACCCTTTGTTGGAATAAAAACTGAAATACGCCAGTGCAGTATACAACAATATAAAGTAACAACCTTTATCGAATCCCAGCTGTAGTTGACACACCAACTAAAATTACTATTTTCTCCCATTGCCTCTAACCTTCTCTCTCTCTCCTTTTCTTTCCGTTTTCAGTTTTGTTCTGCTGCATGTGAAAATAGCGAAACTGTCTTGCTGTACTTTAAGGTATTGGACAACAAGAAAAATGACGAGATAAAACAAGCTGTTAGATAGAAAACCTTTTAAACGCTATAGTTGTTTACTCGATGTAACAAATTCTACTTTAATATTAATATTTAGGGAATTCAAGTATTAAAGGAACACGCTGCTTTAAGACAATACAATGTTAACTCGGAGAGTACAATCATGGGTTGAAATTTTATCACTTTTTTTTTCATGTCCACAATGGATATGGGGAAAAAAAAAAAACACTTCACTACATTTCACTTGTCATAATATATAAAATTAAACTTTTATACTAATGCTATACTATATTCTGATATTTTAAGACAAGAGGAGCCAATAACATACGAGTGCTGCTTCCATCATCATTAATACTTTCGCTAGAATAATATTTAATTCAAATGTTATTATTTTACAAATGTTCTGACATACGTCGTTGAAAGAGGACGATATTAAGCTCATCATTAGGAATATTGTTTTGATTTTTAAGTATAATATTTATGAATATTTCGGTACTATTTATTGCAGTCTTGAAACTTCGGACAGTCTTCTTAACGCATTTGATTTTTAAACTTTTTCTGGGCCTAAATTTACAGGCCACTGCTTATGATTCTCGAACCAAATACCAGACGTATTCACATTATTTTATTTTCATAGTATACTGAAGGTGCTAGGATTGCTACACTTATAATCACGTGAAATAGGGAAAATAATATTTAATATGAAACAATGTCTAAGGCCGCTAGTAAATATAACAATACATAACACTACCGCATTTTTAACAGTCAATATTTTTAATTAGAAACATTCTGTAAGCCAAATTTGTGAAATATTTATAATAATATAATGAGACTATGATAACTATATAAACTGATTATTTCGATAGATAATAGCTTACTCCCGATATGTTGGAACAAAACCAATATTTTTAAGCCTTATACTGAAAAATTAATTTAATTAGCGATAATTGATTCCAATGTTTAAGGACGTATTATAATATTTTTGGAATGTTACGATGCTTTATCAACCTACCTGATTTTTTGAGCAGCGATTTCTGAACTTTTTTGAATCTATGCACCGCTTCTGATAAACTCAAGTTCTTCTGTAATTATATTATTTAAAAATTATTTCGAATTTTTAAATGAGTGAAACGGAAAAATAGCTATTTCCCTGTTTATTTTATTTATTTTGTATCAAACGTTATCTTTAACCGTTAACTCGAACTCTGAGGCAAAAAGTTTTGGATTGTGAAGTGTTGATAACAAAGCCATCCAAGAGAATTATATTTTATATATAAAATATAAT
Organism: Typopeltis vanoorti; assembly: GCF_054136105.1. Lineage (NCBI taxonomy): Eukaryota > Metazoa > Arthropoda > Arachnida > Uropygi > Thelyphonidae > Typopeltis > Typopeltis vanoorti. The sequence goes on along the minus strand of NC_143569.1, from coordinate 26,658,550 downwards.
TCTCTTTAAAATGTAAAAGAGAATTATAATGGTAGTTAATATAGATTTATTTGCAGATGCGATATTCATATTTTATATTATTACCAAAAGTGCTTGTCACTTTTACAAACAAAATGTCATGTCTGCATATAAAATTTAATACAATAATGTATTACATATAAAATATTAATATCATTTCTGCAAAAAAAAAATTCATAAATCACATTAATATAGTAAGTTCTATTTGCATAAGTGACATTGATATATTAATAATTTTATTTCTTGCGTTCATTTAAAGCAACTAATTCGGATTAATAAAGGTTTGCATTTAATAATGTAACACATTTTCCCTCCTTTAGAAATGTTAAACATTCAATCAATCACCAATTAATCAGAATAGATCAATCAATCATCAGGCAATAGATCTTAAATTCAGAAACAATGGGATAATATATTGCATTTAACCCTAAAATAAATTACGAATTTCATAAAAGTATTCATTAGGAAATTATTTATAAAATATTCTTGTTTTTCAAAGTGAAGATATCTCTAAAATGCGTCACTTTAAAAGCACAATGTTTTTATTTTTCAAAGCAAAAGATGAGTAAAATAATGTTAGTGAAAAATAAATAAAAAAATGCTTAGTTTCCAATCTTTTTAATCGAGAATTGGCTAACCAAACTAAGTAAAAGGAAGAGAGTAAGAGGAAGTGTTAAATTCACGTGAATTCCAATTAAAGGAGAGTCACAGGTTCGTGTTCATACACTAACGCCTTATCCCCATCATTATACAGAGAAATTGTTAGGAATAAGAAGTCTGTAGATTACTAATTGGCTTGACTTTAGGGCTCTCCATGGTGCCTAGCGTATGAGCTACTGTTCGTGGGTAATGAACTATTGCTTTACCCTCTCCTCTTTGTCCTCCGTTATACTTAAAGGTTCGAGCCTGCTGGCAACGATCCATTTTCGTAATGAGTCTAGAATGCCTTGTCGGCGAAACTTTAAGAGAAAGTGAGCGAGTGGATAGAAAATAAGGAACGAGAGGTGTTATTAGGGGCTAAATTTTTGCTAAAGTCTCTAGACACAGCTGTTGTGCGTTATCTTAAAGATGGGAGAAATATTCACTCCTTACGTACTAACCAGTTTACTTCAAAACATCTTAACAAGTAAGCATTTTTGCGTCCTAACAGGCAATAAAGACTAATATAATAAAGATTACGTAAAACACACCATACAAGAGTTTGTTATTACGTAAAGCCTAGTGCAATGATAAATGTCACCATCAGTTATAGCAATGCCTATGTTATTGCTATAAAAGTAAATAACAGAGTGCACTTAACATAATCATGGTTAAAAGTAGCGTTTGTATCTGAATGTCGCATTTTTTTTTAAATATTTAAATACGCATTGCGTGGATTACACCAATATGCATCTCGGTAATTATACGCATTCTCACATCTAACAATACTTGCAATTTCCGTGTCATGCGCAGTAGCTAATAAATACACGGAACCAACATTCTTTCTTTTAGTTATTGTTTGGAGAATCACAGGATTATCATCTCTACAGGAGGTTGTTGAGAATCTGAGGTGCCCTTACAATGCCCTCTCCAAATATACCTTTGTTGTGAATCTATTCAACAGCGGGGGAGCAATTTATCAAGTGAGGTCTTATCAAAAGCATTGATGGGGATAAGAAAGGTTGCGAAAATGCATGTTCTAGTCACGTTTTCATATTTTGTTCTTTCTCCGGAGATTTAACAGGGAATATAACACACATTTAGAGTTTCTTTTCTAAGAGATGGTATCTGTATACTCGATTCATTATTGCTGGATCTAATTTAGAAAATGAGGTACACAATTATCAGGTTGTTTTAATGATGTTATATTTTAAGGACTTAATTTTTCCTCGATGGCATCATACTAGTAAGTGGTATGCTTAAACTCAGAATTACGTGTATAGCTTGAGAAGTTTTCTTACAGGGAGTCATGGTCATCGGAGGAGGGTTCTTGTAGTCGTAATGTAATTATATACACAACCTTCCGGATTTTTTTTTCTTCATCTTATGGTTTCTTACTTATGTCAAAGAGATGTTATCGAAGTATTTAAATATTTCTCATAAAATTATTCCGTTATTTTATGCAAAATCGATCATCTTGGAAGATTACTTTGCCATATACCTAATTATTGCTTAAAATATTTCCTAAAATTAACAAATCTTCCTTAACTTAGGACTTCTCCAAACGAATCAGAGATGTGATTGCAAAAAAGGAATAAGACTATAGATTAGGAATTTAGTTTCGTTCACGATAAACATAAGGGTATAGTAATCAACTACATCCATTTTCTCTATTGAGATTCATTTTAAAATGTCTTAAAATATCTTCACTGATTTTTTTAATTGCCTCGACGTTATCAAAAAGTTATTTAAAAGTTACAAATTTTCAGCCTTGATAACAAAAAATTGCGCTGAGCAAAATTTGACACCCCAGAGGTGAGCAGTTATGTTTGATTTTGGCTAATAGAATTCTGTACTTTTAAATAAATGTGTGGTTAAAATTGAGTTGCTTAAGAAAATGGCCAAATTATTCTCTATTTTGAGTATAAAAAATTGTCAGTTATTTCTATACGAACAGTTTACTTTTATTCTACGATTTCATCAGTTCTCTGCATTCGTGACCATCCAAGTATGTGGTTCATCACTGGGCAATTATCTGTGTACCCAAAGCGGCATTCCCGTAAGCTATTTGCGGAGAAACATTTCACTAACCATTTTACCAACTTTAAAATACAATTTGTTACATACGCATTGATAGGTATCTTCAGAGATCATAACCATCTCCAGGAAACAAGTATGTATTTAGATTCATTGGCTATTCATATCCCATTCACTATAGACAGCAACCAAAAACGTCTTCTGCTTTATAAAATCAGTGCCTTCGTTCTATTGTAAATGCCATCTTTGTTCATATTTTCAAACGAAATTGCTAAGGATTGTCAAGCTAATAATAGATTGGGGATATATAATTAATCTGACCAACTTTAGAATACTGTTCTTACATTTGCGTTGATGTACTCATCACCTCCGTAAGAATTCTTGATGCTATACAGAAGAGAGTGGTCCACATAATAAGTGATTCTCTCTCCCCCTTCAGTCACTTTTCCTACAGGCCTTTTGTTTCAGTGTTACACCTTTTCTATGTAATTTCTTGGAATTCCTTTCTTCTAACCATATTATAAGAACTCACGCAGTCACTAGACACATCCTACACGTACCGAACGAACTTCTAATTTTCCTTCATTCCGTCCATCATTGTTTTCTGGTACAAACTCCCCCATACTATTTTCCCCAATAAATACAACCTCCTATATTAACAAATATCACTTCTATATCTTTAATCACTCACTCACACAAGACACTTTTAAAGTGTCTTGTAACCTTTCATGTGCTAGGCAATTATATATAAAAAAAGTTCAAAGCAAAAACTTGAACCTCCGTAGCTCAGTCAGTATAGCCGAAGCCCTTTGGTCATTAAGACCTGGGTTCGATACCCATCAATGATGTGAGGAACTTCTATCTGGTCTCTTCAACTAAAGGTGAGTTAGCCGCTCTCAAATGGAGACAGGGTTCTCCCCCACCGGCAACTTGAGTTTTTCGTCCACCGGAGGGAGGGTACACGGGGAGGTATAAGACTAACCACCTTATCCTCGATACGGCAGTGGTTAAATGTAGAAAAATCGTCAACACCGCAGGTAAAAGAGGAAGGAAGGAATAAGTAGTAGTACAACACCTGGGCTCGAATCTTTTACAGGATTCGAGTAATATTTAAGGCTTCAACGGAACACGAGTTTAATCCTAATACAATGGGAATCCAACCTCCAAACAATATTGATACACTCGCCTACTGAGTCTTAGTTACAGAGCAGAAAGAGATAAAAAACATCGTGATAAATCTCAAACACTAGAGAGAGAGATCTGTTCAAATTCACATTAAAACGTGATGCAGTCTTTTATTCAGTTCAATCAACAATTTTATATTTCCTCTGAAATATAAAATTGTTGAATATAAAATCTCCTCTGAAAATTTCACTTTGAAGCGATTCAATGTTTTTTTCATCTTGTATTTGTAATACATGACAAATGCTGTATTACTCTCTTTCTATTAATATCTTGAATATCCATTTGAACAATATGATCTAAGTTCAAAGCATGCAATATCTGTGCTTCCACTGATGAAGGATGAAATCTTTGGGAGACTGGTCATCATAACAGGACCATAGTTGGTTATTCCCATCACCTAAGAAAGATACTGCATCACCCAAGTTAGTATTATAACAGAAAAGGTAAGCCTTTAATTTGGTCCGCAAGCACTCATTAGCGGTACATCTCATGAGGTCGGATTTCCGTTTAATAACAGAGGAAAAGTCTCATTAATATTTTACTGGAATAAATACACTGTTCTTTGGCCTCACGGAATCATAATTATCAGGCAAAGCTTTGGCATACAGTAGATACGAACGTCCAGGTGAAAACGCATATCTGGCTTTCGTTACTTGCTTTTGATGTATACAAATTTCTCTCATTAAGGGTATGTGCGCTCCTACAACTTATTGATAATCAATGCTTTTATAACCGGCTACTGAAAACGCATACAAAAGCGGTATGGGCTTAAAACTTTTCGGATTTCGGTGGAGATAAACATGTTCATTGTGATGTATTATTTCGACTTTGTAGCATTTTAGACAGGATACGAATTGATAAATAAGATTATCCACGAATTCTTAAGTGTATAGAACAGGTATATAGAACAAAAGAAACCAAAAGATAACTTTTTTTTCCCTTTCGGTTATGGTTATCGTCTTGATGTCTTATTTGATTAAGTAAGTTCCATAATGTAACACTTAAAATTCTGTTGCTCATTTGAAGATAAACTGGTATAAAATTCTTCATTAGACTATTTCAAAATCCATTCCATAAAAAAGAAAGAAATCACAATTAACTAGATGAAAAAGACAGTTCACAAGCATTGTTACATCATCTTTCTACGGAAACCTTCAGAGGACATCTATGTAAAAATCATTCATGGCGAACAATCACTGCATTTATCGTAAATCATCATCGATGACAGATTTCATATATGTAAGGAACACTTCTAATCTTTAATTTTCATCATATTTTATCAATTAAAACTTCGAAGATTTCTCATTTGGAACAACAACGTGTAGATTAGACAGAACAGACTGTATCCATTACATTAATCAATATACTGCTTCTTTTACCAATAACCGCCCCCCACTTCTCCCCGGCGTCATCCTCCCACTAATGAATGAAACGTTTAGCAAAGACGTCTCACGATATCACGCGAGATGGTTGAACATCTGTTTTTATCTGAAACGAGGTCGGTGTTGCAATATCTTCCAGTCACAACGGAGCCTTGTGTTCGTTTGCAGGTCTGACGGGATATTAATTATCTTACTAAGATTGTTAATAGCTCTGAAATGAAAGGATCTGAGGGTACACGAACTAGAAACGCACACCAGTAATCCTAGACAATGAACAAAGAGACCTCCTTTAATTTAAAATAATCAATACGCCACCTAGGAGCAGCGGGCACAAAGTATCATTGGGCTGTTCATTTCAGACAGACACTTCAAGGGAGGGAAAGAAAGAACAAGTTGGCAGTTTTCAATTTTTTTTCTTCTCATTATGAAGCTCTGATTACCTTCTGTGGGCTCTTTTTTTTCCCATTTCTTTTTCTTGACTAACTTTTTTCGCCTCAGTTCCACCTAAATCATTTTGGAGTTTTCTTTCATTTCTTATATTTCTGTGGTCTCGTCTTTCTATGCTTCATTTTTCACATTTTCTTTGCTTTTCACCACTGTCATAATATCTTTTTTCCTTGCTGGATTCTTCTTTCACCTGCTAGTATTTCTTTTCAAACCATCTTAAGAAAAGAAACATCATTAATTATTCGAATACGAGTTCTTACAGATCCAAATTTACAACAATGGAAAACAGAAATAAAACAACTACGTATTTTAAACAATTAAAAATCTCCAGCTTATTAATACTACCAAATTCATTGAACCAAACACAAACAGGAAATGACGCAACAATCGAATAGCATATGCGCATTTCACCTATCAAATGAGCACTATTCTAATAATCCCTTTGAGAACTTGCAATTCACATAATTTAAATGTGCCGACACCACTAAATGTCCTTCTGGTACAGAGTAATTGGTGGAACACCCTACAACTAAGCGTGAAGTGGTCGCCTATTGCCCCTGTTTTGCATACAACAGTGCGTACAAGTTTTGATGCAATTACATTTGAAGCAATGCCAGCATCCATCAATCTATATATAGATTCAACCACGTTCTACAATGGCATAGAGTACTTTGAAGCATTATTGGAGTCCGGACTGTTCACTGATGGCCAAGTCACAAAAGTCAGAGGTAACAAGTGAATGCAAATTGTTCAAATTGTTTACCAGTCAGTTGCAACATTCATATTTATTTTCGCAGAGCAGGTGCTGTGATTTGATTCGTTCTTCTGTGCTAGTCTTACTACCCATTTATGAGAGTCATTTTCTTTTTTTTATCGTATGGATAATTAAAATGCTCAGATTTATCAACCCATTTTCTTTTCAATATATTCAGATTTCCCTCATTTCTTAGTTCTCTATTATTTTTTTTTAAATTCATTTTCCTCCTTTTCTACGTATCTAATTTATGTTTCATTGTTTTGGCCTATATTAATTACACCAATAAATTGCCGTACATTCTTTCCATATCTTTATGGGGTCATTTATCTTCTTTATATAAACGGGCTGATCTCTTTCCTTCCTCATTTTTTACCATAGCTGATTTAATTTCTTTCAGTTTTAATATCCTGCAAAAAAGCAGTCGAGAGAGATAGTAACAAAAAAAAAAAAAATGGTGTTGTAAATCACAATATCTACGATGAAAGCGGAACAACGGTCGAGATAGATTAAGGTAACCCCCCCCCCCCTCCTCCCAGCAAAGTGGTTAGTTTAAACGATTATGCATTGCACTGCGACCAGGCGCACTTAGACTACTATATAAACAGTGAAAATTAAACAGAGGAAAGCTACAAATCATTACGACATACAAGTCATGTTCGGTGTACAATCTCCTCTCTAAGCAATCGTTCTAACGGATACTTCTCAGCATACAGGAAAACCACGGAGATGATGAAATAACTGGGCCGATAAAACTAATTCAGCTTTGGCTAGAGAACCAGACATTAATGTTAAATATGACACACGCCTTGCTTATCTCTCGCCTGCGGCCACCCTACCTATTTAACCAAGCGCCGTAACGGATGTGGGAAAAGGAAATGAGGAGCACTGTAAATTATCAACCCCCTAGCCTTGCAAGCCTTCCCTCACCTCAATCCACTTTTAGTCGACAGCAGGTATTTGTTTACTAGAACGTGCTGTGTGGAATACAAGCAAGCTGCTGGCCTTTCGAGTATGATCAACAAAGTGCGCGCGCGTTGTTTTCAGTATTCTTACTGCATTCTGTAATATTGTCTTGTTTACTTTAATAAGATGACGTCATTGCGTCCAGTTGGTTTGTATATCCAAGATGTATATGAGAAATGATTATGAACTCCTTAATTCCCAGAAAAATAGCTTACAGCAGTTACAACCTATCATCAGGATTGAATCCCGAAATATATCTTTCCTTGCATTCTTAGGCCTACTAACGACATCTATTACCAATTCTTATTGTTGGCCCGATAACAATATATACCAGACTAGTGTAAAAGCCTGTTAACATCGGAAGGAATATCTTTCATTGTTAGCTTTACTAACAACGTAGGTATAATCAACTATTTATCAAATTCACTTAGTTCTTCATAGTGTATTCAATCATTTACTTACGCAGAAACAAACAAGTTTTGACTTAAGCTTCCTGTATTCGGTAGTATCAATCTAGTTGCAGTTTGAGTTTAAATTATTCATAAGCTCATGCACATGCAGCTCTTTGCCATTCATTGTTAAGTAGTGTTGATTAGTTGAATGGCGAAATGTTTGTTTTGCCCATCTGGGTGATTGAGTGGAGAGCCTACCAAGCCTTTCACAATCAACAGGCTGATGGTTCGTATTTCATCGTATGCATGGATATTTGTGAATATATATAGGTGATAAATTACTTTCATCTCCAGGTGTGAGAATACCATCACTGATGTGTAACTGAAAATCCTGCTGTAGCATTAAAAAGAGTGTTCGATGTTTGATCTTTAAAATAGGGTTTCGAGGTAATTCAATCTTCATCCAATCCATGATAATAATGTACTACAGATTTACAACCATCCATGGGTAGAAAAATGTTTTACTAAAATTTAACTATTTCTGAAGAATTTGCAATTTAAACCAAAGTAAACTTTTATGTGTCTTCAATGGGAGAATAAAAAAGTGCAAAAATACCCTTTAGGATTGAAATGGTTTTCGTTAATAATTACATCCAACTGACAATATTATCGAGCACAATCACGACGTCAATCTCAAAGCCTTCAACGCACACGATAGAAGCCCGATGCCTCTAATTAGAACAGTAGTTCAATCACATGATATCTGTGGACCGTTCGGCTTTGCTAATAGAAACGGACAGTCATTGAATGATTGATAAATGCTTCATATCGAGGGTGATCAACATTAACGTATCCCTGTTTAAGGCCTTGTGGCGTGCCATCCAGTGATTCAAATGCTGCGAACCTCTGCAGGGATGCATTGTGGGCTTGTGGAAGCAATATCTGAGAAAAACAAAAGCAGTTCCCAAATTCACCCAGGGATGTTGTAAGCACAAAATGCATGGGATTTGCTTATTAACTCGGCAGGTGCCTGGAGGGTTCAAAGAGGATACGGAATTTTTCTCACTTCATTCTGGTTTTTAACACCGTCCACAGTGATGGCACTAACCTTGACGCAACGTGCTTTGCTCGTGAAGCTATACCATCTAAACAATTACAGTGCTGTTTTGCTGCACTCCGCGAAATTCGTCGCCTGAACAAAGGTCGACGAGGTCCACTATGTCCGTGTGTTCTGCGAAAAATGATTAGTTGTTTTGAATAAACAGGTTCGTTGCGCGTTAGACCTGGCAGAAGTCGCAAACCAATTAGTTCCCAACAAGCGAATGAAGTTGCTACTGCCGCTGTGGAGTAGGCCATGAATAACAGCGTTTGTTCCTGCAGTGCACGTGCTATATCAAGACACACCTGTCAGGTAAATTCTACGGCAGATTCTGTCCATTCAAGATAACCCTTACACAGTAATTGCACCCTCAGGACTTTGAAAATCGACTGACATTCACTTCAAAATTCATTGCTTGAGTGGAGTTGAATGCTGCGTGGATGATTTCGTGGGGAGACGAGGCGCACTTCAACCTAAATGGAACAGTGAATACACACCTCTTTGCATTCACCCAAAGTTACTGTCTGTTGCAGGTTTACGGCTTCGTTTATCATTAACCAATTCTTCTTCTTTGATGGTATTCGCCAGTCGGGTCCTGTGACCTGCTCAGTTACTGCCGTTAAATATCGCGATATGATAAACACTTTTGTTGTACCACAGCTATAGTAGGGCCTATGCATAGATTCAGTCAATTTCATGCAGGATGCGGTCACTGCACACATGGATCGATCCATATAGGAGATTCTTGGAGAATATTTCACCGAATCCAGAGTGATCAGCCGTGCGTTTCCAACTGCAAGCCTGCTCGTTCACCTGATCTGATCACCTGTGACTTCTGGCCCTGAGAATTTCTCAAAGACAGGATTTAATGGGATCATCTTGATAACTTGCCAGCACTGAAAAGCAGCATAATGTTGCATGTGCCCAACATCAGTCCCTACCAGCTGTGTTCTGCTGTTTTACTCACTGTGCAAAGGATGCAGTTTGTGCCATACTGGGAAGGGAAGCACATTGAACAGTACAGCCCGTGAATGCATAATGCAAGTGAATAAAAATGTGTTATTTATGCTTGCGTCGCTATTCTCCTTACGTAACAGAAAAATTACTACAGCGGTATTTACATAACAGTTCTCCTGGTGGTGAATTTTGGAACGACTTTCGTTTTGTTTCTCAGATATCGCTTCCGTATGACGCGCAACGTATTCCGGCAGTTTCGCAGCATTTAGGTCACTGGGTGGCACTCCACAAGGCATTAAACGGGGATATTTTAATTTTCATCACCTTGTGTATGGGTGATGACACAATGTTCAGTCTATATAACGGCAGATCACACTGTACGCTCTATACAAGCATCGAACATTTTTATAATGTAAATTTCCAAATATATATTTTTTTCTTTTATAAACGTTTAGCGGCACAACAGACGAAGCTTAGCGGAAGGAGTTGATCTCTTTACAAGTTGTGGCGGGGAGAAAAATTTAAAGCAGCTACGGAAAAAAAAAAAAAAAAAAAAGAACGACTCTTGTCTACAGTCGATTATAATTTTTTTTTTTTTTTACAAGGTTTATACATGTGAATAGCTCCGTCTTTGATGTGAGAGATAAAAAAAGGTTGTTCATGTAAATAAGTAAAACACTGGAAACACACTTCGCTAAAAAAAAAAAAAAACTAATTGCAACTGAGTTTCCGTTGTTCAGTGGTTTTCTGTTCGCTATAATTGTAATTACAGTTTTCTTTTAATCCAGAATCTCATTTTGGATTACTGTTAATCCTCTAGTTAATTACTGACAAAAATCAAGAGAAGAACAAAACAGTATTTGTTTTTCCATTACCACAGATTTCGTTAAATCTAGCAAACATTCAGCAATGCACTTCAGATAATTCGCAGTTAAAAGAATATTTATGACAAGGAATTCTCCTGTACATACATACAAAAAATATGTTGCTTATACGGAATGTATCCTTTATTAAATAAACTAAAATAATGAGAATCATTTTTAAAATATATAAAATCATATTACTAATATGGCAGCTAGCAAAAGCATAAAAGGAAATTGTGTGTTGGTGCGCAAAAATAATTACGCAGTCAAAAATATTTGCTTTCTAAATTTACAGTAAGTCAAGGCATAATTTCACTAATAATTTTTTAAGAGAAATCAAAAAAATCCTAAAAGAGAAACGGTTCTAATTAAGAAGCGAAAAAGAACTGTTTCAAATGCGTTTATTGTTTGGCATATTGCAGTTTTCATTGTTGCAAATATCTGCTATTATATTCGTACCACTTATTCTGTCATTACAATTGTTACGTCATTTAATTGCCAATTATTGTATTAAACAAACAAGCTCATTTACCATTATAGTATTATCAGGAATATACGTCTGTAGGCAGAAGTTGTAATGGCTAATTATAAAACTTTTCAAATATATTAAAAACTATGTTTTATTCCAAAAGTGGAATGAATTTTCAGGAAAATCTATCATCATTTTTCTAGGACTATTTAGATAGTTTGAAAATATTGTGAGTTGATCGTTCCGTACTATAAGTCCCAGGAGGGGGGCGAGAACGAATATAAAAATAAAATATCCGTTTAATAAAAGCCTTAAGAATGCAGAATAACTACCAAAATTTTAAAGCTTTAAAATTTGTATGCAAATTTTAATCAAACCTTTAAGAGAATCAATATTTCACTATCGGTACTTGTTATTGCTATAATTATTATGTATAATTGGAACCTATTTTATGTTCTTCATATTCATATAGAAAATAGTATATTTTCTACGTATTTATGTTTATTATAGGTTCATCAGAAAAACGTATTCACATAAATGTCTCAAGTCGTCGCTACATATAACTAGTATATTCAAAATGAATATGTTAGTAATTATGATTTGATTGAACTTTTAGCATTGAACGAAAATTATTGTCTTATCTGAAATCAGAATTGCTGAACTAGGATGATGTTGCCATGAAAATATTCCTTCATCGACAAATTCAACAACCTTTGTGCACAAATCCCCCCACAACAAAATTCGTCCATAACCCATCTACGTCTCCATCTAAATTCTACCATTTTTTTCGCATATGTTCCTTTTGCATCTAAGTAGTTTTATGTATATTTCGCTGTTCAAATGCAACTCTAAATATGTTCAAACTTATGTGAAAAGTAGAGTTAGGTCAGAAGACTTTTACCTACCAATAACGAGACGCTAGAAAGCATCTCAAGTGATTTTCCTAAGAAGTATTTTTAAAGACAGCCCAAGTCTCTCTCTCTCTTTCGTTTTATATTTCTTACCTCGCTAAGCACTTCGCTCGTAAAAGACTTAATGGAGAACTGTTGATTCGGACCACCACTTCTTGCTTATTCGCACTCTCTCCGAGACAGTGGTGTGCGCCGAACTTTCTAAGCAACTGCACTAGTTGAAAGCCGATCATAAGTTTTCTAGTCTCAATGCGTCTCTAAATCCGGTGTTCCCTGTTTATTGCTTCGGTAATTGGGTATCCGAAGCCTTCAACAGCTGTTTACACTCGGAGACAATTTGCCGTATTCGATAACTTGTAAATTTACCAATTATCGGCCAGAGGCAATGCCTGTTGGCAGCTGTGGGATTTCGACTTTGCTGCAAAGCGGGATCAAGTCTTGGAGGACGCTTAATTTCAACTTGCTCACCAGCAAGCGGCAAATTAATTTGTTTCTCGCTTTCTCACTACGCTTAGAAACTTTGTACACCCTCCACTCGTTTGTAGAAACTATCAGCGAAATGTGGAGATGTTTGATTTTGTGTGTGCGCGCGCTAAATTGTTGGAATTGGAAAAGTTCGTGGCAGAATATATTCATTTTGCTATCTCGTTATACTGTGCACAAGTCCCTTTAGATATATTTTATTATTGTTACCGTTTTGCTAGTCAAAAATACATTGGACAGGCTTCTAAAAAGATGCAAACGAATACTTTCACATAGTTCTTTAATATGAAATAGACGTAACAATGAACACGTAAAAAATAAACGTATTTGAAATTGACGTGACAATGAAGACGCAATAATGCACGTATTTGAAATAGACGATAATATGAAGACGTAATAATAAAATTAAGCATTCAGAATTGCTAGTCTTTTCTTCTTTCAGTAATTTTCTCTATTCTTCATACATTTTTGTTTGTTAATAATCGTGTAGGTCTGATTATTAGAGTAAAATCTCATTTCTCTCTCAAATTATATTTAACGCATACGGTCAACTATAATCGGATTTTGATGAAATTTAGAACATCTATGCGCTTTGTTGGTTTGGTTTAACTAACTCGTTTTAGCGGTGTAATTATATGATACACGCGACAAACAAATACAAGCAACATTATAGTACCTAAGCCAAATAATATGACTATCGGCTGTGAACATAATACCATCGATATATACAGTTCACGTAAGGAATGAATGATCGCTCTTAAATTAGCAAACGTTTTTGCTATGCAATTAGTAATCGCCAGGCAAAATAATTATTAACTTCAGAATACATAATTAAAAAAGTGTACTTAATTTAAATGACTAAGGTTTTAGCTGCCTTTTCAATCATCTTTAACAATAATAATCCCTAAGATAATAGTGTCAAGCAACGGCCGTGCCATTTTACTTTTAACTGAAGACGTTATTTATTCAGGTTTCTCCTTTACAGATTTGTCCATCAGGGTTTAATCATTAAGGGCGACGAATGCACAGGAAATATTATTGCTAATTTTGAAGTGCCATTATTTGCTGATTATATTTACAAAGATTGCTGAAAGAACTGCAATAATCAATTATAGTTAATTATTTTTCTACTTGTTTTGAAACGATGAAATGTTCAAAACGAGAAAGGTGGTGCATTGTAAAGGAAAGGTCCACGCTGTTTTCTTTAAAGAAAAGCAGGAGAGTATTCCGTTTTTTTTCTGCATTTTCGGGCAATTAGTTATTTATTCGCATACGAACAATGAAAGTCATAACTAAAATGGTTCAGTGGTTGTATTAATTTTTTTACTATATCCAAATAATTTGTGAAATATTAAGAGGGTGGTCTGAAAGGTTCTCGGCCTAACAATGCAAAAACGAATTTATAATTTAGAATTATTTTTCAACATAATCTCCCTTAAGACTAATACATTTATTCCAGCGATGCTCCAGCGCCATTATCCCGTTCCTGTAGTGGTTCTCAGTAAGATCTTCAAAATATCTCTCTACAGCAATCACCACTTGATTCGATGAAAAACGCTGACCAACGAGGAAGAATTTTAGTTTTGGGAAGAGACACAAGTCAGAGGGAGTCAAATCTGGAGAATAGGGTGGATGTTACAACAATTCATACTGAGGATCCTTTAATTTTCCCATTGCCCAAAACACCTTTGTGGGCAGGTGCATTGTTCTGATGAAAGATGATTTTTTTCTTCTGCAAACCGGGTCTTTTCTCACGAATTTTTTCGTTTAGTCTGGCTAAAAGATCGGAATAATTATCCCCGGTTATTGTTTCCCTTTTCAAGGTAATTAATAAAAAAATGCCTTTAGCATCCCAAAACACCGATGCCATGACCTTTCCCTGCTGATGGAACTGTCTTTGTCTTCTTTCGCTCTGAACAAACTTCTGTCCACTGTTTTGACTGCTGTTTGAATTCATGTGCGTAATGGTGAATCCAAGTCTCATCCATAGTAATAATTCGACGCACCAAATCAGTTTTATTCTTGTTAAAATGCTCCAAGCACTGTATTTTCATGCGAATGGGTTTTTGATCTGCTGTGAGCAAGCGCGGCATCCATCTTGCTCAAAGCTTTTTCATTTGCAATTCATGTGCATGAAAAATATATCCTACACGCTCTTCTGAAATGCCTATAGCTTCAGCACTTTCAAGCACTTTGACTCGCCGGTCATCCAATACCATACAGTGCATTTGATCAATGATTTCTGATGTTATTACAGTTTTTGGACGTCCTTCACGTGGATCATCTTCAAGGCTGGTACGGCGACGTTTAAACTCGGCAGCCCATTTCTTAATTGTCGAAAGAAATGGAGAAGCACGGGATCCACGATGTTACAGAAACAAAATAAAAACAGATGAGATTATTCTCAATAAAAATTATTATATTCAGGCAAGTATTATAAAGAAAATGAAAGTATTTATTCAACAAATAATTATAAGATTATCTTGAAAATAAGGTAATTGTTTTTTTTTTAAAAAGGACATTTGACTATGAAACGTTTTCGCTGTGGTCCAACAGATGAATTTACTAAGGAAGAAGACAAATTTCTCGTCATTGGAGTTGGCAGCTTATATTAAAAAAAAAGCACTGATCCTTTATAAGAGTTAAATAACAGTAGTTATTAAATATAAATTAATATAAAAGTAGAAAATTAAAAATATCATACAAAAATATTTCGGGACAATTAAGAGAAAAAGAAAACAGCTAAAATTATTAAGAATCGGATGAATTTCCGATATTGATATTGGTCAGATGTTGGTTCAGGGCACGGAATTAAGTCAACTCTAACGCCATGTTCCAATAAAGGTGCGCATAAACACAAGAAACAGTAAGTTTCAATCACTTGTTGTTGTTGGCTATTGAAAGAGGTGATTTCCATTGATTGTAAGCAGAATGAAAATGAATATTTCATTAAAAAGAAAACAAGTATGGAAGTTGTGAAGCTTTCAAAGATGAACTGTAGATCTAAATATATAAATTGCTGGAGAAAAAAATGAAACTGCAATCTCAGAAGCCAAATCTTAGACACTCAGTGGTAAACTGTGACCAAAACATTGAATCAATTCGAGAGAAAAGTGATGAAGGAAAATGCAAACCAAGTAAACAAAAAAACGTATCAAAAGTTCCTAGCAAATACGTCAATATGTAATATGATAGAATACAGAGAAAAATCTAAAAAAGCGAACCAGTGTGTGAAAGTAGCTAAACCAAAAGTCAGGGAAGACTTCGGTAAGAATACAAACATCGGGATTACAGAAAAATATTCTGAAAGCTATTGAGATAAATTAGATATAAAAAGAACACGTCGTAATGGTAACATAGAAAAGATATTCTAGATATCTGAATAATTACCTTAAATGAAACAATAAGTGATAGAACGATCATTGAAAATATTCAAAAGCCATAAAAAGCACGTATAAAAGTATGGCAGTGGTGGCTGCCCTGTTTACTTCGAGAGAACCTATTCAGATGGAGGGTCAGATGAGTGAAATAAGGTTCTCAAGATTAAAACACGCATACTAAATAAGAAAGCTTTATTTAATAGTGTTAGATCTCCTTTAGCGACTGCCAATACCGATCTTCAATTCCCTGCACATAGATGGCGTGATGTGGGTCGAGTCTTCAATTAAATACTTCTATCAATTGATGCACACAGGGAGTTCTGTTTGTCCATAGAAGACTTCTCAGACGATGGCAATTTCGTTCCTGACAAATAGGCGTAACTGGTCGCAATGTCAGTTATTTTTCCACTGATTAAACACCCGGGATATCTCATCTTTCGAAAAACCAGTTAGCTTTGCTGTTTTCAAAATCGTAGCTGTAGCCAGATGACACACACAATAAGCCCTATTTCGAACTCAGAAGGATCCTTTGGTTTTTCCCATTGTGATCAACACTATCGATGATTACTGACCAACAGCATTCTTAAATTGTTGTCACGTGGTGATGCACGCGTAGAAATATTTTGCACATACGGTGCGTAAGTGACGTTTACTACATGTGCATTAAGGTTTGTAATTCAGCGGATGGTACGTGTAGAATTAAAACCAATTAATTCTACACACACCAGTAAGGAATTTCCCTACTCGGTGTTATAACAAGGACTCTTGAGTAGTGGATAAAGAGATGGAAACAGTTCAGAAACTTTTGAAATAATAAGTCTGTTTCAGACCACATCGTAGGAATGTAACAAGGATCTGAGTCATTTCAGTTTTGTACATATGAAAATGGCATATGACAAGGTGAACAAGAAAGCTATAGAAAGCTCTCCAACTTATATTAATAAGAGATTATATCGAGAAATACTCAGTTTATATTTGATTTGTAAAGTCAGCAGTTATAATTGAAGAGAATACATAACATGGTTTGATGTAAAATCAGGTATAAGACAAGGATGCAACATCACTGTTATTGATCATCTATATGGATCACAATACGAAAAAAAGTATTGTTCAACCTGATATCGGAATTAGAAAAAATAATCTCAACTCTATGCAAATGATGTTGTACTCCTAAATAAATCGAGAACAAGTCTGCAGGATTATCTACTTAAAGGAATAATAGCAGTAATAAACATGGTATGAAAATCAGGTATGAAATCACAAACGATATGAATAATGGGGGGAATCAACGGAATAAATTTATATGGAATAACAGAAATTAGTCGAATACTACAATAGCTGTGCGCACGACCGTATTCAAACCAATTTTAACTTAAGGATCTATGAGCAGGAGTGGAACAGTGGATCAAAATTAACAAAGATGGTGTTTGTTGTCAGCAGTGCAGGGAAAAGATCCAGAGGAACACCAAACTTTAGGTGAATAGAGTACTGATTACTGCAATTAATGCAGTAATCAGTACTCTAGAAGACCGATACGTAAGATCTTAAGGTATTGGAATCCTGACGGACTTACTTTGAGGACTATTAGACTCGATTTGATATTTGAAATTGGTCATTTTTTGTATACCCACTATACACAGAGCAGTATAGTGGGTATAATGAATTTCATAGGGAATGAGATCACAACCCTGCTTATTGGAGGCTTGAACAAGTTCCACGTTTGGTACTAGTAAATGTTTATTTCCGGATTATTTAACTCTTGAGCAACCCAAGGTGCTATTGGATTACAACCTTTAGAAACAGAACCCTCGGGGGGATTGTCTCTGTCCAGCGTTATTTAAAATCAAATGAAACCATATGTAGTATTACTGAATTTATACCTGATCATTGATGCACATCTCCAAATCAGAAAATATCTACATCATCATCATTCATTCTTTTCAAACCATCTAAGAAAATGAGATAGCTAGCTGGAATCATTATCGAAGACCGTAGTGTTCAGGCTTGTCATTTTTGACCTTCTGCTCAATGTATTTTTACTTTGAGCAGAATTCTCAATTTTTCAATAATTCTCAATTTTCAAGCTAACTTGAATACGGAGAATGACGAATGTGTATGGCGACACTCATGCAATACGTTAAACATATTTCTCAACCTACTATGAGTTAAGGGCAAATCTTTAAAATAATTCTGCTTACGTGTTTTATAGTTTTCGCATTTTGTTGTCTTTTATTCTGTAAGGCAAGTTTTATAACCAACAGGTGTTTTAAAGATGCACAGATTAAACCGGTTTGTTGATAACTATTACTGAATAATATGCGTAATATATGGATGAGTACGAAATATCTGAGTGAGTTAGAATATTTCTAGAATTTTTTAAACATCTTTAAGTAGCTAACATCATGTAACATGTTAGTTACTTGGAGATCGTTCTTGGAGGTGTAGCATATTGGACACCTGCAAGAACGATGCGGTGATACCAGAACCATAATCTTTGCTACTGATAGGAACCATTACAAGTTTATCTCAGCGGTAGCCATTATAGGCCACGATAAAAGAAGCTTACGGGGGTTTCAAAGAGATACGAATGAATGATCCTTTATCAGTAATCTGAACTTCGTGCTACAGTCGAGTGGAAGAAGTATGAAGCGAGACATCTCCCTTCTTATGCAAGGGGGAACGTCCAGAGAGAGAGAGAGAGAGAGAGAGAGAGAGAGAGAGAGAGAGAGGGGGGGGTCTCTTCTCAAGGTGTTTATCAACTTAGTGGTGAAGTAAATGCGATATTATTATCGCTGTAAATCATTCAAATGATTAGTTACGTGGATGTGGCTTACAAACTCCAGCAGCGGGCCATACCGTAAAGCGAATGTATAGGGTTTACGTGCAGGACATTCAATGGTGTACAACATGTTGACTGAACTAAAATAACGCTTGTAGGTATAGGTTAAGTTAAGCATTAAATGCAGCACAATGTACATACAGCGTTTATGAATTCTGCAGAGTAGTAACCATAGCAATGATCCCGGTTTTTTCATGAGTGTTGTTTCAATGCAACAAAAACGACAGTGGTCCCTCTAACAGTGATAATATTCTTGCTCGTCTACAGAATGATGTATATTCAATGCTCCGTACTACTACCACTCTTTAGAACCAGTCGTAAGTTAAATCGTTAATTCCAAAGAATTTCTACTTGTTTTTGTGGAAAGAAATTCCGAATACCATTTGCAATTAGTGAAAAACAGTACGGACGGATGCAGACATGCAAAAGAAAGTAGAAGCCGTGATAAACCGATGATTCACTATGCGTGTTCAATATGAAGTACAGAAGGATAGCTATGGAATGGGGACTTGCTCAAAATATCTATGCTGGGCTCAATCATTTGTCGGAAAATGAAGAGATATCGATTCTAATCCCATATTGGTGATCCTCTACTGATGGATTTCTCTATTAACTTGAAAGTATTTAGAGCACACATTAGGTAGTCGATAGCGATATTTTGTTCGATTTATTTTGTTTTAGAAGGGGAACGATGTAGGTCTTATGATTAATACTAATGTATTATAGAAAATGTTACTTGAAACCAAGAAAGGTACCAACTACGAATTATTTAGTAATGAAGGATAGTATGGTTAATCGTCAAAGTATTTATGAAGATGTTCCTTTAAAGGACAAAAATGTGCTGACCTTTGGATACTGAAAAACAAAATCAGTGATGGGGTTGATGGAGGGTCAGTGGGTTTTAGTGAATGACCAGAAAGCACGACTGTCGGTGTAAAAAAGTGAAGTTGTCTTTTATAAATTTCTGTGAATTTGATTAATCTCCAGGATAAATACCAAATGTTTTTTTTCCTTTTCCTTGTATTTGATGTTTATTTTCGAAGATTCATTCAAGGGTTTCGGGAAAATTATCACATATGTGCATCGTTTGTACATCTCTGTACCATTTATAACACACAGAAATATTGTGATTTCTTTGGGGAAAAAAATCTTTAAAAAATTACATTAGATGAAAACAAAATGCCGTCTAAGTGGGCCTTATTTTCGGATTCTTGCTTTCTTAGAAAAAAGTAAAAACATAGAAAATCAATGTTTTTACTTTTAAGTTAAATTTGCCGAATGGTAATTAATAGTAACAATATCGTAGCCTTGGTTAGGAAGTATATTTATTTGATCTTCCTTATAATTAGCCTAAGACGTAGCTGTTCTTATTTTGCGTTGCTAATTTTTCTTCTTTACAAAGAGACTGTCTCTTGATATTTGGTTATGTCGAAACACTTAAGTTTTTCTCGCTTTTTTGTTAATTTTTCTTGTTTTTTCTTCCAGATAAACAGCAATAAAATCAGAGTTCATTACATCGAAGTGTACAACATGAAAACGTCAACGCAATTTATATATTCGTAATTTTAATTGGTATGCTTCTACGATAGTCAGCAATTAACTACCTGCATAGTCTTCAAATTAATCGTTTTAAAAAAATCATCATTATACAGACAGCAGTGAGACTGCTTTAATTCAGTATAAAAACGAATAAGATAATTGTAACATAGTTGGCAATATTGTTGACGTACTACCATTGTTGTTGGTGGCAAATGTCTTGATTATCTAAGGAATCATTTTTTATAGCTAACTAGAAGATTCAGTTTAAATACAGCTTCTGTTCTTTCAACGATAATCATTTCCTATGTTTTATTTAGAACAGACTGAAAAGTAGCACTGTTGATTTCACTGCTGCCATTGTTGGGAACAACTGAACGGTTAATTACATTTGCCACTAACAACAATGGTAGTACGTCAACAACATTGCCAACTATGTTACAATTACCTTATTCGTTTTTATACTGAATTAAAGCAGTCTCACTGCTGTCTGTATAATGATGATTTTTTTAAAAATATTAATTTGAAGACTATGCAGGTATTAATTGCTGACTATCGTAGAAGCATACCAATTAAAATTACGAATATATAATTTAAATATATCCGTATAAATTGCGTTGACGTTTTCATGTTGTACACTTCGATGTAATGAACTCTGATTTTATTGCTGTTTATCTGGAAGAAAAAACAAGAAAAATTAACAAAAAATCGAGAAAAACTTAAGTGTTTCGACATAACCAAATATCAAGAGACAGTCTCTTTGTAAAGAAGAAAAATTAGCAACGCAAAATAAGAACAGCTACGTCTTAGGCTAATTATAAGGAAGATCAAATAAATATACTTCCTAACCAAGGCTACGATATTGTTACTATTAATTACCATTCGGCAAATTTAACTTAAAAGTAAAAGTTAATTTTCTATGAACAGGATTGGTGTGTTTGTTTGCCGTCATTAATTAAGATACCTGAACTGCACAAACGTATTTAATAGAAAGTTTGGCCCCCTCTCAAACAGTTTGTTGAACCCTCAAATTAATGAACTGTAATAAGACATTCTTTAAATCCATTAAGTGAAGATGTTGCCGACCAAAATGAAACTGAGGAATGGCTTGATTAAAATTTATGAAAGCGCAGAACAACGTTTGCCATTATACGCAAAAGTAAATGCATTTCATTACTGTAGATTAATTGAAGGTCTTTAAATTATTCTCTTTCTGATCTGGGCCTCCGACGATTGCATTGACTGCTGTGGGATTTTTAATGAATTCCTGAAACCGAAAATATAATTCGATGCATCTTAATTTACACCAGCCATTTCCGATATTTGTAAACAATTAAAACATGACTGTTGACAATATTGACAAAATCCGGTTTGGTTAGCGGCATCTCAATGATCTTGCACTGTTTCAAAGCATAACATTAGTAATTACTACGAAGGCTCTCTTTATCCGGAAACTAATATAAATTACAAAACATTGTATGCATTATGCTGATTCATAAACAATGTCGATTGTTACATCATCAAACAATAGGATGCTGATTCATAAACAATGTCGATATTTACGTCATCAAACAATAGGATACGCACAAAGCATTTCGGCCAGATAAAATTGATAATTACCCACTTTGAGTTGGACTTATCTCGTACTGGATAATCATCTAATAACTGTTACTTATCTTAGTGGAAGTAACTATCACTACGACTAATGTTTAAATTAAATTTTCTTCTGGTGGCTTACCATGGTTGTAGATCACTAGAAGAAAATATTATGAATATATGAAGAGATCATATGAATACAAAGTGATCATAAGCTGTATACGTGTTAATGGAACTGAACTGCAGGAAACTGATGACGCTTTGGACTATTGTGGGCGGAGAATTGAAGTTCAGAGGTCATATTGCAAAGGTGGCTAAATGTGGAAGAACGCAGTGACAACGGGGAATAGAAAAGTAAGTTATTGTTCTCCTTTATAAGGAAGGCTTTCATAAGCCCACGTCCGGACTACTGCACGCAAATCTGGTCACATGTATTCCGATCCATAGGTGAATGACAAAGATTGTTGCAGGACCATGGAATGTTCCCTGTAATTTATACAACTATAAAACAGAACGTTTAGAGGATAGTGCTTGGTTGTTGAATTACAGGTTACGATTAAAGTGGAAGGCGAACCACTATTTCAATCCAACGAAAAATAACTGGCTGCATTCGTAAACTGGGTGAACAGTAGCATTCATGACATCATCTCCGTCTCTTGCCATTGAAAAAAATTTACAGTTATATATGGGTACAAAGCAAGAAATGTTAGAAAATCTTATAAATCTAATCGCATCCTCTAATATTTGTGAACCTTCTTCCTCCGAAAAAAATATTTCATGCATCATACACTGGATTCTCACCCTGGTCTTTCCAACCAAATGTAGCAAGGCCTTAGATAAGATATTGACGCACTCTTTATATAAATAGCAAAATGAATGACTTTCCCATTTTCCTCATAGATGGCGTTGAATTCCAGAATATTTCCTTCTTTATTGATATCTTTAGCTCATTGTTTATATTGCATGCAATGCAATAACAGAAGATTAAATAATAACACCGTTACTTGTTAGATAACAAGATAAGAAAATAAACTTATTTGCTGATATTTCGGTGTTAGGATACCAGCATCTTCAGAGCACAAGAACAGCGTCACAGTACACGAAACAATTTGGTATAACAGTGAGTCTAGTTTTAAAAAAAATTCTAACGGACAAAGTTTCGTTACGCTGTTCTTGTGCTCTGAAGATGCTGGTATCATAATAGTGAAATATCAGCAATTAAGTTTATTTTCTTATTCTGTGTTGTCATCAATACCTTGAAAATAAATTAACATGTGCTAAATAAGCCTTTCCACACAGTTCTTGGTTATTTGAAATCAATATTTAACTGTATTTTCATTGCACCTTATGGACGAGCAGCCACTACTTAGAATCATTCACACAATTCACAAACTAGTAGCCATGCGAGGGGGGGAGGGGTTGAAACGTTCTGATAAACATCCTGAACAAAAAAAGAAAGAAAAAGAACAAATTTTTACAATTTTATGAAACATTGGGATTAAAGGTTTTACGATATGTTCTTTCTTGTGGTTATATCAATTACTTTAATGTCATATTTGTTCTAGGAGTTTATCAGAATTTACAGCACATCCCCCCCCCCTTGTATAACATCGTTTGGATTAAACGAAGCTAACATAATATAAGAGTTCAATAATCAGTATACAGACTATTGTTGTGTGGTCTTGCGCAACAATGTGAAGCAGTTCATTCATTGAAGGGTGGGGGGAGGGGGGAATTTCTAATTTTATCAACGCCAAAATCTGCAAAACATTGGCCATCATTATGAAAACTGTTCTGTCTCTCTTTCGCGCGCGCGCCTAAAAGAAGAACCCATTAAGAGAATAAGAAAACAGAAACTTAATTAAAAAAATAAAAAAAAAACCTGATGACAAGCCACATCTTGAATTATTAAATTCTTGGTATCATTTAAACCCAACTTTTCCATTGTAATATTAATAATATATTATTCTTGTGGCTCCATTATATTTTCATCGCATAAAATTTGTATGAATATTCTAATTTTATATGTACGTGCTCTTAAAACAAATGCACAAAGATGCATTTCAGGATCGATTTACATTTGAATTAGTTTCGGGAAATCTGAGGATAAGTTCAAAGAGTATTTACAGTAGATGGAAAAATTAAAACGCGAATCAATAAAAAAAAATATTAGGAGCAAATTCATAAAGTATTCATCTACCTCCTTTCCGAAGCTAGATTATAGAATGTATTCTGTTTTAAACACAATTCTCTGAGGGGCAAATATTCTTGTAACTGCATGTCGCAAAGAGGCACAGAGTTTGGATTTAGTTAGAAATTAAAACGATGCAACTAAAGCCAGAAATAAGAGGTATTTCGAACTCTGAAAGGGCATTGTCGTTCTTTGAACTCCGCTGCGAAGATAAATATCACCCAATGAAGAATGATTTGCTAGTTTAAACTCTTCAGAGAGTAGTTGCTTGTTGCCAAATACCTATTTAGAATTCTTTAAGTATTTGATAAAAACAGCCCAAATACTTTTTCTTCGTCAGCCCATTTCAATTTCCTTTTGTTAAAAACACGCTGGTATAATTTGAGAAGAACAGCATCCTGATTAGCCAGTTTCGTGTTTATCTGGAGGAAGTATCGGAATTAATCACAAAAGCGCATTTTTTTCATTCATTTTTCCAAAGACTTTTTTTTATTTCATCCAATCATAACCATTTGTAGAACTACCACGATCGTATTTACGATATAATGTATCTATCTCCATTCTTCTTCTATCTCCATTTATTTGGAGTTGACAAGCATTACTGGATGTAAAGATGATAGATGAAGTACAAGGTCATTAATTCTAGACAAAGAGTGCTATCGTACTAAGAGTGTTATATTATGTAAGGAACCTGACAGCAATTTTCTATCAAACTGCACTAGTTGTACATAGTACTATTTACACTTCAACGAAAGAGTCGGTCGAAAAAGAATCCTAAAGCCTAACTAAAGGCGCTATGTACGCTGATCATCTTGTAGCGATGATCCAAATTTTATGATTCATTTTTGTGCACACATAATTGTAACATAATTCGTCATTATGTAGTTCTCTGGGTTGTTCATCTTCATGTGTTTACAATAAAACCGTTAACAGCCAATAATATCTTAGCGATATAAAATCTGGCATCATGCCAACAGCTAACAATGGATCGTTCAGCAAATAAGTGACTGAACGTACGTGGTAATTATGATTTTTAATTTTATATTAAATACAGGAAGGTAATCTTTCTATACATACTTAAGCTAGTATATAAATGAAGCTTTATCTTCTGCAAGTTATCTGTTATTTAGAAAGTTTTGGTGTTATTAGCGACCTTTTTATTACTTTTAGCAAGTATTAGTCTCTAAAAGAAACATGTATTCAAAACATTATCGCAATAACGCCATATTTAAATACAGTTTATAATGGCTTTAATCCCTCGGAATGTTTGCAAGATGCCAAATGCGAGAAATTATATCAGAAATCAACAAAAAGACAAGTATATCATATAAACGTAATACACCAAGCTTTCAATGGAATATATTACTATAGTATATACAGTTCCTCAAGAAATTCGTAGATTTATTTGCCCATGAACACCGAAGAAAATTACATCACTAGTTCACTGGTGATATTTTGGTTATATTTTGTCAAACAGCAACTGCATGTTTAACAATAGCTCGAGGAAAGCGGTTAATAGATTTCCGGTTACAACATAATGGACACGCAACATTCGTTTGCTATCCCATTTGTGTTTAATCAGCTCTCTGGATTTAAAAATTTAACCCAAAAAATGTTTTCTTGTTATTCGGTTGCATCCAGCGAAAATTCTCTCATTTACGTAAGAGATTTTTTTAAGTAAATGAGTTACATTTAATCAGATACATTCTTCACATGAACTTAACACCACTAAAATAACTTCTTTTAGAACATAAAATAACTTCCTTTTTCTACATGTTTGGAAAAAAGAAAAAATGGTACTCTAGAAAATTATCCGTTACCACAACTCACTTTTAAAATGAACAGGCAGAAACATTAGCTATGATTTTGACCAGCTTTGCCAGTTTAAGGATGCAGAAGCCAGAAAAGACAAGGAAAAATACTTTAACCAGGAATGCCAACAAATAGAAGACCAAAACAGGAAAGGAAAAACAAGATATCTTTTCAAAACGATCAGAGAACTACGGGGAAGTTTAGTGCCAAGGTGACAGTATTGAAAAATGAACACAAAGGATATCTTTACGGAAGCTGCTGACATCAAAGAAAGATGGAAAGAGTATACAGAAGCCCTTTACAGAAAGGACTCCAAACTTACTGAGAAATTTGAAGAGCAGGGTTATACACAGGAGCCAGTATACCACTGGAGGGTGAAATGAGGTGGACACTGCAACAGCTATCCAGTAATAAGGCACCAGGAGGAGATTGGAATGCCCATTGAGCTACTCAAAGCTCTGGGAGAAGAGGCAGTTAAAATTTTAACAACTCTATGTCAGCAAATTTGGATCACAACTACATGGCCTAGGGAATGGAAAAAATCAGTTTTTGTATACCTTTATTGAAGAAAGGCGATGCAAGAGAGTGCGAAAATTACAGAACTATAGCATTGATTTCTCATGCGAGTCAAGTCTTACTTAAGATCATTCAGAAAAGACTGGAACCACTCATGAAGAGAGAAATGCCAGATGAAGGCAGGATTTCGAAAAGGCAGAGGAACAAGAGATCAAATTGCCAATGTGAGATGGATAATAGAAAGAGCACAGGAATATCACAAGAATGTCTACCTTTGTTTCCTTGACTATAGCAAGGCTTTTGACTCTGTAGATCATGTGAAACTTGGAACGTGTTAAGAACACTGGGAGTCCCAGAGCATTTCATTATCCTTTTGAGGAACTTTATTATGAACAAGAAGCTACTGTCCGAACAGATCTTGGAGAAACTGAGTATTTCACAATAGGTAAAGGGGTGCGACAAGGATGTATTTTATCTTCATACCTGTTTAACTTGTACAGCGAATACGTTTTAATAATAGCAGGGGCTGGAGGAGTCTCCAGCTGGAATTAAAATTGATGGAAAAAATATTAATAATTTGAGGTATGCAGATGATACCACCTTGATAGCAGAATGCAAAGCAGATTTGAAGAAACGTATTATGAAAGTTAAAGAAGAAAGTGGTAAACATGGTCTTAAACTTTACCTCAAAAAGACAAAAGTTATGGCCACATGTGAACTCAATGATTTTGAAGTAGATGGGAAGAAAATGGAAGCAGTTAACAATTTTGTGTTCCTAGCATCTCGAATTGATAAAGATGGTTATTGTACCGAATTAGTTATATTATTATTACTAGGGAAAAAAGCAATGACAAATTTAAGCAAGCTCTTTAAAGATAAAGATAGCCTCACAACAAAAATCAGAATCGTGAAAGCAATGGCATTCCCTGTGGTGCTGTATGGATGTGAATGTTGGACCCTGAGAAAGAGTGAAAGAAGGAAGATAGGTGCATCTGAATTATGGGTTTAGAGACGCTAAGAACACCATGGACTGCAAAGCAAACCAATATCTCAGTGATAGACAGAATAAAGCCAGATTGCTCCCTTGAAGCTATGATCATCAAGCAAAAATTGTCATACTTCGGCCATATTATGGAGCAAAAGACAGTCTGGAGAAGATGATGCTCGCTAAAGTTGATGGAAGCAGGAGAAGAGGAAGACCAAGAATGAGATGAGTGGATGGAGTTAGAAGATGCAAGTGGAGTGCGCTTGGAGGTTCTGAAAGACATGGTCAGAGACAGATCGGAATGGAGAGTGTATGTCCATGGAGTCGGAAACGACTCGATGGATCATAACAACAACACAAATATGGTATCAAATTGCAAGATATTATAAAACTGCATTCTTTCTTAAACTGGAAAAACTATGATCAGATTGCAAGCTAGTCAAAAAATTGAATTGCATTGCTAAATTATCAATTGAAAAATATAATATGTATGTCAATAAAGGATTCGTATGGCCATGGAGATTGCCTAACATATTCTATGAAATGATTATTAAAAAATAACCATAATACATTAAATAGTAAAAGGCTTTTTTTATTAGTATACAAATGCTCTGTAATCTGTGGTCATAATTACGATGTTTAATTTCCTACTCCACCCTCGTTGTATGTAAAGCTTTCAGTGAACTAAGAGATGATACGATTTTTTATACCAAGATATGAAATATAAGATTTATCTTGATGGAAATTACTTAATTTCAAGTTACTTTTTATATGGAAAACAGTTGGATCCTAATTAAATTTTTGAAATCGTACACTTCTGTTTGTTATAATCCTATGAGTTTGATAGAAATTCATTGCATGTTGCAAACATAAAGGAGTTAAAATCGAAAAGAAACGTTCCGTATTACGTTACACATGCAAAGATTAATTACAACCAATTGCCGTGGTAACTACAGATAGTTTTTGCCTTTAATTATAACAATTGTTGTCTGAGTATGTACGGATCAAAAGAATTATTTCGAAAGTTGTTTATCGTAGATAAGTACTTGAGATTCACAAAACATGGTAAAAATAACTTATTTGTAACTGATATTATCAACATTTCGTTTAACAACAAGAATTTGCCGTAAAAGGTAAAAAATAACGTTTTGAAATGTTTTAGATTGTGTTGTATTTTGCCTAAAATTAATAACAGAGAAAATAATCAAATACAAATAAGATTAAATTATCATATCTGAGAGCGATAAACCGAGGGGTCAGACAATATGTCCCTTTTCAGCAACTCCTTTTTAATATTTACCTAAATGAAATAATAATAAAATGGAATAAAACTTCTCATCAAGGTATTACACTTTCTGCTACTGTGAACTTAAACACACTTCTTTTTGCTAAATAATAATAACAAATTCTGAAGATAACTTACAGAAAGCTATTTTAGATCTAAATGAGATAGCCAAAGATTATGGTATGATAATATCAACAGAAAAATCAAAAACTATGGCCTTTAAAGGAGAAAATCCAGCAAGAACTAAAATAGTAATAGATAACAAGATCTTAGAACAGGTGAATTCATTTAACTACCTAGGATGTATGATCACATATGAAAATAAAAAAGATATAAACGTAAAAATTGCAAAATATTTAAAAATAACAGTTGTAATTAACTCTATATTTAAACCAAACCTAGTTCAAAAACAAACCAGACTAAAAGTATACAATACATTAGCCCTACCGGTCTTAATGTATGGAAGCGAAATCTGGACAATAAAACAAAAAGACAAACAAAGATTAACAACAGCAGAAATGAAGTTTATGGAAAAAACTGCAAAGTATACCCTATTTGATCACAAAAGAAATGAAGATATTATGAAAGAATTAAACCAAGAACCAGTAACAGAAAAAATTTAAAAACATAATCATAAATGGATGGAAAACGTTCAAAGAATGAAAACAGAAATATTACTGTTTTAATTCTTTGAAAACAGTAATATAAACAAACCCTAAATTACAAACCACTAGAAAAATCGAAAACCAGGACGTTCTTCCTCTTAAGAGATTCAACGATAACTTTCTAAGGCAGGAACAGGCCACTCTAGGTCCAAATCCTTGAAAAGCATGATTATGTGTTGCGTTTGCAAACACCGCTGGTCTCAGGCTGATTGGCCTATTAGAGGAAGGGAAAACTTCGTCTTTCTTACAAATTAAATTACTGCTTCCTTCTAAAAAATAGCCAACTCACGTGCGCTTGAACGAATGTCTATACAAATATGAAAAAATGAGTTATGACAGAAGTGTTCAATCGGTTACACATTTTGCTTAAAAATTGCATTATTTGTAGATGGCGCTATTATTGGTATCCCAAAGAATATTGTTCTAATTTCAACATACTATAGCGTAGTGTATTCAATTATTGCCATGAGATCATCGATAAAAGCGCCTGAATAGCAGTTCGGAGGGTCATTAAACCTTTGGTTTAAATGACTGTGAATTCCTTTAAGAACACGAGGACCTTTAACAGTAGGCAAATATCCCAGTCTCCTGCGAAGGTAGAAGTTTTTTCCCTAATCCCATAGCTCTAAAACCAGCAAATAGTATACGCAGTTAACAGATATAACGTAGATCCTAACATTAGTTATGATCCACGAACCAGTAAATATGAAGATGAAAATCAGTGGAGAGACTTCATAACAAAATCCGCAAATATAACCAAATAAATACGTTGCGAATTTTAAAGCTTTTCAGATATTAAAAAATGTGATTTTTTTTCAAAGGAAATGAGCAGTTCGTGTGTTAATGAGACGCGGTGTTCTTAAACTGTGACAAGGCTGCATAAAAAAGGGATGAAACTTCGATTGAATTCAACGTTAAGTTGTGGATATCAGGACCATTGGGACGGCTAGCAGGATTTAACGGAAATGAAAATTCAACGAGAGAAGTTATTGAATATCTGTATGTTCAAGAAGATTATGTGGTAGCATGAGACTCTTGTTCCAATAATCTACTGGAATAGGGTAAGATTAACAAGCCGACAGTAATTTCCTCACAGGCGAAAAGAGTAAATCGAAGGCATCAGTTTCAGATTTAACCTTTATCGTTGAACGCAAGAAATTGAAAGAGAATATAACTGAATACATTTTGTCTACTTTTGATGTACTAAGGGATTAACTCACCCGTCCCTTCTCGCGATCGTTTGCTGCAGTGGTCTGTGCGCTACTATTATGCGCACTGTTCATATTCTTCTCATTTATTTTTTATTTTTTTGACATCATCACTGGTGTTCTGTAGCACAACTCGACAGATTTTATAATATAAACGTACATTTTAGCAACAACAAGAAGATTCTAAACGGGAACAAAAAAAAACACTATGGTGAATTAATTGGTTAAGGTGGCTCCAGTTTTAGAACAAAAACTGAAGTGTGTATTTCTATCGTTACACTTAGTCCCATACTATTATTATATATAATGCAAAAAACAGATGCACTGCTAGAATTGAACAGTTCTTTGTATGCTGTACAGATGAGCTTACAAATGGGGGGGGGGGGTATCGTAGAATGTCGTGTTAGTGGCTTGCCCATTCCTGATAGTTGTAAGATCACTGTAGCTAATATTAGCAGCTGATAGAAATGTGAGGATGTCGCTTCACACGCTGGGTCTAACACCAAGGGAGGAGGGACTGACAGATGGTGTCAGTTCTCCCCCCTCGATTGATCATCAGAAATTCAGGAGTAGTGGATGAATACAACGTAGTTGCGTTATATTCATACAACGCAACTACGTTGAGATGCATAGTTTTGGTTAAATGCGTAGTCTTGGTTTCCATGTAAATACAGCTGAACCAAAGCGAAGTGTTAAATGGAAGTGTGTGTGATATGAAACGAGTTTTCCATTTGAAAATGCTTTATGTTGGAGTGCATCATCTGAAATTTGGTGATGTTTAAGACTGAGGTTATGCTTGTGGTATACACTTGAACATTATTTTCGTCCTGGATTAATGAAAGCCACTGGATAAGCAACATTTCTGGATGAGATAGAACAGATCCATGTCATGTAGGTTTCAATACGACAAATGACTACGTCATACTGGGTTTATTGATTTGAAAAAATGGGAAAATTTTGACCGATCTACACAGAGGACCAATCTGAATCCAATACGAGCAACTTTAGAATGAACTGGAGCTTCCGGTGCAGGAAAGACTAGTTCGTCAAAAGTACCACATGCGTATGATGCACATAATGAAGGAGGAAGGGTTTAAAATATTTCTTAAAATAGAAAGAAAAGAAAAGTAAAACTAAATAAAAGAAACTAAAAAAATAAGTTGCCGAGAGGAAGAATGCTCTAGGATTATGGATATTCGTATTCAAACAGTGAACAACACCTGATTTTTTAAACATTTTTCTATAATTAATTGGAAAGGCCAAAATACAGTATTTTTAAAAATGACAGTCAAATTAATATTCAGGATTGATCTTATATCCTAATATTTTTAAAATAACTATATGTAGTACTATCACGTAAATATACGTGTGTGTGTGGGGGGGGGGGGGTTGTGTGTTGTTTTTCTATGTTGACGAAAAATTAAAAACGTTAGTTAAAAAAAAAGAAAAGAAATACAAATATCTAAATACGGCTAAAAGTATCCTTTTAATAGGTAATAATTTGAAGCAAAGCCATAAAAACAATCCCTTATGGCTTAAGGTATTCAATATTTCCGACACGACTAAAGTATCTTCTACATATTAGTCTTCTTGATCTCCTTCCGGTAATACCTCATTCATATTTTACGAGTGTTATTCAATATATGTCTTATCTTACATATTCGACTGCCCCGTTTTAAGTGTTTGATCTTGAAATTTACCGAAAGTAACCATCCTCATACATTTATCTTACATTCCGTAACATACAAAGCCGTTGATCACTGAACTAAAAACGCGGATTTAAAAACTTGCTTTTAAGAGTCATTGGATTGTCATATTATAAGTCAAATATTCCTTTCAAGTTTACGTATATTCTACCTTAAGAAATTCCATACAACAAATCCCTATCAGTTAGCACGCTAGTCCATTTCAGTCATATGCAACCACCTTTGAAAATCATCTTTTTCAGACGTTAGTAAAACATACGTCCTTAGAAGTTTACGTTGTGAAGTCTACCCCATAATTCAGTTACTATTAAACAAGATTTTCTGCAACGCAACCCGTTATCCACTTAAGTAGATAAAGTACTTTCTGCCATTGTGAAAACCTCATTAGAGAAAAGAGCTACGTAACATAGGAGAAGAATACGTCATAGATGCGACACTATCATTTAACTGCCTTACACGAGGATGATCAAAGAGCCAGAACAATGGAACGTGAATATCCAAGAACTCTTATGTGCGCAAGTATGGCGGATTTTATACGTTTTTTTTATCAATACATATAATACAAATTCAAAACATTATATTATGAAAATATATTTATAAAAATCTCCACATTTGGAAGCAGGAGGAAATTTAGTGACCTGACATCCCAGGAAAAATTTAAACCAAAAGAAAAGCATCTCTCCCTTAATCACGTTCTTAAAATTAATTTTAATGGCGTTGAGAAAAAAAAAACCTGTAAGAAGTTTTTTGTTGTTTTTTTAATTTATTAAAGTACTCTTTACAGGAAGTGGGATAAAATTAGCATTCCTTTTGAGGCTTCGAATGTTTTTGAAAGCTCACTCATATCCTTGACTCCAAGAGAATGTTTAATGTTATCTTCAAGTCAGTGATTCTCAACAGAGCTTATTTTAAAAAAACATATGACGAGTCTTATTAAAAGGATAATATAATGATGGTAAAACTTTGTTTTCTATATGACGTTGTCTTAAAAGCATTCAAACTTCAACTTTTGCGATGTAACTAAGTTTAAATTAGTGATGCTTAAAGCTGTCGAATTATTTTATAAAATAATGTTCATTTGTTCGTATGTTCTTAGAAATGTGTGAAACACTCCATCATCGCTCTAATCTTAAACTGCATTCCATCTCCAAGTATTAGGAAGTAGTGGCCATTGATTGTTCATTTTTTATTAATTATTTTGATTTATACAACTATACCCGGAATTATAACAATTTCCTCTGCTCACTCAGATGCGAGCGAGACACGTGGGGGAATACGCATGCTGCTTGGTTCATTGTTACGTTCATATTTGTACGCAACAATGTAACCAATGAGAGCAAAAGAATTGGTTACAATTATTTTGCTCAACTGAATGTT
Organism: Typopeltis vanoorti; assembly: GCF_054136105.1. NCBI lineage: Eukaryota > Metazoa > Arthropoda > Arachnida > Uropygi > Thelyphonidae > Typopeltis > Typopeltis vanoorti. The sequence continues at coordinate 26,624,852 of NC_143569.1, read as the reverse complement.
CAAAAACACATTTTAATTTCTTATTAAAATGAAGCGAGAATTTATGTATCAAGAAGTACTACGGGTATAAACGGTCATCTTCCAAAATGGATCAATACTTGAATTCATTATTAAAGCATTTCGTGTGTGTATTTTATGTTCCACCCAAAACCACAACACCAACTGATAATGTCCGATTATCTTCTTAAACTTTGCACTTTTCATGACCTTGTTATTAAATTAACTCGTTTGAATAAGTCACAATTACAACAACGATAATCGGCTCGACAAGTAAAGAAAACAAAGAAAGATAAAAAAAAAATTCTCCATTATATTTAGTTGCTGTAGCCGTGATAATTCAACAAGAGTTCGCAGATTAGCGAGTCGCTACTGATCGCGTGGGATAAATCAAAGTCGTCGGTTTATATCGCTAGGTAATTGCTGTTTGATGAACAGGAATATTGCGCCGTAAAACCTTAGTTAGTGCTCCTTTGACACTTTGTTCACATGCCAATATAAAGCTTTACCGTATGTTTGAAGCGCAAAAAGGAGATGTGTTAGAATTTCTTTCCAAACAATTACTCGTTCATGCGCTTTTTACAACAAGGATCATCAAAGTCGTATAACGAATGACATTAAAGCATTCATTTTTATAACAAACGCTTTTAGGATTTAGTAGAGTCGAAACTTAGGATTCGTTTCTTAGTAGAAGAATACATTTAGTGCAATAGTAGATTTAGCTTTAAAATTGGAACATGATCAAAATTAATATTTAGGATTGAAATTAGATTTAAGATAAAACGACTTAAGGTTAAAATATTTTTTTTAAATATTTTGCAACTTAAAGTATTCTTTCTTCCACTTTAAAGCATTCTTCAATACATGATTTACATTAATTAATACAAATGTCGTGGAAATGATTTAGATTTGACAAATTTTAATCAATTTTTAAAAGGAAAACTAATTTTCTGATATTTATTGCAATGCATTCTGGGAAACCCAGAGACCAATTCGAATAAGAAATTCCATAATGATATAATGGAAGAGGGAAAAAACACCAACATTTCTTAACGCAATCAGAAATCAATTGATTCCATTAGCAGAAAATTATATTCCCGTAATTTTACGGTAATATCAGAAATATTTTCTATTTCCCACGACTAATGTAAATATATAAAGACTTTCCCAGTAACACATGGGGATGTTCGAGAGAGTATCCTCATGGAAGAAACAGGAAGTGTGCGCCCTCTTAAAAACTAAGGAAATCTTATTAGATAAACTCTATAATTTGGCCAATTCGTTCTGTCAGACGTAAGGTTAATGAACTCCGAAAGGCTGTCTGATTTAATTCTCCTTACCTAATCTAAGATATGTTGGAGATGTAACGTTTCTGTGCAGTCAGTAATATCTTCTTAAATTGGTGAGGCCCGACACTAAATGAAATTCTTTTCAGACATTAAACGACCCAGACAGATGGTTAGCACTACTCTGAACCAATTCATCAATAACGCAATTTGCGAACTCACAAAAATGTCTTCAGTACTGTTATAAAGAGGAACAGCGAAGAGTATCTGGTTACAGTAATTTGCGAGGTTAAGAAACATAGCGTAAAGATAATGTCAAATTGCGAATGTCTGCTATCAGAAAAGCATATGAAACTACTACTACTGGGGTGTTTGTAAGGCATTAATATTATAATATTAAAATTATTATTTTTGTAAGTAATCGAAAATGGTTTTAAAAAAAATGATGATTTTAAGTTATTTCATAAGACTCTGCTGCATTTTGGTGTGTGTGTGTGTGTGTGTGTGTATATATATATATATATATATATATATATATAGGGTTTTCAATTCTACTACTGAATATATTTGTGAGAGAAGGCAAACACAGATTGAGATGGCCCGGGATGGGTGGGGAGAGTTTAGGTGTGAGGTAAGTTGTAGAATTGGTGGTAATATAAAGGAAGTGACTGGGGAAGGTACTGAAGAGTCACATCGGAGAAGTGACGTTCGTAGCACTTGTAACACCAGAAATGATTTCTTATGTTTATTCACTAATGCTGGAAGTATTCCAAATATCGGGAACGAAATTGTTGCTTTGCTTGAGTTTATTCGCCCAAAATGTTTGGTATAAGTGAGACGTGGTTAGATGACGATGACATCCTGACAGGCAGAGGCGAGTGGATATGATATTTTTCGTGAAGATAGACAGGGAAGAAAGGGAGGAGGAGTATTGTTAATGATAGAAGATGAGTTGTGCCCATCTAAGGTGGATTTCCAAGTTGCAAATGGTGGCCACTGTTTTGAGGCAGTATGGTGTGAGGTAGGAGTAAACAGGATGAAATATTTAGTTAGGATGTAGGCTTGTTAATATGGAGGGTTATGAGAAGGAAATGTATAGGCAAATTGACCTAGCTAGCAAGAAACGAGTGATCATTATGGGAGACTTTAATTATGGTAAATAGACTGGAAGTAAGAGGCTGTATCTGGGGGTAAAGAAAATGAATTTTTGGAGTTTTTGAAAGACAATTACCTTAGGCAGCACGTAACGCAGGGTACACAAGGAGCAAGAGTATTGTATTTGATCATCTAAGCAGATGATGTTATTACAAATGAGGTGTCAAATCTTTCACCAGTTGGTGAGAGTGACCACGAGGTGATCACGTACAGGGTGACCAATCATTCGAGGACGTCTGTTAGAAAGGGATATACAGTATGTGGAATTATAAGACTGGTAATTACGAAAAGCTCCGGAAACAGCTTGCGATAATAAATTGGAAAGAGGAACTGGATGGAAAGGATATCAATGCTGCTTGGGCCATACTCAAGGACTATTTGGTGGAAGCAATATCAGAGTATTCCAAAGGTTAACTGGATATATAGAGTAAGGATATATATGGATATATGTTGTATATAGGGATATACACAGTGGTGGGCTATAAGGGGATCGCCCGAGCCCTTTGTTAAACTTTTCTCAAATTTGCGAGCCTCGTGTTCTACTTATTTACTTTTTTATTTTTTCAAAAAAAAAAAAAAAAAAAAATTTGAAATATATTAAGCGAAAAACTCATACGATAACCTAAAAAAGTGTTTTTATTAAATAAAATATTATAGTTACTGTTACTACCATTTTACAAATAAGAATTCACTTTTGGTAATCGCATATAAATAAATAGGACTATAAAATGATGCCCCTTGATTGGCACCGTTGATTAACACTTGAAGTATAAAAACAAAAAACCAGTTGCATGAGAAGTACAAAGAGCAGGCGAGGAAGGTGACTCGCTTGATAAGGGTAGCAAAAATGTAGTATGAGCAGCAGTTAGCTAAAGCAGCCAAAAAAAATCCTAAGGAGTTTTTTCGATATGTGGCCAGTAGAAGAAAGAATGATTATGGTAGGATGAGATTGATTGGTGAAAACGGAGGAATGATAACTGCTGCGGAGGATATATTTGAGATATTTAGTGAGCAATTTATAAAGTTATTTCATTCTTATGAATGTGGCGTCATGCAGAACTTTAAAGTTGTGGGAAAGAAGGAGAAGGAATTGTTAGTAAGTGAACAAAAGGTATACAAGGAATTGAATAGACTTGATGTAAATAAGGCTGTGGGACTTGATGCTATTTCACCAAGTGTTTTGAGGGAATGTGCCAGAGAGTTAACAGCTTTTGCATATCTTTTCAACATCAGTCTCTTAATGGGTCAAGTTCCAAAAGAGTGGAAAGAGGGCAAAATTGTTCCAATTCATAAGGGAGGTGATAAGAGTAAGGCTTTGAATTATAGATCAGTTCTGTGTGTGTCTGGAGTTGGGATTAAGGTATTAGAGAAGTTAGTTAGGACTAAGATTCAGAATTGGGTTGACAACAGAAAAATACTCTTTGGCGGCCAGCATGGATTTACTAAAGGAAGATCGTGCTTTAGCAATCTGCTTACTTTTTATAATAAAGTGACAAATGCGTTGGATAAGGGTACTGCATATACAGTGGTATATTTAGACTTTTCAAAGGCGTTTCATAAATTGACGCATGACAAGCTGGTAATTAAATTGGAACGGATGGGGCTGAACAGTAGATTAGTTCGCTGGATTGGAGATTGGCTGTCTGATAAGTATCGGCGAGTTGTCTATGGAGGAGCGATATCCCAGAAGATAAAAGTTACTAGTGGTGTACCTCAATAGTCTGTTTTGGGTCTATTGCTGTTTAATTTGTATGTAAATGATATTTGGAGAGGTCTGAATGATGATATGCAGTTGTTCGCAGATGATGCAAAGTTGGGGAGAGCTATCAGGAGTAGTGTGGATGCTGTAGCTTTGCAAGAGGACTTGAATACACTGGCTGAATGGGTAAATGAGTGGGATATCAATTCAATGTTTCAAAGTGTAAGGTTTTGAAATTTGGGAAGCAGAGATGGGATGTAAAGTACACAATCGGATCAAATATCTTGGAAGAGGTAGAGGAAATCAGAGATTTGGGAGTGATTGTAGACAAGGACCTAAATTTCGGGGACATGTTACTAAAATTATGAAGACAACACTGCGGATAATGGGAACGATGCGGAGGACACTGACTTGTAGAAGTCAGGATGTTATGGTTCTTTGTACAAGGCTTTGATCATGCCGCATATGGATGACTGTGCACAGATTTGGTCACCTGGTTTTCAAAAAGATGAAATTGCGTTGGAAAAAGTTCAGAGGCGATTGACTAAGGTGGTTTCTGGTCTCTGAAATTTAGAGTATGAAGAAAGATTGACAAAATACAATTTGCAGAAATTGGTGGATAGAAAGAGGAGGGGGGATATGATTGACATATATAAGCTGTTAAGAGGTTATTACCAGATTAATGTCGGGGAGGTTTTGCACAGAATGGGTGAAGATAGCAAGAGAACAAGATGTCATTCGTGGAAGCTGTATAAGGAGGATGAGAGGAAGAGAGTGAGGAGCAGGTTTCTTCAATGCAAGTTTCCCGGCACTGCATAAAGAGTGAAAAGTTAATGCGGAGACCATTAACTTCAGCACTATGCTGAAACACTGCAGAGCTTGAAAGCATGGATTGGAATAGTTAATCCTGACACAAACACACTCACGATTTTAGAAATTTTGTCTTGGTTTGGCTGACGGCTATCCGTCGGTCACAACTTTGTTCTATCTTACTTCTATCTTTATACCAAAGTCGAATAAACAAATTGACAATTCTGTTGAACAATATCAGAAATGAAATTACCTAAGGGTTCAAATAGTGGAGCACTCAACCTAGTTGCATTTAACACAAGGAATAATTTTTACAACATATACACGACGTGGCTTTTTCTACTGATAAACGATAATTTGCTAAATGGATTATGACAAAATTAAGAACGCCTGATGGATGGTCTGGATAAGTGTAAAATTTAGATGTATTATATTCATATAAGATTAACTTTATAGAAGGGTAATTATATTTACATATTTGATATTATTACCAGCCGTAACTGTATAAAAAAACAACAACTATGAAAAATTCAATGATGATTTCAAACTAACAATGACAGCAAAACAGCCTTCATTGTTAGCTAATAATACATCAAAAAGTCATGACTTTAAACAATGCAGTCCAGATAACATTTATTACCAAGTGTTACTTTTTTCCCCACAGTTACTTTCATTGGCCTGTTCCCAATTCCTGAAAACACATTTCGTGACAAAATTTCGTTACCATCACAAGAAATGGAACTTCAGTAAATTATTCTTATAAGGGAAAAGGAACTGGACAATTTAGTATTTTCTTTTTTCTCGCAAAATGCATTCCTTTTATCTTCCTACAGCTTATGACATTATTATGTTTGTTTGAGAAATGGAAAAAAAGACTGGAAATCGTAAATACTGGACTCAGACAAGAATTCATTAATACAAAACTTCGTATTCAATGTTAAAACTGTTTCTGTGGTTATTTCAGTATTTCGGTGTATTAAAAATACTGGGAACTTTTACCAAGGACACTCCATTAGTTTTCCATTAGTCAAAAACACATTAGTCATCCACTCACCCAATTATCCACATCCAGCCATTAGTCATCATGGCTACTCCATTAGATTTCCATTAGTATTGCATCCATGTGAAATCCACTGATATTCTTAAGTAATTTCTCATTCTTTTAAATAAACACTTATGTAAAGCAATGCATATTATAAATGTTACTTCAATTTAGTTCTCCGTTACTACGTGCATTTTGTGATGTTTCGATTATTGTTAGAAGAAAACGAACGAAATGGGAAATTCCAGTAGAAAAATATCATACAATAGTGCGTGTGTCCATTGAATCACTAGGGAACAAACTTGGTTACTATGCAGTATGTTATGCGACAAATTAAAATTACATATAAATCTACCTATCCAGATGTCCACTTCTCACACTCTTAAAACGAATTAGAATACTAAATATTGAGAATGGATGACGCATGGGAACTACTCATTGTTAGAAACTACTGATGGAAAAATTATAAACAGCTAGTAGCATTGTTGTAAACATAACAATGGGTAAACCTTCTTCCATGCCTAGATAATGATAATCGGTGATTATGGTTATATGATAATTTGAATACTAACTGGTTTTCTATGAATAAAGAGAGGAAAAGGGCTATGAGATCCGTGTATTGTCTTAACGATGTGTATTCTCTTGTTAGTTTGTGACAGCGAAACACAGCTAGTTCCGTATGAGACAAGCTAACTCACCTTCGATTGAAAAGTCCTTAAAAGATTTCTAGTCTCCTAAAAGACATGAATTTTGTCAGGATAATTATTGCTACTGCGCTAGTTAGATGCACTTTGGAAACCTCAAGAAAAGTCACAAGTCCAAAAAAGTCACATCCCAATTTAAATTGTGCCATGCGTTATTATTATAAATACCAATGTTATGATCTATTCTTACCTAAGTAGACAATATAAATAATTCCATGTGCAATAATGGATAAGCATGATATTTGATATTATTTCAATACGTTTATGCAAGATGGCGTAAAATCTGCTGACGTCACAATCAAATGAGATGAATGGTGCAAGAAGTAATTCTTTGATTTCTCGATCGTTAGTTTCAGACCTGGCAGAAAATGTATAAATCTTAGATATCCTATACGGTAGGGGATGATTATGAGTGGAAAAAATATCAAGTTATAATATTCTAAAGAGAATAATGAAATTTCAAAAGACATTGAATTTTGTTAACTTCTTGAGATTTTTTTAAATTTTTCTCCATTATCTTTCTATTCTAAATCGAGAGAATCTTTATTACAATTAATTAAGTAGGAAGCATTATGACAATTTAAAAGCTGTCTGCTAATGGATTTCTCTCATTACATTCGATGTTTACATAGAAAACAAACAGATCTGGATGTCAATTGTTTGTCATATTTTGGAGATTTATGATGGGGAACAAGTTTGCTTGCTTCAAGAACAAAACCACTGGAATAATTTTCTTGAAAAGACAGAACAGGAATAGAATCTGTAACCCTGGCGATACCTTTCCTCAGGTATTCTCGATTTTCGTCTACTAAATTTACCAACCGGCATTTATAGTTTTATCACTGATTATGGATGAGCAACTCTAGGCCTTTTTTCCACTGCAGTAATCCAAACATAACATCAAAATACTCCGTAGTACGTTAATCCAACTTCTACTAGAGTAAGCAACTTTGCTAAAAAGGGAATTACAATATGAATAAGATAATCTATTTAAAATTTCCGTTTTAAAGTCCTATATGCAATCACCTTGCGGGCCATTATGGATCAAATACGTATCCTCATACGCTTCGTATCCATCATATATTTCAATGTAATATAAATGGGATTACAATTTTAATATGCACTTCGCATCCATGATAACCTTGACATCTATTGAATAGACGTCTTGGCCAGTAGCGTGGTTTTAATATAAACACTTAGAATTTGTTTATAAATATGTAAACGTGCTGGTTATATTCTGAGTAGTGAGAGAACAAAGAAATAGTCATTTTGTATGGGGAGGGGGGCATTTCGATTTATTTAACTATTTGTTCATGGGAGTATTAAGATTACAAGAAGAGATTTCAACCAAGAAAAATAACACTCCCGCTTGGGATGCTTACAATATCACAACACGAAGTAGAAGTAATGTGAGAAAAAATAAATCTTAAAGTACGGAATCAATCTCAATTCACGATTCTAATATACGGAAAAAACTAACACATCTATAATACACTTGAAAAGATGCTTATTTGCAGCGAAAGATTCAAGGGTTTTACGAGGTATATGGATCCGTTGTTATGATAAAAGTGAATCAAAATCATCAAAAAGTCAGTGTTAAATCATTTACTTTGTGATAGAGTGCATATATTATTCCATATTCGCCAACGTCAGTCCACAAAGATCTGGTCTGCATTTTAAAATTTAAAACAATGGCTGGGATAAAAATGAAAACAGGTATTTGTTACCATTTCTTTATCTGACCTTCATAAACAATGAATCATCCTGAATACATTATCAAAAGTCTAACATGTAGAAATATATCTTGGTTATATTTATTCTTCCACAAATTCTAAACATAGTAAACGACTTGTCGAGCTATTTCTGTCTCGTAAAATAGACAGCTACCTTTTAACTTATCACACAGCTGGGCAGGTAATATACTACCTGCTTCTAAAACAGGTGTTAAAACTATTTTTCCCTGTTCGTTGGTCCCGGATTTTTTCCCATAGACTTACGTGAGAACCATGTAAACAAGACATTATCAATCATACCTTCCAGGAATATATGCCAAGAAGCTTCAGGGAACACGAGAAAGAAGTGGAGGGCAGAAAGGATGGGGGAAGGGGTGAACTGGAACTGAAGCGCAATATTGTAATTCATAGCGCTTACCAGTACGGCGTATTGTTCGTCAGGATAGCGTGCGGCGACTCGGTTTTAACTAGCCATTCTGCACGTGCGGATAACATGGGGAAAATAAATGACTCGATAGCAAGATAAATTCAAGGAAGGTGATGGCACGGTTTTTTTTTTTTTATTATATATTTCTTTACCACTCTTAGATAAGAAGAGTCTCCACACAATTACTTAAGTGACGTGATATTCATCATGGCTATGATCGGCTTATTTTGTATGCACTGAGGCAAAAAAATTATTCGAAGCCCGGAATAGTAGTATGCACTTCATACAGGAGGTTATACTGGAAAATCCGGAGAGAATCTTCAAGTTTTCTTTTTTTTTAAAACAAGTGATGTCATATTAAAATACATTCGTAATTTAAACAATAAATAAATAAAAACCGGAATTAGGAGAAAAAGTTAAAAACTTGAATAACAAAGAGTGCAAAAAATGTAAATGTTATTGTTTCTCAGGTGAACAATAATAGAGAGAAATTTTTAAAAAAAAAATGTTTAAGAAAAAGTCAGGAAAATTAGAAGCGGGCTAGATCATCTAATTTATTAAAAAAAAAAATTAAGACAAAAAATAATTTATTATTCTATAATATTTAAAAAAAACTTGTACAAGACAAATAATGTGAAGGTTATCGCAATATTGAAAAATAGAATTATTTAATAAAAGCGTTGGTGCATACGAATCGAAAAAAAAATAATTTTAAGTTTTCAGAATTAGTTGAGATTTCAAAATCAATTCATTCAATGTTTGCAACAGAACCGGATCTGGTCTCAGAGGGACTAATTATTCTGATAGCGAACTTTGGCAACCGATCTAAAAGCAACGCAACGCAGTAAATTTACTGCCAAATACAAAAGGTTCAAACTACTGAGTTAATTATGCTTTAAAGTGCACATAATAATGAACAGAATAAGATTAATAATTCACCAGGCCATTTTCTATATTAAAAGAATATACAACGCACATGCGCATTTGTGAGTGATTGTCTTATGTTGCTAATGAGGGACTAACAAGCACTGTTATGCTTGTGGATGAGGACAGATCACGAATACGGCCAAACGGCAACATCTCGCCAAGTATTAACCGTAGCTATGCACACGTTCACAATTAGCAATAATGCACTGCAGATTCGGGCACGTGTGCTGTTTCATAATTCATAGTATGAAGTTTGTCGAATATTCACCACTTCTATTAATTAATCCGAGATGCAATCAAAGCGCCCTCAATATTAATCATGTGCATTCGTTCATATTTTCTATTGATCTTTACATTCATTATTACACCTTGAGCCATGCCAATATACAGAGTGTATGCATACCATAAATCCACTTTACGAGTCTTATATGCGTGCATCTCTACAGAAATATCATGTATGACCTGCCTTTCCACTTCCTTTTTTTTCATATCGTCGCTTCACTGGGATCCCTAATATAAATACCGGATTTCTGATGGATCTAAAAGCAGATTTAACAAAAGTCATATTTTCAGAACGAATTCACCAAGTACAGACAAAGAAAGTGGGTTTCAGAACTTCCTTGGCATGCTTTCCAAGTTTACCCATTTCTTCTGGATCAACAAAAGATAAGAAATTAACATCACAGTCAGGTTGTAAATTCTTCCATCTTCTGCGAATTGCAATATATTTCTATACTACACCGCAATAGCGAGCGATACCGTGCTCGGCTGCTCTGTATTGCTATTTGTGAAGCATTTCCTCCAATTTCTGCTCTTTATTCCTGTTTCTCAATTGTATTGTGCATTCTAAATTCATAATTGCTCAATGATTTTGAACTGATGTGTTTATGATGAGAACACACGTTTTGATCATAACGGGTGTTATGATCATCCAAACCATTGAGCAATTATGAATTAGTTGGTGGTGGAGATATCCTGTTAGGGTGATTGTTCTCATGAATATTACGGGAACCCCCCATCCCAATTGAATACGCTTTTGATTCCCAACTATTCCGCGGGAACTGTTTCGGGCCAGGTATTGCCTACTTGGTGACCTGATGGCTTTAGACTGGAAACAGGACATATGACGAGGCTCGCACTGTGCAAGCATGGCTTGAAGAGCATATTCAAACGTTCCCTGTGCTCCCCTGCCACCTAATTCTCTATTGAATTTCGTCGAACATTTGTGGGTTCATATAAAACGCAGCATCCACTCGGTCGTTATTATATCTAGTTGGTCCAGAATACCTCGGGACACCTTTCGCGATCTAGTGAGCCAATACCAAGTACGCAGTTATCTCGAATGTTCAACACTCTACTAGATAGGTGGTCATAACGTTTTGGCTCTTCAATGCATTTATGTTATCTTCATAAAAGTTGACAATTAACAATACAACACTCATCAACCAGGAAGAGTTGGGAGATTAACAAAGTCTAATATTGTTGTGTAATTCTTAGACCGTAGGTATTAATGTAGATTAATTCGGTTGTTTTTTGAAGAAAAAACACAGAACTTATGCATTTTAAAATTTCAAATAAATAATGTATGATATTTTATATACAGTTCCATAGTGAAGAAAATGTGGATTTCATCCTTTGATGGTAGATATTGCGTCAGATAAGACGTGATATCCAAGGAACAACTTATCAATCTAGTAATACATTACGATTAAATACTTATTACAGAAACGAAAGGTTATTTAATGGAAGAGTGGATCGCAATCTTCCTAAGGTTGTGAGCCATTACATACAACTACTGATGTCCATTTCCTAAGCCGGAAAAGGTTTTAGAAATATACTACGACGGAATTTTAACCCATAAGATGTCTAAGCGATGCCTTTTATTCAATCGGCCACCGAAGCCAGCACGTGATAAACTACAGCATGATTATAACTTCCAAAGTTTATCAGAACCTACCGAACAATAGCACAATTCATAAATCCCGAGTGTAAACACCACAGCTCTTTCTGTCCAAAGGCATACACACACTCGTATCCTCCCAGAATAACCTCACCGAGTTTCCTTGGCGGCAAAAGAGAAATACAGGTATGTTTCGCCAGCGATTAGAATCACGGAGTCATTAGTGGAGGTAAATGTAGTTATTACACAAACAGAAGCGAGTGAATGAAGGAGAAAATGGAAGTTTTGTGTATTAATGTACAAGTCGTAGATAAACGGCAACAGTGGCTGGTCCGTATCAGTCATACGATCGTCGCCAAACGCAGCGCTCGATATACCTTCTTTCTAAATACGAAACATGCAAGCATGCATTGCAGGCTTAAGTGTGCCCAGGATACTTGCGTGCGTGGACAACGCATGGTCCAATTGGTGGCTTCTAGCTCTTACTAGGTTGATGGGAGTTTTATCTGTTTAAGACACAGACAAAATATTTCGTGCACTGCCATAGATAAGAAGCAACACAATCAAACTTCTCTCGAGGTACAACGTCAAGTTTCAACTCTTGGTGACGTCGAAGATTCAAAAAAAGTAAAAAAAAAAAAAAAAAAGAATGGTAATGAAAATGTGAAATCATTCTCAAAAAAGAAAACAAAAATGATGGTGAAATGGAATTTTCTGAAGGAGAATTGATTTTCTGAGATTATTCCAACAACAAACAACATGATGGACCTTGGTTGTAATGTTACAGTATTTTCTTTTGAAAAATTCGCTTAAAGTGAAATAACATCAATAAAGTGCAGTCAGAATACAGTAGTAGGAAAAAAAAAAACGTTGGGCTGATTGCTGGTGATTTCATTTTTTTTTTTGAGCCAAAGTCACGCAAAAAATGTTACTTCACTCAATTTATTTCACAAGCAGCACGATGAAAAGAAATGCTTGCTTAGATATAGAAATGACCACTATATAATTGTTTATATTTCAGGTAGCTATTCTAATAATGAAAGGTAGAGAAAAACATTCTCGGTATGCCCTCTGGTGTCATTAAATGAAACCTGAAATAAATAGAATAAAATATATAGAGTAAAGAGCGGTTACAGCGTATCGCTGTACGTGTTCTTTAAATTTTTTTCTATAATCTCATCCACGAAGTAGATAATTGTAATGCAATCCTTTACCGGTTGCATCAAAATCTCTCGTTTAATACTGTTTTTCTATAATATGCATTTCCATAACATTAATTGAATTTCTATTGGTTTTTATTAATCTGAGTGAAGTAGTTTCATAACACACAAATTCATTTTCTCTTTTTCTGTTTGAATTAAAAAAAAAGCTAGACACAAACAAATGATTGCAAAACTTTAATTTGGAAAATTTTTGCATTAAAAATGGGAAAAGTGCGCCTCAAGCAGTACAAGAAGATAAAATAATCTCATACGACACAAACCGAGAGAGCAAATAATTTGGAGTAAGTGTATAAGTGTAGTCCGTTCAGATAGAAAAGTTAAAGAGACTGCTTCAGAATGTAATGAATAAATTCACAGTCTAGACATCTCATTGAAGGGAGCAAGCCATAGCATCAGACAAGTTCCTCAAAGTTGGAAGAGACGAGATCTTCGGATGGTAATTGCATTTGACTGAAATCTTGTAAGGATTGCACAGAATTGCAGTCTGATGGAGAAACATTATTACTGTCAGTTAATGGTGATTGATGTGTCGAATGGAAACTGCAATACGTTTAAGGTTTCTGTAAGATTGCAAACGTATATAAAAATCGCGAGACCATTTTAAAGTCGGTGTCATCACTTGAAGAGATTCTTATTTGACTTTGGGCTGTCTTAACTTGATTGTTTGTCGCCCTCCCCATGCAATATCACGAAGTTGAACTTGTGACCTTTAAATTGTGACTGGTCACGTTAAAGAATGAATAGTCGGAAAAACAATACAAACGTGTTATATAAGAAGCGTTTTAAGTAATATTTGAAGAAAGTAAATAGTAAAACGAAGGGAATACCAAAGTAAGCCTTTATGTACAACGAAAGCGAATTTGTATTTGCTGGACTTAATAATCTGCAAAAATATTTATTTTTTGCAGGCTCAATTTTAAAGCACGATAGACTGTAAAGACCAATAATAATTTATGATAAGAATACGTTCTATAGGTGCAAATGAAGATTTAAAAACAACTGCTATAAACGTAGATATCTGTGCGGTTGAGGTCTAGGAAGGATTAATTCCCCCCCCCTCCCTTACTCAGGAGAGTGAAGTCTAATTGTTTTTAATTAAGAAAAGTTCCGGCATACACAGCTTAGTATTACCTTTAGGATACTTCTCAAGAGTTCTTGCTTTGTTTACTAGTGGAAAAAGAAACATTTCCTACACAAAAACATTTAATTAAATCCTTGCAATTATCAACGAAATTCGAACACTCAAAACCATTTCTGTTTGAAAGAACAAAGATGGACAATCTATAAAGATCATCTTTCTCAGTAACGTAAGTTGATAACATCTTACTTTTTTCCTGCGTGAAGTAAATGCTTAACTTGTTGGGTTAATTACATTAAAAAATCGCTATTTTACAGGAATTTGCTATAAAATTGAATGCGTTGAAGAAAATGATTTTCCGTAGTCACGTATTTAATCAAAATTTGTTTCTTTGGGTTGAGAAATCGAAACTGTAGAAGATGCAATCACCATACTTGGAAGGATTCTTTCTGGTAGTCTAACGCAAAGATTCGTAAAGGATTTGAAGACGTTGGGTGTGGGTCTTCACATTTAAGATTACACTGAATTTAATTCTCATCGATGTTACAGTGAGTTAACTATATCGAGATCTGGCAATTCCGTAGTGAGCAGTGGCTTTGTTTTATTTGTGCAATGGTTTGAAGTACTATCAACAGCAAAACAATAAACGAGATTTGCAGTTCATGACAATCTAAGAGTTTTTGTTTACGTATTATAATGTGAGAAAAAAACCACTTGAATATCACTAAAGAAATTTGGATTTAAAATAATCCCTCACAATCATGCAGGTAGACAATAAAAGTCCATAAACTATATATCAGTGGTGTTCAACCTTTTTTTTTACTACGCAAGCTACTTTTCTATTAGAAGTTATTCGGCGATCTACTCTCTTATATAGATCACATTCCCCCAACCTGATATTCTGATTACGCACAAATAAACGACTTAAAAAAATACAAAACTAAAAACTTTGTGTATCTAAAAATTTATTTATCACTTTTAATTATTTTAATGCAAAAAAAATATTGGAATAAAATATTTATTTCTCTATTTTAGAAAACCAAAGTTAGAAAAAACAAACAGATTGATTACAAACTCACAGGTTACAGGAAATGCTGGTTGATTAAAAAAAAAGTTAATGTGAAATTTGGCATTGTTTGGACCTCGCAATATTTTCATAGTCAAGTTGATATGAAGAAGTGGCCAATCGCAGACAATCATCCAAATGATCATTTGTAATTTGGTTTCTTAATTGATTTTTTACGACGGTCATATTTGAAAAGGCAGATTTTGACAAGTATGTCGATCCGAAACACGACAGAATTTTTCGCGCAATATCAGTTAATATTGGGAATTTTTCATGTGCATTCTTCCAAATGACTTCATTGTTTATT
Source organism: Typopeltis vanoorti (assembly GCF_054136105.1). Lineage (NCBI taxonomy): Eukaryota > Metazoa > Arthropoda > Arachnida > Uropygi > Thelyphonidae > Typopeltis > Typopeltis vanoorti. The sequence continues at coordinate 26,609,498 of NC_143569.1, read as the reverse complement.
GATTTTAAATGTAAACTATTCTGAATGTTTATTATCTCAAGTTCTACTTCAGCTTGGTTTATATCAAACAGCTTACTAATTTTATCTGAAATTTCTGTGATGTTCAAGTTTTCTTGAAATGGATTATTGATAAAAGATACAATCATTTCAGTTTTATTAAAATCTTTAAATCTTGAATTTATTTCTTCCTCAACTAATTCTATTTCACGAATAAATTCTTTCAAATCACAGCGAAGCATTTCTTGATTTTGTTTAAAAAAATGTAATAAATAAGAGAGATGTCTAAATTCGCGAGCATTTATATTTTTCTTTAATAAAAGTAAGTATTGTTGGAAAGTTTTTATTGAACTTAACATGTCAATTAAATTTTTACCTCTACCTTGTAACTCTAATTTTAAATTGCTTAATTTCGTACAGAAATCTACTAAAAATTATAAGTAACAACCATCTTTTATCACTCAATTGTGGATAAATAACTCCATTTTCATCAAGAAAATTTTTTATATCGTTAATTAATACAAGAACCCTTTCTAAAAATTTACTTCAGCTGAGCCAGCGAACATTATTGTACAACAGAAGTTCCCTATCATCATCTGCCTGTAATTTTAAATAATCGCTGTTGCAGGGCTTTTCCTCGAACAGAATTTACAATTTAAAATGTAATATCCAAAACCTCTTTTGTGTTTAATCTTTTATTACACAGTATTTGTTGGTGAATAATACAGTGGTACGTTAAAGAATCTGGATATTTGTCATCGTTTTTACATAATGAAATGAAGCCTGATTTATTACCTATCATTGCAAGAGCACCATCAGTAGTAATAGACACAAGTTTAAAAAGCGGAAGTTTGTGTTGTTTCACAAATTCATCAAATGCCGAAAAAATGTCTTCTCCCCTAGTCCTTCCCAATAATGGTATAATTTTCAAAAGTTCTTCTTTACTTGAATAATCTTGAAATACCATGCGAATAAATACCATTAACTTAACAATATCAGTGAAGTCGTTTGATTCATCAAATTGTAATGAAAACGCAACACACTGGTGAATGTCTGATATTAACCTGGCCTGGAAACTTTTCTCCGGCAATTGGAACTCTTCCTTTCGGCAATTTGAAAACTTGTCTGGGGCCTAGAAGTTGTCTCTCTCTCTCTCTCTAGCGACGTCTCGAACCGAGAAGCTCCTCTCTGAAAGCGAGAAGCTCCTTTCTCAAGCAACGTGGATCCGGGCAGCCTCCTCTCAGACAGCAATTCTGGAACCGGGACCCCTTCTGCTCGCTTCAGTCCCTTTTTATTAGGCCTCCTCTGAGACCTCGCATGAAGTTTGGCAACCCCCCAAAGAATCGGTATGAGTCTTTCATCTTAAGTTCGGCACTCCTTTTGTTCTCCTCCGCTTTCTTTTGATTGTAAGTTGCCGGCCATCGGAAAGTTGTTTGAACTTTTTCTGACTGACTTCGGAGATGTTTACACTTAGAGCCTGCAAGCCTTTCTCATACAAGTTTCAATAACAATCTTTCTAATGCCCCCATGTACAGGCAAGAAAAACATTGCCTTTGTTTTTAACACTCTAACATATTCTTATTAAAGCGGTATATACAGTTAGCTTCAAAAGAGTTATTTACAAAAACATCTAACACAAACTATACCAAGACAAACAAAGTTTATTTTTTTACAATATTCACATGGGACTTCACCTAAGTAAAAAATCGATGTAATGTGCTTTGGAATATTTAATAGTTAAGCTACAATCGAATTTTTTACACTTTGCTTATAATCGTATTCACTCGGCTCGCTGTTTGACTTCCACTGATTCAAATGAATGAATTTACTCGGACTTATAAGAAAATTACTGATTTGACAATTTTAAGGAAAAATAAATAAACAATAGCAATACACTTAAAGCGAATTAAAAATAATACAAAATAATGATAAATAAAATATGTTTTCAGTTTTAATTAAATTTGTAAGGAGGAATACACAAGAGATCGACCAAAAATCGCTCTGCGATCGACGGGTTGAACATCCCTGCTATTTATAATCGCTGAACTTTTGACATTTTTGTGTTTAATATTTTACAAGTGGTGGTGGTGGTTGGGGGGGGGGGGGATCAAATTATTTGAAGCATATTTGGCATAGTAAAAATAGTTCTAAATTTAAGTGAGGAATACTATTGATGATTGACAAAACAAGAATAGAAAATGCCAGAAACTGAAAACTTCAAACAATACTTACGAAATAAACAGAAATTAACGATAATACCGAAGCGTTGCTTGAATCCAATTAAAGTGGTTAGAATTCCATTTTTTTTCAATAAAGATAAGTTAATACGGAGAGGAACGACTTCTATAGAGCGATTGAAATCTGAAGAAAATTGGCCAATAATAGTTGATTATTTCAACCACTAACGGCGCTGCATCAATTTACCAGTTTACATGTTATTTTTAAAGAACATTAACGTATAAAGTATCATTTAATATACGGTAACATAGAAAGTGGGAGAAAAATTGCAGGTGATGGATTTTTTTTTCATTTTCATAATCACAGCTACAAAAAATGTTCCATTATTCTCTGAGAAAATCGTAGTGTGGTAAAACCTGCTATCTGGTGTTATTAAATGCAGTTATCTTATTGTACATTAAGTTAATATCCAATAGAAATAAATAGTAATAAGCATCCACTTGCAAAGTAACAGCTTCGTTCAAAAATCAATAGCATGTCTGATTTTAATATTTCGACGTTTCAATACGATCGAAAAGCTGGATGAGAAAATCATTCACATTTTATTCCAGTTTAGTTGATTTATTTTTTAAATGATCCATTTCAATTTCACTTGAACTGATGAAGCTGATATCGATCGTATAGTATACGTGATTTAAGTAATTCATTGTGTACAAGCCAAGAACAGTTCCTAATATAGAGAATTATACATTACATACGTCTTAGATGTTGCATAAAAGTTATCAGGAAAACGAGTAATTAAAGAAATTTGTAACAGCTACTGATTCAGCACTAAACCGATCCCTGATTAATTCATTTAAGACTTCAGTGGTTTATAATTCCCATGGGGGGGATTGCTGTAATATGCTTGACATGTTAGCACATTAAACGCAAATTCTACAGAAAGAATGAGTTGCACGCAGACTGAACATTTGGAATTCATTTTTATTAAGAAAATATTATTCTTTAGAAAAGACAGCACGAGATGTGCATACAGAATTTTCTATTCATATTTTATTAAGATATTCCTGACTTTAATAAATCAATAAATTTCTAATTCAAAAGAGCACCGAATAGATTGGTTTGCATAACTTGTCTGAAAAGCTGTTGTAGTATGCTAATCGGTCCAAAACTTCCATACATTTGTAAATCTTGTAGATATTATGAAAGCAATTCGCATGTTCCCAAATATCATTCAATTAACGAATGCTGTTTACTTCAAGGATCGCTACATAATCGTTGTATTCTTACTGCGTTGCTTAGCAACTCTATATTGGTGGATGGTATCTTTGTATATGGAGATCGCGAAAAGGTGCTTTAGTGCTCAGGACAATGAAGTTTGTGTGCGTTCGCAAATGAAGTTTTTATTATGGATAGAAGCAGGAATGAATACTGAATAGTATATGCAATTCTTTACCGCTAATTTTATGCAGAAATGGGAATCTTCTGAACGGAGGGAGACGACTAAGCTACGTCGACACTTGAATCGGTCCTGATTAGGTAAATTGAGTTTTAAAATGAAAATTTACAATTAGCGTATTTTAATTATTTAAATTGGTTATGTTGTAGACACTCTGGAATGATTAATCCTGTACAGAGTAAGAGGGAAACTGTATTCGCTCTCGGCATCAGAACTTTTCATCGTTACACAAGAATGGAATACAAAAGCACTAAAAATTTAATTTTTAATTTAAATGCCAATCCTTCGATATTTTATGTGATAAAATTGTTTAGTTAGTCATGGATGACTTATAACTGCAGGTTTATTTCAAAATGAAAAGCTTTGAACTATAAATCCTAGTCTATCAGCGCATGGATGTTGAACCTCCTCTATGCAAACGGCAAATATCAGCGAATAAATCGATACTCAAGAAGTATCTAGTTCTTTTCCTGTAGCATGTCATTTTAAAAACATCTCAAACAAATCAACGGACACACCGAGAACATACAATACTTTTATTTGTACAATTTAATTTACTTCACTTCTTCGTTGTTTTGCGTGTACACGCTCCAGACAAACAATGCCTTTCGGCTAGTCCACGGAAAAGGACTCTACACTGAAGATTGAAACGATTGACTAAACTAAAACATGTCCTATATTGCAAGATCAAATCTACTCCTTTCCTCAACAGAACAAAAACTGAATGTCAAGAATAGCAGAATACAACAAATTATGCATCGTCTTTAAAGAAAAAAAAATGAACTGGATAAATGAGTCATAATCGATAGCGTAAGATATTTTACATTTACAAAATCCATATTGAATATAAACAAAGAACACAATCACACTTTCCCGCGATTTCAGGGAATTTATGACGTCAATGCGATTAAAAGTTCGGATGTTTCTATAATTGCTGATAACGATCAATCTATTTTCTCCCCCCCCTCCTGTTCAATTTCGTGACCAGTTTCACCACAGTTGTATTATAATCAGTATTCATCAGACGGTAGGGTTCGACCCAGTTCCACTGAATGTATTCTATGTAAAATGCCAAACCGTTAGTAAGTCGTTTTCATTTGCAAACGCTCCCAAAACTTTACTCTAGAAACTCTGTTGTTCCCCCTACTGCCCCCTCCCCTTATTATCCTTTAGAAACGTCCACACAACAACGCCAACTGATCCATCATTCTACTTGTACGAAATTCTGTGTGCCACACACGCGTAAAATCTGCAAACATTCACTGCTAATGGAACGTTACTAAACGTCTCTTCGCCCCCCCCCGCTTCTCCTTTTTCCCAAAATACAGTTATTAGTCATGCATGATAACTCCGGGCATTTTGGATTAAGTAGAAAAATTAACATTATAAAACAGGAATATTCATACCATTAATCGCTGATTGGTTTTGCCTCGCTAGTTTATGAAACCAATATTGATGTTAAGGGCTCGTATTTATTTAATTTAAGCGTACGTTTCGAAGAAAACTCTCCATCCCATAAATATTAAACTAGCTTTCTTAAAATTATTGCTCACCGCAAACTGCTGTTAATACTAATTACGAACAGAAAATGAAGCCATAAAACATTTATTATAACTTCAGAAAACTCTTCGGCACTTCCACTGATAAAACCAAAGAAAAACTCGATTTTGTGAAAGGTACATTATAGTGTGGTAATTAAAAATAAACTGTTGGGTACACTTTATTAAAATATTAATAATGTTGGATACATCGGACATTTATGAGCTTACTTAAATAAACGTAATGTGCATTATCACAGTATCCAGCAGTCTTGTCTCTTCTACAACGCACGTTTTTTGGCAAGCCCAAAGGGCGCATTTGCTAGAAAATCAAAATTCATTTGTTGTGGAAAATGCCATTTCATTAAGGCCAAAATATCTCGAAAACATCGAAATATTTCGACAAAGAATTATCTTGAATGGAATTTTTTTATCGTAGTTTGAATTAGATGATTTTTTTAAAAATCTTGTGAGCTGTTATTCAATTTAATGGGAATCTTGTAGACTTGTACCGGATTTATTTAAGAGTATAAACATAATCTGCCCAAAATACTGAGCTTAGTTGAATATCATCTATTGGATATCAGACCAGATGCCACTTTTCTTCACAATGTGATCCATATAGATGGATACAAGTGGAGACTGAGTTCGCCTTACGGCTGATTTTTACATCAAGTTCGTGTATGTCCTTCACTTTCGTTCAAGTACAATTTAATATAAACTTGCTCTGTATAATGTTCCATTTATCCCATACAATTAGCATTTTGAACTTTTGGCATTTTCTTTTGTAGCTTGTCCCTCTCCAAAGTTTTCTTCCACAATTTGGTTGGTCAGTTCTCATTTATTTTGGCATTAGTCTTAACTGGGACATTCAATGGGTAAATTCCTGTATAATTCTCAAAATCTGCTTTATTTCTATTATATATGATCCTTGCTCATCTCATTAGGAAGTTGTCCTTCCTAATTATACAGTGCAGCCATCGTAAAATTAAAAGTTTTATACCTTCAACATTGGAATATTTCCGGTCGATTATCAGCTACGTAAGCAGCGCTTCGTCAAATGATGTTCTACCTTAAGTATTGATATGCTCTCCTCACTGCAGCATTCTTCCTGTTCTGTAGTTTGACGATCATTCAAAGTAATTACTTCAGACATCGACAATATACTTTATGCTACCTTTCCAATCCCGGATACTTTTAGAGTATTCCTTCCTCGGAATATTTTGCTATATTCTTGATATTTATATTCTTACCAAGTCTTCTCATAGCTTTTGTGCAGCTGCTACTTACTTGTCTTTCTTAATTTTTTTTTTTTTTTGCATTTCGTCAAGGCACTTGCGGACTTACTTGTATTAGTATGCCACTGACTCAAAGGTTTATTTCTTGCTAGTTTTCAACTAATTAATTTTTTCTTCAATAATATTTGTACATCTCAGTCTACAGATTACTCCTGAGAACTGCTGACTTCAATTATTTTCGTACCGTTTGTATGTATTTTTCTTTTCAGTATGATATTCATATTTTCCTACTTAAAACTAAACGGCAATCACGTCCCATTTCAAATCCTCTCTATACAAGGAGGCTTTCCCCCCAAAAAAAGATAAGACGAAGTATAAAACTATTTGCAGTCAATAATTCATTCGAAAACTCTTATTACTAACTTTATTATTCCACAGTTCAGGATCGAGATAAACAAAATATAAATCTTTACAATAATCTACAGATTATACTGTTTGCAACGGCCATTGCTAATTTATCTGCATTAATTTTGACATGCTGCTGATAATCCATCATTTATAGCCGCATGGCTATAGACTACGATCGTTTTCTTTCGCACAATGACCGATTAAAAGTATCATTTAAGATGTGGTCATCACCGTTCAAGTAATCCATCAAACACACAACAGTCATGACGTCACCGGGCACGTGTATTGTGTCGTGCTGCCATGACAACCATTAATCACCTGGCCATTCAGTGTAAAGTTCTTACGCAGTGTTCGAAAGTTTCTCTTTCACGCCACGTGACTGTCAAAAGAAACTAAAAAAAAAAAAATAATAATTCCAATAGCAGATGGATAATGATGATCGTATACAGGTTAATTTGAACCATAAGCACCTTAGCTTGTTTTCTTAATTCCACACAGTGGCTGTCAACCAATGTCAAACCCCACAATGGTTGACATTTATATAGTCGACTTCTTGAGCATAACTGCCATTTAAGTTCTTAATCGCCTCATTTAATTTCTAAACAATTCATGAATATGTAAATTATCCCTTTACGGATAGCGCTTTTGTTTCAGTGTTTTACAATTTTTCTTTTATAATACAGAAATCGGCCTTGAAGACATAAAAAAACTTAAGAATAATATCAAAAGATAATTGCATTGGCACATTCATCAGGTTATTCATTGATAACCGACATCATCAAGGCTTGCATTCTTAGCCTCGTAACCAAGACTTTATGATCATCAAAGTGATAGTGTCTATCAAGTCATGATTTTATTCGGATAGTGATGTTCGATCAAGGTCTACATGCTAATTCCAATGAAAATGACAAACACAAAAAATAACATCATTATGAATAATTTTAAGTTACTATCTTATACCAGAAGAAGACTGCATCCAGATCCGCATCAAGTGAATTTCGTTCACATATAGCTGGCATCATCAGGCTTACATCCTTAGTATCCCTATTCCATTCTCATACACATGTCATGAAGGCTTGCATCCTTATTCCAATGAAGATGACATCGTCAAATAACGTTAAATACTTGAAAGAATTTGATTCATTCCACACTCCCTCAACTTGGCTTCTTAAGCCCCAGGCCATGCGATGAAATTATCTTTCATTCACGCTCTAATGGTGGCCGGTAATATCCACTGTTGCGTGATGCCGTACAGCTGGACGCAGAGCGACAATGAATAGTAGCCGCTGCTCACCATCGCGAGAACAACAGGGTACATTTGTTTCCTAAAAGTGCACGCCTGTGTACTGTAAGAATCATGATCTCACTCTTCGGGAAAATCTAACGTTACAGTTTATTCCGATAATATTAAATGAACCTTCGATATGTTATTCTTTATCTAATCTGAAGAAAAGTCGACGGAAACCGAAATGTACAACTTCAGTTTTAGAAAGAAAAAAAAAAACCCAAAACAAAGTCGTATATCTGATTCACGCACCCTAATATAGGGATGTAGCGTGCTCTATTTATCTCATCGCTCTATCTGGCTGCATCACACCTAAGCCTGACATAAGGCTTTGCTACCGCGTTTCCGATTTCGTCTGTCGCCTGCTGGATGTCATGATTGATAAATTGCCGGATGTTGTCTTATATCCTTGTTTTCTTTTTACTTTTCTCTCTCCTCTGTTAGCTTTTGGCTTTACTGTGTGCTTCCTTGGAAATGTTATCGTTGCCTGCAAAGGGATGGCCTTACGTACGTGGTATTTTAACTTGAATTCCAGACTACTTCCGTTTTGAAATTCTTATTTGATTTAACATAGTGCGCGGTTCGCTGAGTCGGTAATACAATTGCCAACCGTGCATGTTGTTCAAGGGCTGTAAAAACGAACTACTGCGAATTACATGAAATTAAGGTCATTAAAAATAATTTAGTGGCTAAAGAGATCTCTCTTTTGCCTCCTCCCACTCATTTCTAAATTCGCATTATGTTGTAATTAGCCCAAATTGTTCCTCCTTGTTAGTACAATATGCGAGTATAAAGTCAAGTCATTAACGTTTGGGGAGGGGGAAAAAAGAAGAAAAAAAATCAGTAGCGAAAACGAACTGCATGCAGAAGTAGAAATCTTACTAATTTAAGATAATCTTAAGAATAATCTTTTTCAAGTTTTGTTCTCTGAATAACTGCTATTATAATTAACAATTTTCGTATACGACATTAAACGAGGAAGATCTTTCTTGAGGTAAAAAAGTTATCAATATTTGAATAAGCGTCAAATTCGCTTTCATAACATTTATAAATAATTCTTAGGAAAGGATTTTAAGAAGTTCAGATTTTAAGAAAATTCAGTTTTTTTAATTTTTAAACACCTCAATCTAAAAAAAAAAAAAAATAGACGTCCAAGATTCCTATCCTGAAATTAAATTTAACATTGAAAAGAATATCGGAATCAAAAAACATTTAAATACTTTAAGTCTGATCATTAGAGACGAGATTTGTTTTAAATGCATATTCCTAATCTGACTTCCATTTTTTTCTAAGAAAGTAGGCTTAACTTCATTAACGTCAATTAATTAATCTTCTAAACTCATGGTTTGCTTTATATAAAATTACGACCAAAGCAATTAAGTCATTTTACTGGTGTTTTTTCTACCTGCGTGTTGTGTGGTTTGTCTTTTTGGAGGATGAAAAACAGATTTTTGCGGAGACAAAACCTTGCCTCCTGCGTATGAGACTGGCTAACTCCTCTTTAGTAGACGACATAAAAGTTCCTCGCAGTAAGCCTATCATAAACTCGAAATAAAAAGTTTCTTTAACATTAATAAAATGAGAAAATCCATCTTAATTGAAAATAATTTTCTTTTGAATGATGTAATGAGGTTGCCCAGAATTAAAATCCAGTTACGTGAAAATTTAAAAATCACTAAAATAGAAAAATAAACTTAAAATAACACATTCTAGTAAGAGAAAGTAAAAAGCTTAGAATTTAATCCCGCTCGCAGTTATTTACTTTTAGAAAGGCATTAACCATCTGTAAAACTCCCAGATTGGGTCTTAATTGCCCTTAGTGAGGAATACTGAACACAAACTTCCGTTTATGCAAACAAGAAAATTATCTGGCCGACCACTTGGTGGGAGGCAGATGTTGTCGGTAGCAGGTAATGTGTAAGGAAAGTCATTACAACGCTGCGGGCCAACGGGTTATTAATCTTGTGTGGTCACGCAGGAATTTGGCTCCTGACGAACATCGCTTCTGCAGAAACTGGGGTACAAGTAAGCGAACATAAATAATAAATAGATTCGGGAGAAACACGTGGGTTATTCACCTGATAGTGTTTCCTCTGACTTCTATTCGTGTAGGCATTTTTTTTTTTATTATTACCTTATAACACCTGCTTGATCCGAAGCGAAAAAGTTGGCTTTGGTTAGAATCGGACTCTCATTTCCTGTGAAAAATTTCCGATAGGTGTGTCTGATTTACCGGTTCAGTCTAATTATATAATCGACTTGTTTTATTCAGTCTTCCTAATTTGCCAAATTATCGTTTCATTAATGAGATAATAAAAGTATTTTTATAATTATAAATAATTATAATTCTTTTAAAGGATATTAATCACCGCATTTCCTCCTAAAACTTTGTAAGCGTGCATAATTATTAAATACAAATTTTATGTGCGAATTGAAATGGTGTATGGATTTTTACTTTTACTAACAGCTGATTTTTTTTAAAATTATTATTTTTTGCTAATATATGATACTGAATATTTCAATAAAGCTTTGTTATTAATCTATTTACATATTCGTGAGCATTAAATTACTAACGAACTTATTTCTATTTCGAGTTAATGCGATAGTACAAATGATGTAAAAACTGAATTACTGTATCAGGAGTGCTTATTAACCGGGGTATCCGTATCGCTTGATGATAATTTTTCCTTCCTTATCATTTGCAGCGGTGTGGAGGAACTGGGATCATTGGTGTACTTTTTGAAAATAAAACCACTTTACACGTTTGAGTTCCTTTTCCCAAATGACAAAACAATTAATGAAACCAAATCTCATTATCGCTCTTTCTTTCTTTCTCTGGCCACAAACCACAACAAACTCAAGTTTCTCGCGCTAAAAATATCTTGCTATACTTTTGTAGCAAGTACGTGAGAAGAATTTTGTCTTACAGTAATTCTTTTATATGTTTTTGTTTGCTTTTCTGATCCGGGTTTAATTAAATTCAGACGCGATTGTAATGCACTTACTGATGGTTGTTCTCTTTTTTTCTCTCTCGCTCCTCTCTCTTTTCTTTGCTTCCTTTGTCTCGTTCAACCTTCTAATGAAGCTGTGATTGATCACTTGCCTTCAACGCAACGAATGCCAAACCCACGTGGCCAAAATATATTGATGTCAAAAGATGAAATCCAACCTCCCAGCTACTGTTGTCCTTCGTGCAACGTAAGAAAAAAAAACGTATAGCCAGTGATGTTCTGAAGTGCTTGTTGACGATATTAAATCCCTTCGCTCTTTCATAGATAAAGTTAGAAATTCACCTAATGGAAACAACAAAAAAAATTAATAATTTACCAAAAATAGTTCATTAGTGATGAAAAATGTCCTCACTTGACACCCAAATACCATTCTACATACTTCACAGCGAAGTTTAATATCATTTTAATAACAAGCAACTCATTTAAAAGTGTTACTAGGATTCGAAATTAGTTTCTCGTATTTTGTATCTCCCCATTCTCTCCTCTGAGATTGTTGGAAGTAGTTAAATATCTTTCAACTTTCGTCATCTGTATCCAAGTTTGCCTTCTTAGCTACGTATAACAATGCCCGCTTCAAATTAGTTTTCTTGAATTAGCTCATTAGATTTAAATTTGTAGCCAGCAGAACGTAGCGATTTACAGTTTTAATGAGATATACTCTTTGCCATCCTTATTCCACACGATTATGCATAAAACTCCTATCCTGAAACTTATTTCTCATGGGGGATGTTCTTCACGATCGTAGTTAATGAACTCATTAGCTGAACCTGGATCGTTAACATGCTAACAGTAGTAGAAATAGCCATATTTCTAATATTTGGGCGTCATTGCACATTTTGCAATGAGTAGTTCAGTAAATTCCAACAGTTGCTTAGTAACATTCGATAAACGTAGCTATGCTGAAGATATAAATTTAGTATAAATAGTAAATATTAATATTCACGTTAATGTTGATTTATTGCATTTATTGAGTATGTAATAAAAAGTGCAATACTCGTGTTAATCAACAATTAATTTCTGTTACTAAGTCACGAGTTTTGAATTGTTATGGTTCGTATTATTTCAACAATGTCTGATATCTTTGTCAACAATTGAAACAGAGCCCAACATTGTCGGGCTCTGTTTCAAGTCTTAATTTCTCTCTATTAAATAGAATATTATATCCATCTTACCGATACCTATTGGATCAGATATTTTAAAGCTACCTTTTATCATTTTAAATTCTTTCAGCACTTTGTAAGTTGCCATATTTTACAGCAAATGAACAAAAATTCGCACACGAAACACGCGATGGTAACACAAGACTGGTACTTCCTTGACATTCGCCACTTCCTAAACGACGTCATTTGTGAAGATTACAAAAGGATTCTTTTAAAACAACACTCCTAATGGTAGCAGTGATTTACAGAAAGGGGTTCTTTTGCCTTTCCTTTAGGTGTGCACTCAGAGATGATCTCTAGCTCACGCCATCAATGACAAGAAGAGCCATTTGGCAGAAAATGTCGGGTAGAAACAGTGCAATGAAAACGCAGCAAAACATTAACTACTACACAACACTGGCGCAAAGTTCTCCAATCCACTCTTGCGATTCCAGTTATTTCGGCCGGTTACGACGAACGAATCCACGTTTACTACCGCATAAAATCTTATTGAGAGGAGGCGGCTGCTGGTGGGAAAGCGAGCACTTTTCAGTACCCCCGAAAGGGTTGTGATCCATCGTATGAGAGTGTGTTTGCTCCCCCCCCCCCAGCTACGTGATGTTAGAACCGTATTAGGCGAAGGTTTGGCGCGTGATGTCGAAGTAGCTCGTGGTATGTTACGCTGAAACTTGCAACCGAGTCGAAACTTCAGCCAGATCATCATTATTAGAGGTGTGTTTAACGAAATACCTTTTCGTTTCCAAACTTTGGTTACAAATTCAAGCAGTGAAATGTTCTCACCGTTTTTGTTTTAAAGTTATAAGCGAAGTAAATATTCGGCCCTTGGACTTTCTCCCATTCCAAGTATAGAAATCTTGTGCATTTGCCAAACTGCAGCAAAATCTAATTTAATTTTGTTCAAATTTTTCGAGTCTCACGCGATTTGGAAACAGAATTGAAAAAAAAAAAAAAAAAAACCTAAAGTTATAGTAAAAGGAAAATTTATTATAAGGCAATTTGAATACAAATAAATAACGCAACGCCAACAATTGCTGCAACAAACACTCAACAATACTTCGATCACTGAGTAATATATCTAAACCACTGTTAAGAATTTTTTTTTTAGCTTACAGACAAAACTTTATTCTAATGTACAACAATGCTTTTAATTGACTGCGATGAATTAAACAATGTGTTTAATTCATTGCTATTAGCTATGTCCGCAGACAAGTTTAAGTTGGTAATAGTCACGAAATCAATAGCTAACAACAGTATGCATATATTATACTGTTTATTGAAAATATTTTATTTTCCTTGCAGCTTTAACTTTGATATTACAAGACAATTTTCAAACGTTCGTGTAAGAAAAAAATATTTTATTACATCAGCAACTCTCTTAGCGTCTAATACTCGGTTACCAGAAGTTAATACTCATATCCATCTATCCCATCATGATAAGTAAAACCTCTTGAAAAAAGGGAAAAAATCCTAATGCGGGGAGGGTTTATAGACTTCTTGCTATTTCAGATGGTATCACCTTTTTACACGCAAACTTATATCATTAGGCCCATGCCATATTCATCCCTTAATCCCTTTCTTCTACTTTACGGATGTCAAGCTGTCCATTCTCCCTCTTTTACCATCATTAATATTCTTTCATCTTAATGGATGCCACTGTTAGGAATGTATAGAAAAAAAGAGAGGATGAAATCAACCAAAAAGAGCCGTAGAAACAGACTTAATGCTTATTTCTCACGACTGCCCATTTCTTTTGAATTCTAAGTGGTAGCAACCGCTGGCATTATACATTTTCGCTCCGTACAAAGGAAAGCGGAACAATAAAATGTATGTTATGCTTCAGCAATTTCTTTTAAAAAAATAAATAACTAGTGAGAGGCTTTATATAGATGATAAAATGGTCGGTGCACTAAATGAATTATGGAAAAAAATATTTCAATAATAAACATTTCTATAGGCTGCCCGATTAAATAACGTCAGTGGATAAAATTGCCTCAACCTTTACCATTTAAAGCTGGACTTGTCACAAGCGCGCGCGCACACACACACACATCACGCGGTTAGTATGCAAACAGGATGTTGTTCGTGTCCTCAAACAAGAATTGATAATAAAAATGACTTCCTCTCCCGACTAATGTCATTCATTAAACGTAACTAGCGTTTGTATTTCTCTCTGTCGTCTGGCTTTTTCCGATTGTTGCAGGTCAGTATGGATTTTTTTTTTGTTGTTGTTGTTCGTGTTGCAGGCGTTTACACGAGCTAAAAGAGATAAATGAATAAATTAAATAAATAAAACAGACACTATGAGCGAAACTATTAGAATATAGCGTGGTTACCTTGGTAACGGAGTTATTAGGATAAACAAGCGAGAGGTAAACATTTTGGTACACGTGGACTATTGTTGGATGGCGTGTCTAAATGGACTATAATAGCTTGTATGTAGTAATTACCGTTTTCAAATACTATTTTGAAAGACTTTGTATGGTCTGTTTTTCTGTAGAAAATCACACTAAAATATACGTTCATTCTCTGGTTGCATATAGAATAAATCCCATATGAAGATATCACTCGATATTTTCATATGGAATCCACAAAAATCGAACTGCTCTCATTGTCCCATTATTCTTCCAACTGCGTTACGCAGGCGCACAAGCGTATACATTTATCATTTATACAGTTTGGGAGTTAATGTTTCAGATTATCGCTTGCATATTCTCTAGAAAACGAAAAATTTCAACTTAAGGATCTGTTTAATTTTAATCACGTTAATCAATAAATTAAGATTAAAAATTACAGCAGTCAACTGTTCCAGGCAGAACGGGGGAGGTAAGACAGGGATGCATCTTGTCCCCTCTTCTTTTTAATTGTTTTCTGGAATATGTCATAGATGAAGCTCTTCAAGAATATGACACTGAAAGAGTAATTTGCGGACTAAGAATAAACTTACGTTTTTGCAGACGATATCGATCTTCTGGCAGAAAGTGAAGAAGAATTACAAAGATAACCAGCCGCATTTTCGGAACATTAAAAAAATATGGATTATACATAAACCTGCAAAAAACCTCAAAATCCGACTGAATTTGTAAAGATACAAATTGACAATAAATAAATTGAGAATGTAAACAAGTTCACTAATCTAGGAAGCGCGTTATGTCAAGATGGTCGTTCAAAAACCGACATTAAATACCTAATTGCTAAGGTAACCGTGGCCCTACAGAAGTTAAAACCATTGTGGGGAGATAACCGAATAGCAATAACAACCAGACTAAGACTAACTGACACCTTGGTGAATTCTGTCCTCTTGTATGGTTGTGAGGCCTGGACTTTATTTAAGGAAGATGAGAGGAGACTCCTGTCTTTCGAAATGAAAACTTACAGAAGACTTTTGAGAATTCCCTCTGCTACTCACGAAACCAATGAAAATGTCTGAAAACTGATTGATTCAATTGATGGTAGAAAAAGGGAAAATATTCCGACAGTCGTCAGAAGATGAAATGGTTCGGACATGGGGAGAGGCCTAATGGCATTCCAAAGCAAGCACTAGAAGGAATTGTTCCAGGATCAAGGGTTAGGGGCCGACCTCGATTAAAATGGACTGATAACATCAAAAAATGGACAAATAACTCCCTTTCTCAACTGACATCAAGAACAAGAGACCGAGATGATTGAAGGAGGCTAACAAAGAATATCACATACCAGACATGAGCCCAACGGTCCATTTTGGACTACGGGAGAGAAGAAGAATCAATAAATATTGGAGAGAAGTTGCATGTTGTGTGCAATATAGCACGCTAAAAATTACGTGATAAAATATTTTGTATGCGTCAAGAATTAACTCAAAGTATTCTTTATATTGAGGAATAATTGAATTTCTGTTATGTTCAGCAGTCTATTAAATTATTATTATGAAATTTTAAACATAAATGGAGGTCTGCAAGCGATTAACTATTGAAAATGATAACTTTACTACAATTATTTTTTGGCCGAAAAGTATTTTCGTAATGAGCTAACTCGGAAGGCTGGTTACATGATTTAAAGATATTTTTTATTTTCCCGTTTATCTTTAAACAACTTACTGAAATGAAGACAGCCAATCAGATTTCGGTTGATGATTAGGTTTATTAGGTTGAAATTATGGCGTTAATAATTATGGGTATGTCTGCTCAAGATTCCTTGCTTCGTAGACGGTATTCGACAATCTTGTTTTATATGCATTGCAAAATAGATGTGACAGTTGCTACTTTGAAAAGTCGAAATGTGTTTGAAATTGTCGGTAGAGGAGAATTACAATTAATCATTCTTCTCCTTCTATTGATTTCCTTCTTTATGCTCAGGTTTTCTTTACTATAACAAATTCACACCTGTAGAAAGCGTCAACTAAAAAATTCCTATCTGTACCACAAGATATTAGTCAAGTTGGTCTTTCTAGTAGAATAAATGAATGCTTAGTTATTCAAAAGAGCTAAAAGTCGTAGAGAATGCATTACTCTCGATTCTAGTGAGTCGGGAACGGTCTTGTGTTATCGGGATCTTCATACTGCAAACACCAAATTTCAGTTCGCTTGCGTTGCTTCGTTCTTTTCAGTTTTGGGAGAACTCGATCCTTGACTCTACCTCGCAAATCTCCTCCGAGTATTCCTTCAAAAATAAAACCGACATCGAAAATAATTTGCAAGTGTGACATATACAACACATTGCAAAAATAATTTGGAAAATACCTCTATTTATTCACGAGTACTGGGTAAAAGTAACAAACCAAATGACAGAGAAAGGTATAAAAGCAAGAGATGGAACCGTCTTGTGTGTGATAAGCAAAGCAGAGGGTGATATCCATCACAATTTGCATTTGTCAACTCGGACGTGTTTGGGCATGGCCAATACCAACACTACGTTATTTGATACAGTCGTGTGTGTGTGTGTGTGTGTGTGTCAATAATCCTGGTTCACAATATCCAGTAAAGGCTCTGGGTTGCCTACGATGTAGCTAGCTGTTTAACTAGAGAAATTCCACAATGGCATATCATTATGATAATATACTACATAAGACTAAGGACCGTCGCAACATGGTGTGAGAAAATGGAAGGGTTAAAGGTTAAACTTGATCAGTACAGTGTCCATATCTGAACACCATACTGCTTCTTTTGAAACAGACCGCCAGCTAAAGACGAGCTCAAATGAATTAGAAACTAAAGATAGATTTTATAGTAAAATGTATGCGCCTGTTTGTCATTCTGAAGTGTGAGGTGTGGCTATTAAATAACGAGCCTGGTTGCAAAAATGTGGATTATTATTACAATTGTACAACTTTATTGTTATCCCCTCCTCTGTCTATACGCCGTCGCATACGAATTTTCCATTGTTGGAAGCAGTGCTGCAAGTCATCAGGTGTGTTATCTGCTTCAGTAGCGCTGCCGTTTTCTCCTTTACCTCATCCACTGACATCATGGAACGGCTGAGAGCGGAGCCTGAGTTGCAGGAGAAGATCATCTCATGTGATGAGACGTGGATTTTCCAGAAACAAAGAGACAACCGATGCACTGGAAAACTCCCTTGTCACTGGGAATGAAAAAAGCAAGAATGAGCAAGTCAAAACTGAAGACATTGGTGATCGTTTTTTTTTTTTTTTTTTATATCAATGGCGTGGGAATGGTTGAATGGGTACCAGAGGGTCAGATAGTTAACCAACATTATTACCTTGAGGTTATGGCCGAGCTGAGAGAACGAGTGAGGAAGAAGAGACCCATCTGTGGCTTGGATTCTCCATCAGGCCAACGTCCAGCCCACAATGCAATGTCTGTAAAGCAGTATCTGGCTGATAAAAAGATCCCAGTGTGGGACCATTCACTTTACTCGCCGGACTTAGCTCCATGCGACTTTTGCCAAAGTTGATATCCGCATTGAAGGGTCCCCATTTTCAGTATTGCAGTGAATGAGGTAAAGGAGAAAACGGCAGCGCTACTGACGCAGATAACACGTGATGACTTTCAGCACTGTATAGATAGAGGAGGGGAGTATGTTGAAGGGGATAACAATTCATCATCATACGTATCAAGGATTTAAGCCTAACATGGCCTGTGCCGGCCTTAGCAGTCATCGTTGAATCGTTTAAGAGGACGTCCTGGTTTTCTTTTTTCTAATGGCTTGTACTTTAAGGCTTGTTTTGGTAATCTTTCTGCTTTCATTCTTTGAACGTGTTCCATCCATTTATATTTATATTTTTTAATTAAAAAAATATACCACAATATACCAAAAAATATAATAAACCACATTTTTGCAACCAGTCTCGTATTTAATAGCCACACCTCGTATTTGGAACAAATGTTGTGTACAACTGAGGTAAAAGACTAGTGTATTGAGGTTTGTGAAACATTCAGACATAGCAATACTTTCCGCAGGATAGTGTGAGCGTATTACGAAACAGAATGGGAAATGAATAATTTTTGTAGCACGTGCTAAATATTTTATCTCCCTCTGTGAAAATAATGCGTAATATGAAAATATGGGAACTTTGTCCTTTGCATTCATTGAAGCTATGACACTCTACTAAGGTAAAAAAAACACACTTATACCTAAAAAAAAAAAACGTTTTTTTGTTTCATTCTTTTCATCTTTAAAGCAGAATATTTTTTTTTGTTTAAAATGGATACCGTTGCTATTTTTTTTGTTCTTCAAAATCTGTCGCTGTAACAGACAACTGCAAATGTACCAGAGAGGCCGGAACTCTCAAGGGAAGTTCCGGACTAAACTGATCCCATATAAAAAAATGCATTCATTAGAAGATTAATTCTCACTAGAAAATAAAATAAAAAAATTAAGCAATAGATGATGTACGGAACCGTATAGCCTTAAAACTACCTTCCATGCAAAACGCCACACGTCCGTTTTCACTTTTTTTTTCCCCTCCCCGAAATTTCCTGACATGTTCAGTCATTATTTCAGTTACTGGCACATAACAAAAGCACGTGCGCAGACTTTTTGATAGTTCTGAATTCATCACTTTCTGTTCGACGTTATGAATTATGCATTATGGACAAATTACCGTAGATTCTGCAAAGGGGTTTCCGAAATGACTATTTAATACGTGTTAATTACTCGTATACATTGAGACGGCCCACTGTACCGTTACTAAAGACACCCGTAACGACACTCGCAGAAGAAAAGGGAGAGTCAAAAAAAAACAAAAAAAAACTCGCCCATTTCTTTTCAATAGAAAACAAATACTTTCTTGACAGGGATTATAAAAGTATTTGTTCAATAATGAACACACTAAGAGATTCACAAGTTTATTAATTTAAACTGCGAAATTAAATCTAGCGCATTTTCTTTATTATTATGATTACAAATAGAATAAGGCAGGGAATGAATAAGACTTAAGTGGTGAAAAAAATTGAATTAACGGCAAACGCCAAGTAAATCCGTTAAAATTAAGATTTTTATCGCGTAGACTGGATGTTTAATTTATGAAAATTGCTGTTATTTAATGATTAAATGGATTCATTATATTGTAATTTATGACAAAAAGTTGTTTGGCATAAACATATATCGTTTTTAACTTGTTTAATATATCGAAGACTAACAATGGATTAAGTAGAAACTTTCTCCATTGTCAGTTTTTTTATTGTTTACGTCATTTTGCTCTATCATTGCGTTTCGTTTTATAATAATGAAACGCATCGTTTTTAACTTGCTAATAATATCGACCACTAACAATGGATTAAGTAACAACTTTCTCCATTGTCGTTTTGTTAATTGTTTACGTCATTTTGCTGCCTCATTGCGCTTTAGTTTATAATAATGAAACACAGTTTTTAAGTTGCTTATAATATCAAACACTAACAATAGATAACGTAGCTCCATTGTTGGTTTTTTTTTTTTAATTGTTTACGTCATTTTGTTGCTTCATTGTGATTCGATTTATAATAACGAAACATACCCCGATTTGGATGCACAATAAGTTTTGAATTTTGCATGAATAGGCAACTATATGATTATCCCTTAGTACTCAACGCACTCGATAACTCCATGAATAAATAACTTTCTACATGCAGGTACATATTAAATATTTCCATGTGAGCTCTTATTTTAATATTTGAACATTGGGAGATTTTATAAAGTAATGATTTTTGCTCACGACTTACAATAAAACTATGCATTAGATTCTATTAAGGTGAAAGGTCAAAATTACTCTTTTGCGAGAAGATACCAACCGGAACAGATTTATGCAAAATGAAATCCGGTTAAGCAGCTATTTTATATCTGAATCAGTTGTATAATATTAATTTTATTTCTAACGGATTTGGAATTCATATTCCACTGTTGGATATATATTTATACTTTTTGTTTTGGTGACAAGTGATTTTTGTCGTTCTTGTGAGCGAACCCTATACTACTTATTAAACACGAAGTGAACTTGAAAAATACGGTTGAGTTGTTCTGAATCAGATAAGAGTGAAAAATGCACAGACAGATGTTAGTTTTTTCTATACATGATTTACTGATGTCTTATAGGTTCATTCGTTTAAAAATGGATACGTTTGCCTTAAAACATTCATAAATTTTATCACCGTTTTTAATTAATCTCCACCGGAACTACAAAACAAAAAACTCATACTATAACTACAATACAGGTTTATTTTAATACCAATTTAAAAAGTCTATATTACATATTCAGATTCGTTTACCATATAGGAAAATTAAAAACTACATAGTATTTTATTAATTTCAGAAAGTTTGGGAAAGTATAACTTATATACACATTAAGTAAAATTTAACCAATATTTCAGAGAAACAGGAGAGAAAATTATAATCAGGAAAATCGTAAAGAAGGAAGACCTCTAAACGTTGATACTTTTATATTGATACTGGAATAAACAGTAGGTTGTATGAAAATCGTAAAGAAGGAAGACCTCTAAACGTTGATACTTTTATATCAATACTGGAATAAACAGTAGGTTGTATGAGTTTGTAAACTTGATATATTCTGAAGGCTAATTGAAACGTGCATCGAGTGCTTAGTAAGGGATGTTAATGTTACCAAGGAATGATTACGTCATAGTGAGAGCTTACTTGTAGCAAGCTGAAGTATTTTCATCAAGAGAGAAATTACTTTTTTCACAAATGAAATATTTATACCTCTAACTATAAATAATTATACAGCTATAATTTTACCCAAGCAAGAATAAGACTGTTGCGAAATATATCTGCTGCAGTTCTCTCTCGATATTTAATTAACATTTTAATTAAATAAATTAAATTAATTTTCAGATGGGCCGAAACCATCGGAATATTTTAATTCATTTCTCTGTAATGTTTACTGTATCCGTTTATTTTTTTAAAAAATAAAACGTCATATATTAAATAAACTGCAATGCTTACACTTTATCGCATTTTAAAATTTTATTTATTATATATACATTTTAAATTTATCTCATTTCCAGAGTGAACGAAATACCACAAATGAACAAAGTGTTAATGACCAGTTTCTAATGTGGATTTAAATTCGTCGGTACCATATTCTATTCAAGTTTCTCAATTTTATTGTAAAAATAATTTAATAAATTATTTATAAATATTTCTTGGGAAAATAATATAACTATAAAGGTCAGTAACGTATCCTACAAAAATATTAAGATTCTGTCATAATTAGGTTTTGAACTTATTTTTAACTGACTTGTGATGCGAAATGAAAAAGCGAATCCATGTACGTCGACGAGTGAATTCTTTACCAAGCGGATTACGTTCCCGTGTTCGGGTACGGGAGAAATAGTATACGAGGACATTTCTAGAGAGAGAGAGAGAGATGCATGACGGGAGACTTCATTCCAGGACTCCCGTGTGTACGGAGGTATTCTTACATCAGCTGCTGGGAGTAGTATAGCGTTTACCCTTAGTGCGATTTGAATTTGGGACCGATATTGCTTGTAGTGGTCGGACAACGCGGTGAGCCCTGTTAAGCTATATATGTATGCCTGAATTCATTACTTCTGACCCGAACAAATAATAGGGTCTAGAACTAACTCGTCTCGTGCATGCATAGGATAGGATACGAAATAAACAAGTGTTATTTGTAATACAACTTTGAATTATAACTTCACAGCATTATTAGATATGTAATAAACTGGAAATATGTACAAATAATCCCCATATATAAGTTGGCTGCATTCAGGAATTCAGGATCAAGATCCACAATAAATGCAGTTATTTTCCCGACAGTGCTGTGGGAAAATAACTAAGGACTTAAGAAGGGATTTGACTTATTAAGCATAAGTATTCCTCCTCTCCCTTATAAAATATAAGGGAGGTTCAAAGATTGACAGATTCGATTTCTGAAGTGTGATAGAAATAAAAAAATAAAAAAAAAGACTGACAGAAATG
This sequence comes from Typopeltis vanoorti, assembly GCF_054136105.1. Taxonomy (NCBI): domain Eukaryota; kingdom Metazoa; phylum Arthropoda; class Arachnida; order Uropygi; family Thelyphonidae; genus Typopeltis; species Typopeltis vanoorti. The sequence continues at coordinate 26,586,853 of NC_143569.1, read as the reverse complement.
GAAACTATGGACATCCTATTTGAATTGAATTTCCACATTCCGATAATAGCAAGAATCAAAGAAAAACAGCTAGTGTATGAATGTGAGTACCGGAAAAATCAAAAACAGAAGAATGGAAGGAAAGACAAAGATTACAAAGAAAATTTATTGAAAACATCAATAACAAGCTCAACTGAAATGCTATGATATATCAAGATAATGTTGCTAAGAATTTTAAAATAATAAATTTTATTCAGTTATGCATATCTATAATTATATTTGTAATACGAAATGTGACAGTGAGGAAATGTTCGTTTCAGAACAAAATTATCAGCTTGATCAGAAAAAGGGTTTTAGAATTAACATTGCAAATAAATGGAGGATTTCAGGTTCACTATGATTGTGCAACAAAGCTCCTTTAAGGAGATGTAATGATCCATGAGCTCTAAACTAGGGGTTCCCCTGGTGGGCGGTAGATTATCTAGGGGGCGCTAAGAGGTGCTGCAAAATGCTGGAAAGTGCAATAATTAATTGCTGCTGTTTGATTATTATTATTGTTTCCAAGACATTTTTCGAGTTTTTTGTTGGTAATTTCTGAAGTGGTCCTTTTTTACATTAATAGTATTGAGTGTGTTATAATGTATTTTCCCATACTCTTGCTTACTGAACAAAAATATGAAGCTTTTAGCTATGTAACTGTTGTGTTACAGCTTGGCAAATTATAGGTTATGTTATATTGTGAGGATATAAAGATAAAGATTATTATTTACGAAACTTGCTTTTAAATATGTATGTACGCTTATTTCTGAATGTTCCAGAATAGAAATAGAACAGATGCAGATACGCCAAAGAAGAAATGTAGGCAGTATAGCATTGAATACCTAAAATATGGATGCATACCAGCACCAGCCAATGTGCGTATTGCGTGAAAGGATCTTCTCTAATGAGGTCATGAAGCCTTCCAGAATAATTGAACATTTGAAAAAGGTACATCTTGAAAAGGAAAATAAGAATTTAACTTTCTTTCAATCTCTCCGAGACAAATTTCAAAAGCGACCAACAGTTAATCATGTTTTGCAATGCTTCACAACAAAACACCGATGGTTTGTGTGCATCGTACATTTCATTGTTGATCGCAAAGTCTGGAAAACCACATAGGATTAGTGAGAACTCGTCCTGCCAGCTGTTAGTGAGATTCTGAGTACTGTTTTACATGAGTCGCCATAGACATAATTAAGACGATTCCTCTCAGCAACAATTCTGTTCAAAGGCGAGAAGATGAAATGGCTACTAATGTTGAAGAAACATTATGCTGTATATTAAGGCCAACAGATTTTGCATTACAACTGGGCCAGTCAATGAATTTCCTTTGCTTTTAGCTTATGTGCGCTTTGTAAAGGAAGAAAATTTGGTTCAAGAGTTATTTGCAAAGATACTAAATACATACACTAAAGGAGTCAATATTTCGTGTTGTTGAGCAGTTCTTCAAAGATAAGGAAATCCTACTTACTAACATTCTTTCTTGTGCAAGGGATGGAGCATCATCAATGACAGGTCGCTACAGTGGGTTTGTCGCCTACTTGAAAAAAGCAGCACCAAATATATTTACCATTGACTGTGTCATTTATCGCCAACATCTGGTTGCAAAAAACCTCAGCGATTGCTTGCACAACTCACTACACGCTGTCATTATTGCAGTGAATAACACTGAAGTCCATGCTCTCACTGATACTTTTTCGAGAGCTTGGTGATGAAAATGATGAACATTTTGAACGTTTGCTGCTCCATACTGAAGTTCGTTGGCCGTCAAGAGGCAACTGTTTCAGACGGTTTCATGATTTTATGATCTTTTTGATAGAGTTTTGTAGAGTTTTTTTGAATACAAAAAGGCTTTGCTCAGTGATGAACTCAAAGCTATCAGACATGATGTTGCTTATTTATCATATATATTTGCAACATTTAATGAAATTAATTTGCAGCTGCAAGGCGATGATATCAATGTAATCAAGGCCAAATCTTCCATCTCAACATTTATTTCAAAGTTAAATCTGTTGAAGCTAAACCCAGGCCGTCATGAGCTCTACCAATTTCCCTGCCTGTCCGAGTTAGATAGAAAGGCGTAGAGTGCAAAATCATGATCTGCAAGTTTACTGTGACCATTTGAATATGATTCATGAAGATATGACTAAACGATTTAAGAATCTACTTTCGTTGGAAGTTCCAGATTGGGTAATAAATCCATTTTCCGATAATGAGGTAGTGGGAGCCATGGAGGAAGAACTAATTGAGCTACAAAATGACTTTGAGTTTAAGTCAAAATTTAAGAAACCTTATCAAGAGTTTTGATTGCAGAAAGAGATCTCTGCTCGCTATCTTTCACTGTTGGGAGTGGTTACGAAGCTCCTCGTTGCATTTCCAACATCATATTTGGTGGAACGTGGTTTTAGTGTGGTCATACAACTTCTTTCGAAAAAAAAGAAATAGACTCCAGATAATTCAGCGTGGAAATTTAAGCCTCCTGATATTAAACTAGAGATAGGAAAACTGTTATATCACTCCATGAAGCCCATCCATCATGATTATTTACATTTCTGAACATTCAAGTCAATAGCTGCTACTGAATAGCATTATAATACAATGTTTTATTAGATTTAAATGTAAAGTTGCTATTAAAGTTAAATTTTTTTTTGGATTTAAAATAAATGTAAATTAATAATTTGTTTTAAAAATGTTATTACCGTTCCTTGTGGGTTGTGTGAATCGCTTTTCTGAATGTAGGGCGGGGGGGTCAGGTAAGAAAGGGGGGCAACTTACGATGAGTTCATGGAGTCGAGGGAGCGGTGGCCCGAAAACGTTTGGGAACCACTGCTCTAAACGATTGTTTACGACATTGATTGCTGATTTTTCTGTTGATATGGAGGAACAAAAGGCAATTCTTGCGGGTGAATTGGGGTTGGTTTGGTGGGTCTGATTAAGATTGTCATAAAAACTTAATTGGAAATCTGTTACTAACTGCGGGCTCCATTCCTACAACAACCCGTAACTGTTGTATTAGCATACATTGACGTTGGGTTACAAGTTTAATATTTTCTTTTCGTTTCCTTTAAATTAAAATGGGAGAGCTAGTCTGTGACCGTCAGTGAATTTATTATTTCCAAGGAGGGTTGAGGATACTTTAGTTTCCAACACAGAAGTCAAATAGGATATTTTAACATCCTCCTGAATGCTTCATAAATCCATCCAGACTACTGATGCCAATGCAAATGGCCAGAAGCGTATCTTTGTTATCTCTTTCGTTGGTCCAGCAGTGAATTTATTCATCAAAAGCGTGAGGTTTGATTCTTTGGTACTCATGCAACTCTTACCTTAAAGATAACTACTTATATTTAACATTATCTTATTTCAATATAAGCACACTTGAAATCCAAATACTATCTGGATTAATAATTTCAATACGGTTCTTAACGATTTAAATTACTATCAGATTAACTAAGTATTGATCAATTGCTATTTAACTAAATGAAGTTACCTATACAACTTCAGTTGCGACTACCCTATCGTGTTACACCTGATATTTCTGAAATTACGGTCGAAGTAAAAGGCAATTAACTCGCTCTGTTATGTCTGTTAAGACTGTGTGTTCTTTGACCCAGTTAACGGTAAACCTGCTACCTCCATATGAGACTCATAACCATAAGCTGAAAAGACCTTACGAAGGTTCTTTATATCCTACATGTGATCTAAACCCAGGTCTTTTAACCCTAGTGCATCCTCGATACCGATTTAGCTATGAATGCTCACACCTCGTAGAAATGAGTAAAAACGATGGCTGTTATGGACGAGTGAAGACAAATTGCAATTTTATTATACATGGCAAGTTTTTTTTTAATTTCTCGGGCTCTTACAGCATAGTTAATGTACTAGTGCTTAAGTGCATAGGTCTATTGTATATATGCTCATGGTGCGTAAAAAAATAATTAGCCGTACTCTGAGTACGAAACTACAAATGGACATTTGTGGTCATTTCGATATTAAGAGAGAAAAACCTGAAGTTGGAAGTATAATTTAAAACTTTCAAAATAATCCCTAAAGCTATGCGATAAAAGTAAAAACAATCCCTAAGTATTTACAAGTAAACAAAACTTCGCAATCTCAAATTTCTTGTCTAGTTAACATCCATCAAGATATTACGAATTTTCCAAGACCACCACACCTTGACTGCGGATAATTTAACACAACCTCAGTCCCACATCAGACGCAAAGCGTCGTCTGATAATGTTCTTGAAACGATAAACTTAGTTTGGGTTATTCAAGGACAACACGATACAAAAATCTCTGACCACCTCTGTGAAGAAAACTTGGAAAAGAAAAAGAAAAAAATAACGAAAAGCCAACTAAGATCGGACTTACGCTACATAAGAATCAGAGCGTAGCATCAGCCTGAGTCCTCCGAGATTAATCGTTCACGGAAGAAAAAGAAGGAACACCAGTCTCGCCGAACGCCTGAGAACAACACGCGAATTTGTACTGATCCACAGAAGAGTCATACATCCGTGGCATCACAGTTATCAGATAGCGAAGGTTTCAAGACGGTCACTAGCAGTGCCCTTCATTTCTACGTTCGATAGCAATGGTTGTGAGTGTGGGGATACGCATCACATCAAATAATACATCATTCTCTTATAAACCGATTTTCAAATGAAGCAGGGGACGCTCCACATGGTGAATCTCCGAAAATATTTAATGAAATATTTTATGTATAAGGAGAAAATGATCAACTTTTGATAGTAAGTTATAAAATAGTTTGATTATAAAATACTTCGAGAATAAGTTGTAAAAACGTTTAATAGTATGTTGTAAAACATTATGAGAGCAAGTTGTAAAACATTATGATAGCAAATTGTAAAACATTATGATAACAAATTGTAAAACATTATGATAACAAGTTGTAAAACATTATGATAACAAGTTGTAAAACATTATGAGAGCAAGTTGTAAAACATTATGAAAGCAAGTTGTAAAACATTATGAGAGCAAGTTGTAAGACACTATGAGAGTAAGTTGTAAAACACTATGAGAGTAAGTTCTAAAACACTATGAGAGTAAGTTCTAAAACACTATGAGAGTAAGTTCTAAAACATGAGAGTAAGTTCTAAAACATGAGAGTAAGTTCTAAAACATGAGAGTAAGTTCTAAAAGATGAGAGTAAGTTGTAAAACATAATGAGAAAAAGTTGTAAAACATTATGAGAGCAAGGTGTGAAAAATTATGAGAGCAATTGTAAATAATTATGAGAGCAATTGTAAAACATTATGAGAGCAATTGTAGAATATTATGAGAGCAATTGTAGAACATTATGAGAGCAAATTGTAAAACATTAAGATACCAAGTTGTAAAACATTAGAGCAATTTGTAAACCATTATGAGAGCAATTTGTAAACCATTATGAGAGCAATTTGTAAACCATTATGAGAGCAAGTTGTAAACCATTATGAGAGCAAGTTGTAAACCATTATGAGAGCAAGTTGTAAACCATTATGAGAGCAAGTTGTAAACCATTATGAGAGCAAGTTGTAAACCATTATGAGAGCAAGTTGTAAACCATTATGAGAGCAAGTTGTAAACCATTATGAGAGTAAGTTGTAAAATATTATGAGAGCAAGTTGTAAAATATTATGAGAGCAAGTTGTAAAATATTATGAGAGCAAGTTGTAAAATATTATGAGAGCAAGTTGTAAAACATTATGATAGGAAATTGTAAAACACTATGAGAGAAAGTTGTAAAACATTATGAGAGCAAGTTGTAAAACTTGATGAGAGCAAGTTGTAAAACTTGATGAGAGCAAGTTGTAAAACTTGATGAGACCAAGTTGTAAAACATTATGAGACCAAGTTGTAAAACATTATGAGACCAAGTTGTAAAACATTATGAGAGCAAGTGTAAAACATTGAGAGTAAGTGTAAAACATTATGAGAGCAAGTTCTAAAACATTATGAGAGCAAGTAGTAAAACATTATGAGAGCAAGTAGTAAAACATTATGAGAGCAAGTTGTAAAAATTATAAGAGCAAGTTGTAAAACATTATGAGAGCAAGTTGTAAAACATTATGAGAGTAAGTTCTAAACACTATGAGAGTAAGTTCTAAAACATGAGAGTAAGTTGTAAAACATGAATGAGAGTAAGTTGTAAAACTAGATGAGAGTAAGTTGTAAAACTAGATGAGAGCAAGGTGTGAAAAATTATGAGAGCAATTTGTAAAAAATTATGAGAGCAAGCAGAAAAACATTATGAGAGCAATTGTAAAACATTATGAGACCAAGTGTAAAACATTATGAGACCAAGTGTAAAACATTATGAGAGCAAGTGTAAAACATTATGAGAGCAAGTGTAAAACATTATGAGAGCAAGTTGTAAACCATTATGAGAGCAAGTTGTAAACCATTATGAGAGCAAGTTGTAAAACATTATGAGAGCAAGTTGTAAAACATTATGAGAGCAAGTTGTAAAACATTATGAGAGTAAGTTCTAAACACTATGAGAGTAAGTTCTAAAACATGAGAGTAAGTTGTAAAACATGAATGAGAGTAAGTTGTAAAACTAGATGAGAGCAAGGTGTGAAAAATTATGAGAGCAATTTGTAAAAAATTATGAGAGCAAGCAGAAAAACATTATGAGAGCAATTGTAAAACATTATGAGACCAAGTGTAAAACATTATGAGACCAAGTGTAAAACATTATGAGACCAAGTGTAAAACATTATGAGACCAAGTTGTAAAACATTATGAGAGCAAATTGTAAAACATTATGAGAGCAAGTTGTAAAACATTATGAGAGCAAGTTGTAAAACATTATGAGAGCAAGTTGTAAAACATTATGAGAGCAAGTTGTAAAACATTATGAGAGCAAGTTGTAAAACATTATGAGAGCAAGTTGTAAAACATTATGAGAGCAAGTTGTAAAACATTATGAGAGCAAGTTGTAAAACATTATGAGAGCAAGTTGTAAAACATTATGAGAGCAAGTTGTAAAACATTATGAGAGCAAGTTGTAAAACATTATGAGAGCAAGTTGTAAAACATTATGAGAGCAAGTTGTAAAACATTATGAGAGCAAGTTGTAAAACATTATGAGAGCAAGTTGTAAAACATTATGAGAGCAAGGTGTGAAAAATTATGAGAGCAATTTGTAAAAAATTATGAGAGCAAGCAGAAAAACATTATGAGAGCAATTGTAAAACATTATGAGACCAAGTGTAAAACATTATGAGACCAAGTGTAAAACATTATGAGACCAAGTGTAAAACATTATGAGACCAAGTGTAAAACATTATGAGACCAAGTGTAAAACATTATGAGAGCAAGTGTAAAACATAATGAGACCAAGTGTAAAACATTATGAGACCAAGTGTAAAACATTATGAGACCAAGTGTAAAACATTATGAGACCAAGTGTAAAACATTATGAGAGCAATTGTAAAACATTATGAGACCAAGTTGTAAAACATTATGAGACCAAGTTGTAAAACATTATGAGACCAAGTGTAAAACATTATGAGAGCAAGTGTAAAACATTATGAGAGCAAGTGTAAAACATTAATGAGAGCAAGTTGTAAAACATTATGAGAGCAAATTGTAAAACATTATGAGAGCAAGTTGTAAAACATTATGAGAGCAAGTTGTAAAACATTATGAGAGCAAGTTGTAAAACATTATGAGAGCAAGTTGTAAAATATTATGAAAGTAAGTTGTAAAACATTATGAAAGTAATTTGTAAAACATTATGATAGCAAGTTGTAAAACATTGAGAGCAAGTTGTAAAACATCACGAGAGCAAGTTGTAAAACATCACGAGAGCAAGTTGTAAAACATCACGAGAACAAGTTGTAAAACATCATGAGATCAAGTTGTAAAACATTATGAGAGGAAGTTGTAAAACATTATGAAAGCAAGTTGTAAAACATTATGAAAGTAAGCTGTAAAACATTATGATAGCAAGTCGTAAAACATTATGATAGCAAGTCGTAAAACACTATAAGAGCAAGTTGTAAAACATTATGATAGCAAGTTGTAAAACACTATAAGAGCAAGTTGTAAAACATTATGAAAGCAAGTTGTAAAACACTATAAGAGCAAGTTGTAAAACATTATGAAAGCAAGCTGCTAAATATGAGAGCAAGCTGTAAAATATTTTGAGAAGTTGTCAAACATTATGAGAGCAAGTTTTCAAACATTATGGGAGCAAGTTTTCAAACATTATGGGAGCAAGTTGTCAAACATTATGGGAGCAAGTTGTCAAACATTATGGGAGCAAGTTGTCAAACATTATGGGAGCAAGTTGTCAAACATTCTGATAGCAAGTTGTTAAACTTTATGAGAGTAAGTTGTAAAACATGAATGAGAGTAAGTTGTAAAACATGAATGAGAGTAAGTTGTAAAACATGAATGAGAGTAAGTTGTAAAACATGAATGACAGTAAGTTGTAAAACATGAACGGGAGTAAGTTGTAAAACACTATGAGAGTAAGTTGTAAAACTTGAATGGGAGTAAGTTGTAAAACTTGAATGGGAGTAAGTTGTAAAACTTGAATGGGAGTAAGTTGTAAAACCATGAATGGGAGTAAGTTGTAAAACATGAGAGTAAGTTGTAAAACATGAATGAGAGTAAGTTGTAAAACATGAATGAGAGTAAGTTGTAAAACATGAGAGCAAGTTGTAAAACATTATGAGAGCAAGTTGTAAACCATTATGAGAGCAAGTTGTAAAACATTATGAGAGCAAGTTGTAAAACATGATGAGAGTAAGTTGTAAAACACTATGAGAGTAAGTTGTAAAACATGAATGAGAGTAAGTTGTAAAACATGAATGAGAGTAAGTTGTAAAACATTATGAGAGCAAGGTGTGAAAAATTATGAGAGCAATTTGTAAAAAATTATGAGAGCAAGCAGAAAAACATTGTGTAAAACATTATGAGAGCAATTGTAAAACATTATGAGAGCAATTTGTAAAAAATTATGAGAGCAAGTTGTAAAAACATTATGAGAGCAATTGTAAAACATTATGAGACCAAGTGTAAAACATTATGAGAGCAATTGTAAAACATTATGAGACCAAGTGTAAAACATTATGAGACCAAGTGTAAAACATTATGAGAGCAAGTGTAAAACATAATGAGACCAAGTGTAAAACATTATGAGACCAAGTGTAAAACATTATGAGACCAAGTGTAAAACATTATGAGAGCAAGTGTAAAACATTATGAGAGCAAGTGTAAAACATAATGAGAGCAAGTTGTAAAACATTATGAGAGCAAGTTGTAAAACATTATGAGAGCAAGTTGTAAAACATTATGAGAGCAAGTTGTAAAACATTATGAGAGCAAGTTGTAAAATATTATGAAAGTAAGTTGTAAAACATTATGAAAGTAATTTGTAAAACATTATGATAGCAAGTTGTAAAACATTGAGAGCAAGTTGTAAAACATTGAGAGCAAGTTGTAAAACATCACGAGAGCAAGTTGTAAAACATTATGAGAGCAAGTTGTAAAACATCACGAGAGCAAGTTGTAAAACATCATGAGATCAAGTTGTAAAACATTATGAGAGCAAGTTGTAAAACATTATGAGAGCAAGTTGTAAAACATTATGAAAGTAAGCTGTAAAACATTATGAGAGCAAGTCGTAAAACATTATGAGAGCAAGTCGTAAAACATTATGAGAGCAAGTTGTAAAACATTATGAGAGCAAGTTGTAAAACATTATGAGAGCAAGTTGTAAAACATTATGAGAGCAAGTTGTAAAACATTATGAGAGCAAGTTGTAAAACATTATGAAAGCAAGCTGCTAAATATGAGAGCAAGTTGTAAAATATTTTGAGAAGTTGTAAACATTATGAGAGCAAGTTGTAAAACATTATGAGAGCAAGTTGTAAAACATTATGAGAGCAAGTTGTCAAACATTATGGGAGCAAGTTGTCAAACATTATGGGAGCAAGTTGTCAAACATTCTGATAGCAAGTTGTTAAACTTTATGAGAGTAAGTTGTAAAACATGAATGAGAGTAAGTTGTAAAACATGAATGAGAGTAAGTTGTAAAACATGAATGAGAGTAAGTTGTAAAACATGAATGACAGTAAGTTGTAAAACATTATGAGAGTAAGTTGTAAAACACTATGAGAGTAAGTTGTAAAACTTGAATGGGAGTAAGTTGTAAAACTTGAATGGGAGTAAGTTGTAAAACTTGAATGGGAGTAAGTTGTAAAACCATGAATGGGAGTAAGTTGTAAAACATGAGAGTAAGTTGTAAAACATGAATGAGAGTAAGTTGTAAAACATGAGAGCTAGTTGTAAAACATGATGAGAGCAAGTTGTAAAACATTATGAGAGCAAGTTGTAAAACATTATGAGAGCAAGTTGTAAAACATTATGAGAGCAAGTTGTAAAACATTATGAGAGCAAATTGTAAAACACTATGAGAGCAAATTGTAAAACACTATAAGAGCAAATTGTAAAACACTATGACAGCAAGTTGTAAAACATTATGAGAGCAAGTTGTAAAACATTATGAGAGCAAGTTGTAAAACATTATGAGAGCAAGTTGTAAAACATTATGAAAGTAATTTGTAAAACATTATGATAGCAAGTTGTAAAACACTAGAAGAGCAAGTTGTAAAACATTATGATAGCAAGTTGTAAAACACTAGAAGAGCAAGTTGTCAAACATTATGGGAGCAAGTTGTCAAACATTATGGGAGCAAGTTGTCAAACATTATGGGAGCAAGTTGTCAAACATTATGGGAGCAAGTTGTCAAACATTATGGGAGCAAGTTGTCAAACATTATGGGAGCAAGTTGTCAAACATTCTGAGAGCAAGTTGTCAAACATTCTGAGAGCAAGTTGTCAAACATTCTGAGAGCAAGTTGTCAAACATTCTGAGAGCAAGCTGTAAAACATTCTGAGAGCAAGCTGTCAAACATTATGAAAGCAAGCTGTAAAACATTATGAAAGCAAGTTGTCAAACATTCTGAGAGCAAGCTGTAAAACATTATGAAAGCAAGTTGTCAAACATTATGAGAGTAAGCTGTAAAACATGATGAGAGTAAATTTTAAAACATGATGAGAGTAAGTTGTAAAAATTATGAGAGTAAGTTGTAAACAATTATGAGAGTAAGTTGTAAAAAATTATGAGAGTAAGTTGTAAAAAATTATGAGAGTAAGTTGTAAAACTTTGAGAGTAAGTTGTAAAACATGATCAGAGTAAGTTGCAAAACATGAAGAGTAAGTTGCAAAACATGAAGAGTAAGTTGCAAAACATGAAGAGTAAGTTGCAAAACATGAAGAGTAAGTTGCAAAACATGAAGAGTAAGTTGCAAAACATGAAGAGTAAGTTGCAAAACATGGAGAGAAAGTTGCAAAACATTATGAGAGCAAGTTGTAAAAAATTATCAGAGCCTTAAAAAATTATGAGAGTAGGTTGTAAAAAAATATGGGAGTAAGTTGTAAAACATAAGAATAAGTTGTAAAACATAAGAATAAGTTGTAAAACATAAGAATAAGTTGTAAAACATAAGAGTAAGTTGTAAAACATAAGAGTAAGTTGTAAAACATAAGATTAAGTTGTAAAACATAAGATTAAGTTGTAAAACATAAGATTAAGTTGTAAAACATAAGATTAAGTTGTAAAACATAAGATTAAGTTGTAAAACATAAGATTAAGTTGTAAAACATAAGATTAAGTTGTAAAACATAAGATTAAGTTGTAAAACATAAGATTAAGTTGTAAAACATAAGATTAAGTTGTAAAACATAAGATTAAGTTGTAAAACATAAGAGTAAGTTGTAAAACATAAGAGTAAGTTGTAAAACATAAGAGTAAGTTGTAAAACATAAGAGTAAGTTGTAAAACATAAGAGTAAGTTGTAAAACATAAGAGTAAGTTGTAAAACATAAGAGTAAGTTGTAAAACATAAGAGTAAGTTGTAAAACATAAGAGTAAGTTGTAAAACATAAGAGTAAGTTGTAAAACATAAGAGTAAGTTGTAAAACATAAGAGTAAGTTGTAAAACATAAGAGTAAGTTGTAAAACATAAGAGTAAGTTGTAAAACATAAGAGTAAGTTGTAAAACATAAGAGTAAGTTGTAAAACATAAGAGTAAGTTGTAAAACATAAGAGTAAGTTGTAAAACATAAGAGTAAGTTGTAAAACATAAGAGTAAGTTGTAAAACATAAGAGTAAGTTGTAAAACATAAGAGTAAGTTGTAAAACATAAGAGTAAGCTGTAAAACATAAGAGTAAGCTGTAAAACATAAGAGTAAGCTGTAAAACATAAGAGTAAGCTGTAAAACATAAGAGTAAGCTGTATAACATAAGAGTAAGCTGTATAACATAAGAGTAAGCTGTATAACATAAGAGTTAGCTGTATAACATAAGAGTTAGCTGTATAACATAAGAGTTAGCTGTATAACATAAGAGTAAGCTGTATAACATAAGAGTAAGCTGTATAACATGATCAGAGCAAATTGTAAAACATGATCAGAGCAAATTGTAAAACATGATCAGAGCAAATTGTAAAACATGATCAGAGCAAATTGTAAAACATGATCAGAGCAAATTGTAAAACATGATCAGAGCAAATTGTAAAACATGATCAGAGCAAATTGTAAAACATGATCAGAGCAAATTGTAAAACATGATCAGAGCAAATTGTAAAACATGGTGAGCGCAAGTTGTATAACATGATCAGAGCAAATTGTAAAACGTGGTGAACCGCAAGTTGTATAACGTGGTGAACCGCAAGTTGTATAACGTGGTGAACCGCAAGTTGTATAACGTGGTGAACCGCAAGTTGTATAACGTGGTGAACCGCAAGTTGTATAACGTGGTGAACCGCAAGTTGTATAACGTGGTGAACCGCAAGTTGTATAACGTGGTGAACCGCAAGTTGTATAACGTGGTGAACCGCAAGTTGTATAACGTGGTGAACCGCAAGTTGTATAACGTGGTGAACCGCAAGTTGTATAACGTGGTGAACCGCAAGTTGTATAACGTGGTGAACCGCAAGTTGTATAACGTGGTGAACCGCAAGTTGTATAACGTGGTGAACCGCAAGTTGTATAACGTGGTGAACCGCAAGTTGTATAACGTGGTGAACCGCAAGTTGTATAACGTGGTGAACCGCAAGTTGTATAACGTGGTGAACCGCAAGTTGTATAACGTGGTGAGCGCAAGTTGTATAACGTGGTGAGCGCAAGTTGTATAACGTGGTGAGCGCAAGTTGTATAACGTGGTGAGCGCAAGTTGTATAACGTGGTGAGCGCAAGTTGTATAACGTGGTGAGCGCAAGTTGTATAACGTGGTGAGCGCAAGTTGTATAACGTGGTGAGCGCAAGTTGTATAACGTGGTGAGCGCAAGTTGTATAACGTGGTGAGCGCAAGTTGTATAACGTGGTGAGCGCAAGTTGTATAACGTGGTGAGCGCAAGTTGTATAACGTGGTGAGCGCAAGTTGTATAACGTGGTGAGCGCAAGTTGTATAACGTGGTGAGCGCAAGTTGTATAACGTGGTGAGCGCAAGTTGTATAACGTGGTGAGCGCAAGTTGTATAACATGATGAGCGCAAGTTGTATAACATGATGAGCGCAAGTTGTATAACATGATGAGAACAAGTTGTATAACATGATGAGATTATGTTGTAAAACATTATGAGAACAAGTTGTAAAACATTATGAGAGCAAGTTGTAAAACATTATGAGAGCAAGTTGTAAAACATTATGAGAGCAAGTTGTAAAACATTATGAGAGCAAGTTGTAAAACATTATGAGAGCAAGTTGTAAAACATTATGAGAGCAAGTTGTAAAATATTATGAGAGCAAGTTGTAAAATATTATGAGATTATGTTGTAAAACATTATGAGATTATGTTGTAAAACATTATGAGAGTAATCATTATTTAAATTAATGGGATATTAAATCCCACAATGTTTTAAAACCGAACTATGAGAGTAAGATGTAAAACATGATGAGGAGAGTAAGATGTAAAACATTATGAGAGTAAGCTGTAAAACATTATGAGAGCAAGCTGTAAAACATTATGAGAGCAAGTTGTAAAACATTATGAGAGCAAGTTGTAAAACATTATGAGAGCAAGTTGTAAAACATTATGACAGTAAGTTGTAAAACATTATGACAGTAAGTTGTAAAACATTATGACAGTAAGTTGTAAAACATTATGACAGTAAGTTGTAAAACATTATGACAGTAAGTTGTAAAACATTATGACAGTAAGTTGTAAAACATTATGACAGTAAGTTGTAAAACATTATGACAGTAAGTTGTAAAACATTATGACAATAAGTTGTAAAACATTATGACAATAAGTTGTAAAACATTATGACAGTAAGTTGTAAAAAATTATGAGAGCAAGTTGTAAAACATTCGAAAGCAATTTGTAAAACATATGAGAGCAATTTGTAAAAAATTATGAGTAAGCTGTAAAACATTATGAGAGAAAATTGTAAAACAAGATTAGAGCAAATTGTAAAAATTATGAGAGTAAGTTGTAAAACATTTTTACAGTAAGTTGTAAAACATTATGAGAGTAAGTTGTAATAAATTTTGATTTAATGATTTCAATTAAAAGTTAAAGCTTTTTAATAGAATGGAATGTAATTATTCCAGAATATAAAGAGAAAAAAATAATCCAAAACTTTCATAGCAATATACGCAGCTACTAAGCTTTAATTAGCCTCAGAAAGAAACTCCCACCTTCAGGACATAATTTCAGACAGACGTGCGAGTTCTGGAACAAAGTCTACTAGGACTAATTTTTCATTTCAGTCCCAAAGTAAATTGTTAATCCTTTATTTAAGAGATTCATGATTAATGAAAAGCGTTTAATATTATGTCAGCTGCGCTCCTTCTATGAAGAGACTATGGACATTATTTAAAATTAGTCACTTTTTTGTATATATGAATTGAGCATTTATGTACAATAGGAATAACGTGAGCGAATAACATGATGAGAGTAAGCTGAGAAGACAAGTTGTTTATCGTACTAAGCATTACATGTGGGTGTGATGCTTAGTACGATAAACAACCATAATCCTGTTTTTTGCTTCAACTAATAAACGAGCGAACGCAAGCACAATTATGATGTATTCACACTGGTAGATTAATTCAAAATATGATTAGTATACCCCTGCGTAGTTTTATGTAGTATGTCAACTTCACGCACAACAGGTTGTCTGCAACATTATGTTGTACACAAATGATGTACACAAATTAATAAAAAGTAAATATGGAACTGTTGATCTGTTTAATGAGTTTCCGGAGATTGTAATCCTTGGAATTTACAATTAGTTCACAAGGTTTGTAGTCGATCAATGCATGGATTCTGATCTTATGAATAGGCCAAAAGAGAAATAGATCTACGAGAAAGACTGCTTTCTCCCGAATTTAACATTTCATGGAAGGTTTTTAGAAGAGCAAGGTTTTTTCCCCGAAAAACTGCGAAGGCCGAAATGAGAGATACTTTTGTTCCAAAAAAGGCTAGACGTGCGAGGACGTGTAAAGGGTAGCGCAAGAATAGAAACTTATCACTTCTTAAGGTGCGATTTTCCTTATGAGAAATGTGACAAGATTGTGTCAGTAGTCTAAATTTCAGTAGCTTGCTCTCTTACAACAGGCGAATAGCAGGGTGATAATTGTTTAAGACATTGGTTATTGACGTTGAAGCACTACAAGTTTTTTTTTTTAATGAGAACAATGGATTATACAGCAAGCTATGGAAATGATTTAAAACTAGTCACTGTGAGCGTTTATGTATAGAAGAAAGAATGTGGGCGAACTTCGCTCTTTAACCTAACATTGATAGAGGAATCTAAAGATAGGAAATGTTCACCACAATGCAAGCTGAAACCACAACAGAGAAAACTATGCCGACCTATTTGGCATACTCGCTCTCAAATTAACAGGCTCAGCCACAATCCCGTCGTTCTAATCCCGCCGTGTGCACAGATTTGTGACTGACTTTAGGTGGAGATGAATTGTATTGCAAGGTGTGACACCACCTCTCCGCTTACTGAAGGTTTGAAGTGGCTTGAAAATCTTTGACCTCTAGAACAGCGTTTCCGGAATAAAAATACAAATAAAATATATAAAATTAATAATAAGAAAAATAAAAAAAGAAATTTGCCCGCCGACGGTACCAAATGTACTATAGGTTTCTTAATAACCTTCCGTGGGCGGGAGCAACACAAAAAACACTGCAGACTCAGCCAAAAACAGACCATACTGACAACTCCGGAACGAAAGTTTATAATGAGAAACTCAATCAAATACGCTGAACCTTTCAAGAATAACCATACGTTGTTACAAACTTTCCGTGAATCGTGTATAATGGGGGATAAGGTTAGCTAGGCGAATTTAATATTTATTAGTTATCATTAATTCGTTAGTTTCCAACAACCAAAATGCATTTGGTTGTTGATCATCGTCTCCATCGGTTTGGTGTGAAAGGAGGTGAGGGCAGTGGAACGATAGTTTGATGGATGACTTATCTTTCTGTTTAGGAAGGAATGAATGTAGACTTGCTTCAATGATAATAAGTGACAATTCTAAAGCCAATCCTTTCGAGAATTAAAATATCAGCAGTTAGAGATGACGTTGATATCTATCGTCATCATTCACATCGGTCTTCTCCTTCTACATCGCACATTACGGTAAATCGCCTCCTACTATGCTAAGAACTGGTCATTGCATGCCACCTCCAATCCTTCTTATCAAAGGAAGATCAGAATAATTCTTGATAGCATGGAAAACAACTCCAGGGATTCCCTCAGCTGTGCGGGAAATTTAACTTCATAATTAGCACCATTCCGTATGTTAAAGTACAAGCATTCATGCTCGTCTGGTATCCACCTAACAGAAGTGAAGCAAGCTTTGTATTCGGAGAATTTTGTTAACAGCAGCCGACTTCTTCGCTACTGGGAGGTCCCTTCAGTTAATAATTATTACCTGATGGGAATTTTTAACCGAGAATTTAGGTGCTGTAAGCGATGAACAAGGCGAAAGGTTTCATCAAGACTTGAAAACTATGGAAGATCGGTACCAAGGAAGATGGGATTCTCACATGATGGCCGACTACTGTTGGAGTATTCAAAGGGATTGCCAAAACAGAACACACAGCAGAAATTGCTACAAACAAAAATTTATTCCCTGAAACTCATGTGTAAGTAAAATTGTTATTTTTTTATAAATATTCTTGTAATTTTAATGAATATTGTTAAGTAGTTATGTATCTAATTATCGGCATCTCTCGCATTCAAAGCGCCAGTACGTGGGTTCTTACGCATTTATTCGTTTACTAACAAGCGAGAGCGGTGAGCGCTCCTATTCTGATCTGCGCACCGCTTTGAATAATAGGCTATATCTTCGGGAATTTTTCGAATTTCTTGATAAAAAGTTAGGAACAGATTTTTAAAAGTATATACTTTTAGAAAAGAATATTAAAAATTCCATTTTTTGATCCTCTAAATAGTACTGCCTCCTTAAAATTATCAAAAACTTACAAATTAGCAAAAAGAAAATGCCATAGAGGAAAAACCTGACGTGATAGAGAAAAATGGGTTTGATATTTGAAATCAGCGCACCCAAATTAGTAAAAAACAAGTCTCATATAAAAGTCAGCAAAAATAGTGTTGGACTGTGTAATCAACGATGCACTTCGACATGGCACTTCAAGTCAAATAATCTGGCCTGCCTTACCCTTAAGTCATGGAACGTTGGAATAGATTCCTGTAGTTGTTCTTGAAATTTAAGGGTGTTTGAGCTCACATCTACATTACTATTTTTTGTGTAATAATCTCTTTTCACTACCTGTTACCTTAGATATCCAGTCAAAACCCAATTTCTCCTCACAGACTGAACTTACACCTCTAACCTTTTCTGACACAAACATGCGGCACATCTGTTGCACGTCCAGTTTGCTTGCAAATAATTTCTCACCTTTAACCTCCTAACACTGCACAAATAGTCAATCTTTACATTAGAATAGGATATCCATATCTGGGATTGGCACATCAATGCCCGCACAAAATGTAAATGCAATAGAAGCACGTGAGCTTAATATACCTATGTGTACATGTATGATTTTCAATAGACATCAAATCTAATGCCTATAAGATTTTGGCAGAATGCCAAAATCTTATAGGCATTCTGCTTCTGCCTTATCCTTTTCTAATTTCCACCATTCCTTCACTTTTTTGTGATTTTTGCGAACACGAGCAGTTATTAGTCACCTTCTGTTTGCTTCAACTTTACCAAACCAAATTCCCATCCTTCTTCATTCCAACTACCATTGAACGTTCACGCATGTCTTGCTGATACTAGTCCCCTCCCCCACCCAAAGATACAATACAAGAAATACCAATGAGTTCCTTCTTTCTTAATTGCTCACACATGCCACAAACGTTCTATACGTATTATTAATTCTCGTTTGGGATTTTTTTTTTAAACTTAATTTTTTGTTTTTACAATTTCGAAACTTTCCCATTACTATTGGTTTTTATGAATCGTAAAGGTGGGATGCCGTCTTCCAACAAGAAGGTCACAATCTGATACTCTTCGAAGGTCGCTGTAACTTCTCAAACTTATTTGAGATCTGAGCACGTACATCCATGACGAATGACATCTTTGTGAGGTAATGATAGCTTAATCGTTAGGAACACTGAACTCCGACCACAACCCTGAAAATTTCGACTGCAAGAGTTGATATACTGAATGATATCAATGAACTCAAAGTTTTTTCATTCCATTTTTTTGCAACTGCAATAAACTTAATACATTTCTGCAGTCAGTATATTTTTAATTAAGTCTAGTTTATTGCTCTATTCAGCAGCGATCTACGTTGAAATTTCTTTCTAAAAATAATAATAAAAAAATTGCTTATATTGTGAGTGCCCGACTGTATTTGTACATGAGCGGATATATTCCCTTTATGTCGTTTCGACGGTTGCAATTTCTCTGTGTGCTTAATCTAATGGAACGTTTATGGTGTTATTTTTGTCCGGTTTAGTTTATATACTGAAGGTCTGTTACATACGGTTTTTTTTTGTCTGTTCTTTTTGAAAGGAATTTCTATACTTTTGCGTTTAACTACATTTAATACTCATGTCAACCGATTTTATTTTTTTTTTCTCGATTACTTAAAAAAAAAAAACAGTCAATGTTAGTAACCACAAACTATGTTCAACTATTTCCTGAAGTTGTCATCAAAGCACTAAATTGGGTTGACGTGAAAGGACTGAAGTGATGGGTCAAACAAATTTCCAAGTCTATAATAGAGTTCTGTAGCTTCATTTGAAAATCGTATCACGTGTGTACTAAAAAAAAAAAAAAAAAAAAGTTATAGGATATTTACAAGTATGTGGTCAACCGGTTTTGTGTGCAGGTATTGCTTCAAGATTGGTGATTCATGCTGATCACGAAACTGGAGCTTGCAGTGAACGAAAAAAAAAAAACTTTATAATATACACGTTTCGAGTCCATGTTAGATGGACAGTAAACGAAAAGGTAATTTAGGTTGCTACAGGCAGTGGCGAGTCTAAAAGCGTTTCGATGAAACACCAAATGTCCCAGGTAGCAAATGGACTGAAACCAACAAAATCAGCAAAGCGACATCTACCGGACAGCTTCGAAAACATAAGCTCAAATGATTTTTTTTTTTTTTTTTTTTTACTTTTCTATTGCGGTTTATTTCCTGTATCTTCGGCACTTGTAGTTTATTTCACCTGCAATTGTGATCGAGTAGGATATAAGAATCCCATCATCGTCACGTTCAATAGATCATACTGTTTTTATTTTTGGTCTGTTTTATTGCTTTCTTAGCCCAATGTACCATATCTCCCGTTAAGAACATCAAAGAGACAATAAAGTATATATAAATGAAGATGGAAACTTTATACGTTTCAAAGGTAGAACTAAACGGGCGATTTAACTTGGGTAGAAGGATAACAAAAATAAGACACCTGCTCTTTAATGTTGCGAAGTTGTGGCTATAAAAACTTAAACATCAGAAAAGCAGTGAGATGAGAAGAGTATCATCTCGATACAAGTATCGTCTTTATAGAGAAGTGTAAGGGCATATAAACCCGAATATCTTCTTTATAGAAGCGAGCGAAGTATGTTTTAAGAAAGTTACGGGAAAACCTGTCTTTTGTATGTCTTGCACTTTCCTCCAGTGATCGCATATTATATACTCTGCGATGACTCAATATTGCGGTAAGGATAGCCATTCTAAGACATTCTGCAATAAAACAACAGACAATTATTTGCCCCTGTAAAATATAATACTGAATTACCTCATTCAATACTAATCAATAATGCGAAAAATATTGAACTCCAAGTATAGGCTAATGCATGAAAACGTATTGTTTTGTTATTATTTTCTCCTTTGTTAAAATAACAGTTATTTACAGTTTAAGGCCACAAGTATATCTGTTCCCGCGTAAACCGAATTGAGATATCACAAAAAAAAACTCCTATCACCTCCGTTTGACTGGGTAACTTCTAATAGAAGACCTAATCGTCCCATTCCAAAGTTATTTTAATTTCGATTCGTTAATTAATCTACAAAAATTAATTTAACATTTCCAACAATATAAAATTATATTTTATTTGGGGATTTTATTTATCAGACAGTTAAAGAATGACCTGTGGGATTCTCTTTGTTTCGTTCACGAAATAAAATTGCCCAACTCAACGACAAACCTTCCGGAGTCGAGTTGGCAAACAAAGTCCGCAATTTGCAATCCAAGAATGTTTTTTTAAACCGGACGTGTGTTTCATTACTCATTTCTAGCTTAGCAATTTTTAAATCTGAACAGTGATTTTTGAATAGAAAAATCCTATTGCAAGATGCCCTCTACTAACGTACAACCCACTCGAAAGTTGGTTTGGTTAGAAAAGGCTTGAGGCATAAAGCCGTAATGTTTATTAACTTTGCGACTTCTCTACCTGGTCTGAGTCGAGGATAAGCAATGACCTACATTTTCGAGAGAGAGCTTATTTCATCTCTGACCATCGAACTCGCCTTCAATTTTGAAACCCCTTACAACCATTCCTGGTGCTAAGTACTATGATGACCACCAGTTATCATACAGTATAGCATAGCGTTCATGCCATTTTACTGTAAAATTTAAGCTGCGATAAATGACAGTGCATTTGTCACAAGTTATTTATCTTAGTGTGTTGCGAATAATATATTTTTCTAGTTGAAAAACGGCAAGAAATGTGAGCATGATTAATGTCTGTACGTGGATTTATCAGTGCTTCACTGTAGAAACAGCAATCTTATTTTTGTTTTGCTGCACCCTTCTTTAAAACCACATAAGGTTCGGCCAGTGCCCGGTTCCTGCTTGCTCAAAATTTACAATAAAACACTAAATTCTCAAGTTGAACATTTTCTGTTTAAAGAGATGTAGCTCATCATTGCGGATAATTATAACAAGAAAAACTTCCCAATCTAGTGGAAAAGGTTTTGTTTTCAAACTTTATTAAACTCTACGCTACATAGCTTTGGTTATTATCTATCCACCTCTCTGTTCACTAATTGTCACCGGAACTCCCGCTGAACGTGTGTGCGGCGCCCAAACATCTAGGATTAGCTAACACAAGCAGTCTGAAATACCAAACAATCGATACGAGGTTAACTTATGGAGCCATTTCGTAATTTGTTTACGTTACTGTCCTGTTAAATCATTAAATCATTCAGTGAGGTAGTAAATTAATTAGTTGCACGCACTAACTCATCAAAATATTAGAAATTCACATTAAATAATAGAATACAAACGACAATTTCAAACGCATATAAAATCGACCAAGTTTGTTGCGTACGACAACAAGAACGCAGGAATGAAATCGAGTCCATCTCGGAACAATACCAAAGCATGGAATAAATTTTGGAGCAACAAATGAAAAACGTAGAATACATTTCGGAGTAACAATAGGAAAACATATTCAAGTTTTGTCGGTGAAATGAGAATAAGTTTTAGAGCAACAATACATTAAATAAGAATCGCTTTAAAAGCAACAATGCAAGAAATGAGAGAATTCGTTTTAAAGCAACAATGTAAGATATAAAATATCGAATCAATTTTTGAGCACCAACAAACAAATAGTCGAATCCATCGGAGCACCAGAAAATGGACAAAACATTAAATGCTTCATTTCAATAGGTTATCAATGCTGCGTAAGTAGTGCTGACTACAGAAGCTTTTTTATATAGGCCTACTGTACTTCTTTCAAATACGCTTAAGTATACTAATATTATTCTTATTAAATATAAATATTACTTCATTATTTCCATACGATCATCATTTCTTCGGAAGCAGCAAAAGTGAAAAGGAACTCATGTTTAGATAAAGTAAAGTCAAAGGACTTCCCCTTTCGGATTATATGTCGAGATTTTGTACACTAACATCAATGGAATAGAAGAATGTTTTATATATATATATCTGAAAGCATCAGCATAATTTTCTCTTTGATATTAGAAATGAACGTATATAATGAAAAATACGCGAGGGGTGGAAAACTAGTCGCAACATTACTTCTTGGATGATTTATAGATACAAAATAAGTATATTTGAAAGAATGTTGATGTAACATTATGGACTTTTGTACAAAACACACACCAAAAAAAGCAGATATCCATATCTTGCTGCAGAGTTAACGAAGGATTGAACCAGAATGTTTGTCGATACCCACCTGCTGTATGTATATGTACGATGCATTCTGAATAATACGCTCAGCAAGTCTCTCCACAGCTCTTTGATAATGTTTCCTAGTACAGTCTACGGGTGAGTGATATATTCAGTGACCTATATAGTTGTGACGACAATATCCTCGCTACCTCGTTGTGATATCTCTTCTATCCAACCTCATTGCTCCACCTGCTTTGTCTACCGGATTAGACTTCCTAGCAGCCTCTGAATTTCCAACATTCTCTTAAATTACATCTGACTATGCAGGTGTTTAGGGAACAAAGAATAGTTACTATTGTTCGATGGAAGCACTCGCAAAATTCACAGCAGCAGAGTCGCTGTATATCTGGCGATATGCTAATATTCTCGACAGTTATATACAGAGGAATTAGCGGTAATGCATAAAGCCACATATATTTATTTTAATGAGCCGAACACGGCAAGCGTAAAATAATCATTTATTCTAATCCTATGCGGCTAATACCATCAACTCCTTTGAGATATGCGAAATTCAATGTAGTAATAGGGCGCCTACTCTAATTGGGGAGATTTCTGATAGGTTTCAGGTAAGCATCACTTAAATCTTAATCATATCAGAAGTAGTGTATTGCAATCAAAATGAATGGATCATATTGCAGAAGAGAAGACAAATGGTGGATTGGTTGGCGAATCTGAAGCTCGGATTCAAGCCTATCTAAATTAAGTCTCAGTTTTTTTTCTTCCTGCCAAGAACCGAGCTAGGCATCATCTTTCAATTTACATAGTTTTCCAAATTATGCGATTTATGTATTTTTATTTATCAATGAGAAAATCTAAGATGAAAGGAGAGTCGTTGCAAGTTTTTTCCACTTGGTTACACTATACATTAAAGATACCAAGAAATTATATACTTGGTTTAATCCTTTATCCGAGTGTAAGCAAACAAAGTTTGCGGCTGAAGTATTTTCAGGACTGGGCAACTCGTATATAAAAGCTAATGGCTTCATATCAATTGCCTGTAACCAAGGATTAAACAAAGAATATAATTTCTTGGTATCTTTAATTTATAATATAAGGAAGTGGAAAAACTTGCAACAACTATCTCTAATCCAAAGTATTCTAATAATAAGGTGTGACACCTTTTGGCTACTCGTATATGAAAATATGACCTGCATTATTTTAACCTTAGTATCACCTCTGGGTCTGGCTTCCACTGATGAGACCTCAATATAGGTCGAAACCAGTCTGGGTAGTGACCTTTCCCATAATGCATTCTACATGTCTGCAAGGATACGTGCTTTGCATTATGGGATGTTAAGTGATGTGAAGTCATTCGCCTCTATGTAGGTATTTCCCCAGTCCTGAAAATACTTCAGGCACAAACTTGTTTGTTTATACCTGGATAGAGGATTAAACTTAGCATATAATTTCTTGGTATCTGTAATTTATGAATGGAGATTGTTAATAGATAGACCTGGCTTACCACTTTATAGGTGATTCAGTTCATTCTGTCATCCCAACGAACTTTTTCAGTTCTTTTGTTTGCTTTATTCCTTGAAAGTTGAAAGAAATCAGTAAAATATCTGTCACAAAGTATTCACTCATACTTTGACTCGTGAAAGTAGCAATTGTAAATCGAAAGAGACCTTTAGAGATGTTAAAAAAGAGGTATGTGGCATCCTTTTGAAATCCGGTACCCAAAGCTATTCATCAGAAGTCATCAGACCACATGCAGCTTGCCGAAGACATGTGTCGACATGTACTGTCACAACGTTCAACCTCCCATCGGTTATCAATAGAAAAGGGTCTAGATGAGGAGCTAGAAGTAATAGCTTACGATTGTGACATCTGTCTCTTTCTCGATGTGCAATCCACAGATTCGGCAAAAGTGTTTCTTGTATTGTTATAGCGTTCAAGATGGCATCTTTGCTGGTTTTGTTTGTATTTTTTTTTTTTTTTTGATAAATCAGACTTCGGAATCAAAAGGCAAAGAAATATCTACAACGTACTGGTTGCAACAAACGGTTTTCGCTAACAAAGGCCAAAGAGCATGGCTAACAAACCCATTACAATACCTATTAAAGAAATGAATACATTTTTATGCTTTTAATGAATTTATCAATGAAACTTTGTTTAGCGACGCAGGCATCCATTACGCGTGACGTAAACCAGTCTTTCTTCAGAAGTAACGTGTACATAACCACTCGTTGATGCAAATATCTTATTTATTCACGAATATAATTACTTATATGCATTTCAAGATATAAACACAAAATATTTAGTCTTACTTCAACCCTATTTGATTAGATTCGTTCTCAAAGTAATCAAAGCCACTCAAAGTGCAAAAATAAACAAGGACATGATTGCCACTGGCGTAATTGACCCGGTTATATGAATATTGTTAAGATGGCTTAACCAAGTATCTCTAATAATCCTCATTAGGAATGTTAATTAGTTGATTAATTATACTAATTCGCATAAATTAGCATTTTCCAGCAGAACAAACTTCTAGTAGTTTCATAAATCGATTTAGCAAAGTATATTTAACTCCCAAGCTGTATTTCCAGTAGAGAAATCGATAATGAAGAGTACAATGTCCTACCGGATTCTTTAAAGATCCATCCTCTTTAACGGGAATACTCCAAGATGCATTGAGAAAGTGATATGTTAATACCCCTTTTCCTCCTAACAGTTTCACATCCATTTGCTCTTGATTCTCCTTCGGAAGATAATTTCAACGTTTAGCATTGCTGATTTTCTTCAAGAGAAATACCTATTGTTACGTATTAGAATCGAACAAGAATTAAAACGTTCGATTATCATACGTAACAATTGGTTTTCCCTCTTGACGAAAATCAGTTTCACGATACGTATTATTAGTAAAATACACATCTCTTATATTTGACAAATTATAAATTATTCGAAAGTTTGAAACCAAGGCATCGTTTTTGTGTTCCAAGGAAGATTTATCGCAAACGTATTCAAGACCTTATTCTTTGTTCGAATCATAGTCGAAGTTAGCAAAGGAATTTTAAGTTAGTGGTATTTAATGGTCGCGTAGAATTCTCGACAACTATTTCCTTATTCTAATAAATGCATATACATTTAAATAATCGAATACATAAATACATTAGATTTTCAGTTATACTGCTCTCAGGAAAATATGTATAAATGTCTTAAGAATAATACAATATGCATTCGAGGTTCGTTCCATGCCCAAGGCACAGAAATATTTATGATGCAGTTGGATTAAATGTGTATATTTTAATATTTGTATGCATAGTTTGGACCCGAGGATATTTTAGCAAATAAAGGAAATGGTACTTGTGTGACACAGGAATTCACAGTCGACTTGCTTGAACTTAATACTGTAATCCCGTGAGGAATTACAGTATTGGTTGTCGGTGGGTTGTTTACTTATAACGAATGGTATTATGGTGTTCAGTGGACTAAACGGCCAGGTTATTGACCCGAAAGAGAATTACAATAAAACTAAAGACATGCGCGCTACAATAACGAGTTTCTCTTTAAGTGTAAGGATGCTTCACTAAGGTCGTATTAGCTGGAAGGATATCTTTCATCGCGCTGATCAAGAATATAAAATCACTCTATTCTCAACTCTCTTTATATTTCTTATACACTAAATTTAAGTCGTAATTCTTTTCTCAACTCACTTCACGTGCATCACCAACAGCTGTTTTCGATAAGTGATCATTTATCGACAAATTCGCAGCACGTTTATAGGAGGTATATTAGATAAAGAAAAATAACGTGACAGGCTTTAAACACTTGAGAAAAATCGAAGACGCAGTAACATACACGGGAGCTTGTTGTAAGCGTTATCTGCTTTCCTTCGAATAGAACAATTTAAAATTTTATTTAACGAAAGTCGGAGATCATTCATGTCAGTATGGACGTGATTATGCACGAGGGGTTTGAGGCTACGATAGCCGACCATGTTTTAAATGAGGATGTGCGACGAAAGGAAGATGGCGTGTGAAACAAATCTTGGATAAATACATGGATATTCTCTCTCTCTAGAAAATTCGGTATTAAAAGCATTTTTTAAAAATATATATGAAATTATTTGCATGTTCGTCTTGGTGCATCTATGTTTTAGTTCAGCATGAACATACAATACCTGAGCAAGGAAATTGACGGTTTGCATTCAAAAGAACAAGCTAATTATCGCAAACACTAATCTAAATTCGCCCTTGTTTTATGTAAATGACGACAATAAAATCAGTTTTATTCTTTCACGCAATTTATGTTATTGCTTTATATATCAGTAGTGCATGTACTAACAAACTTACGGTGATGTTTATACGACTATGTTGCATGGTTAAAACGCAATCGACGAAAGGGGAAAAAATATGAGCAAGTGCAGCTAATAAATTATAAATGCATTTCCTCGATACCAAAGTGCAGTTTGACAAAGCTTTATAAGAGTTCAACGTTTCTAGGTAGTTTGTATCGGTAGGATGGTAGACTGATTAAAGTGCTCCGTGGTTATAAAAGAACACAAAATTGAATCGAGGGTTAGAGGCATATAAAATATGCATATAGTCCTTCTTGTTCAACTCCTCAAGTCTTTTAATATCTTGTAAAGGGCTTGAAGTTTTCAAGCAACTTATTCTTTCCTTTTTTTTTCATCTCACTAACAGAAATATGTTTAACATTTGAATCCAATACCAATATGTTTATCTAGGGTCATAACAACAAACCCTTTAGACCACTTCTAACGAGAAGACTCTCTTTGAAGCATCCTCCCCACCATAAACACTTGTTATCTGTTCACCAAATTCTTATCCTTTTCACTAGATAATAAACAAAATACCTTTGTCATATTTTAATTTGTTGATTCGTAAGCGAACATAGGCTTTTCTGCATCTCAAATGAATCACATTACCTTGTCTATCTCATTCAAAATAACTTATCTCATCTGTGTCTTCTCATAGCTTATCTCATCAGTATCTTATCATAACTTATCTGTAGCTTATCTCATCTGTATCTTATCATAACTTATCTGTAGCTTATCTCATCTGTATCTTATCATAACTTATCTGTAGCTTATCTCATCTGTATCTTATCATAACTGGAAATTTCCCAACAGAAGTTTACTATTGCCTTTCCCAGAGATTTATATAGGATACTCAAAAGTGGATTGAATATGTTTGCTATATATCTACGTAACATCAAAGAAAGTATCAGTCGTAATTACAATCTTATAAATCGTCAAATCAATAAAGATAAATCTTCTTTAGGTGAGTCTTATATAACTACTCTGAGTAATTTTGAATTCCCAGTAATATTGTAGCAGATCATTTTGGATCAATTGCATCCCTTTGAAGTGTTATGCAATTTTTTCTTTTTAATTCATACGTAGACTCAAATTATAATAATATATATTGTTGCGTTTTATGCGACTCCCACAAGTCGTTGCAATCTTTTGTACATTAACATTGTGGGTGGAATAACAATTTTTTCTATTTTTTTAAAATCAACATTATACCTTTTTTTTTGTATGTTTATTTATTGTTACATAATCCAGAAACCATGCTCTAGAGAACAAACGTGGTGTGGTTTTGAAACG
This sequence comes from Typopeltis vanoorti, assembly GCF_054136105.1. Classification (NCBI taxonomy): domain Eukaryota; kingdom Metazoa; phylum Arthropoda; class Arachnida; order Uropygi; family Thelyphonidae; genus Typopeltis; species Typopeltis vanoorti. The sequence continues at coordinate 26,558,552 of NC_143569.1, read as the reverse complement.
AACAATAGCATATTAAATGGAAATTTAAATTTAATAAATTGCATTAGTACAAATATAATCTAATCGCGAATGTTTATTACTTTAATGAGGTAATGATGACGCAATACTATCTTTTATTTCCTCTGCGCTCCTATTTTTATTTCACTAGTTAAACAGATTTATTTATCTGCGTTATATAATCAGTTCAGAATAATCTAGTTAAGTATAAAGATAGTGTTGACAAGATGTCTAGGAAACCCTGAGTGTGTGTGTGTGTGTGTGTGTGTGTGTGTGTGTGTGTGTGTGTGTGTGACAGGAAGAGCAAATCCGAGAGGTAAGTGCGCACTGAGCTAGCCGGTTCTATTTTAACATCTATGTGCGAATGTATGCTGCACGTACATCTTGGAATAAAACCACAATTTGATCCAGCCAGTAGTAGTGTGAAAACAGATCACAAATACTGATTGAATAAGTTTTCTTGTTAATGTTACACCTACATTCAGTCTTCATTTTGTAGCTTACAATTTTTCTCAGCCCCAAATCACTTCATAAGCCTTGCAGAAGCCAGTTTGCTCCACATATCTGCAGTGGTTACTGATCAGTTTTAAAGCACTTAGATATTCAAAAGAATGAGTTCGATTATCTACAGTTAGCTGATTTTCTAAATAGATTTGCCTAACTCCAACAAACAACTATTCACCTAAAACACATTATATAGATGCCTTTAAGAAACGTTCAGGAAAGCTGTCGTCAGCATAGATGCACATCATAACTTATTCGATTGCTAAGTCATTAACGCGTCTTACGGGGTCGAATACTTACTAAGAAGTTTGGCGCTACTGTATCCACTTTGCCCTCTTAGACCGTGTTCTCCATATACCCCGCCCCAACACACACACACACACACAGAAATCTATGTAGAATAAGATCAGGTGTCCAACTTTGCCGCTGGCCACGGTCGAATGACACTTGCTCATTCAGAAACTACCTGACGTTACTAAGTAAGATGTAGGGGGGGGGGGAATGTGCGAAATGCTCGCTCATTCGAGTGTCATATCTTTATTCATGTTCCCAGAAGTTTCTCTAAGAGAACTGGCCGTTCATTCTGCAAAAAACCTCGTGCGTGAATATCAACCTGCCAGACGTTGCTGGAAGGTGTATTGGACTGATCAGTAAGTCACCCACGAGCGATATAACACTTAGGTTGTGTGCGCCTGCATTAATCCGCCGTTATGCTGAAACTATCTGATGTTTTAAAAAATAATTAAAAGTATTTTGGGTTCAAAAGTAATTTTGACTTATTTCCTTCTGTACCGTTTGCAATTCCATCTTCTGTGCATCAATGCGACAATATAGTTTGATGTTATACGTAATAACATAATATTTAGATAGCATTTTTTTTAATTGAAAGGACTTAGTAATCTGTTGAAAATACACCATCTTAAATATACCTTTACTTGAAAATGGCCGTTTCTCTTAGAAAAAAAAAATTCAAAGTTATTTGGTTATCTGACCTACACTTGAAATGTTTTTTTTTCACTATTTAGAATGTTTGATGGACATTTTCCCCCAGATTTACGGCCAAAGGAAGAAACTAAAGTAACGCCACAAGTATCGCTTCTGTAAATTGTGTGTGTTCTTCTAATCGATTTACTTCTGACCAAGAAGTGTTTTCAATATCAAAGAAAATTGTCAATGTTAATTATCGATAACTTTGTTAAAATTGGTTTAAAAATAAACTTTTAGAATACGAAATTAAAGTAACACGAAGTATTATTTTTTCTTTTAAGCTTACAAATCTCAATTATTTAAGATTTGTAATTATTTAAGGTAACTGATACTGAACCACAGAAATCAGAGTGAAAGAAAAACTGCGGATTAAATTAATGTTCGGTGAAAACGTCCGTGTTTTTAGAAGTACAAACACCTGTGTTTAAGAAGAGCTAACTAACCTTCTGTTGAAAAACGTATTCATAAAAGTTTCTCTCGTCATTGACAGGGGGGTCGAAGTCGGAATTTTTTTTTTTTTTTGTTTATTCCAACACAAAGAAATTATTGCATCTTTTTTGGGACTGGCGTTACAGAAAAACAACCAAGAAAAAAAAAGTAGTAAAGAGATAAACCCTCACCAAGAAAAAGCTGTATTGGAATAACAAAAGAGTGAGTTGAAGTTATGGCGAATATCTTACGCTGTTGGCGCACAAAACGGGCTAACGCAAAGAATTCTTCTCCTCGTAACTCATTTCCACTAATAAAGAGAATAGAAGGTAATAGGCGAAAGTGGCTGCTCAGGATTTAAGTGACAATGGGAAGCAGGGAGAAAAGAAATGGGATTGGAGGGGGGTCACCCGAAAGCTACACTGCGCCAAAGAGACACGAAAGCGGAAAATATGTGAAGTCTTTCTTTTTTTTTTTTTTTTTTTTTAAATTTCCCCAAGAGGGAGCGAGTATCAGTGGGAGTACAAGAATGTGGTATGAAAAGCCCCTGCATTTCAATAATGTATAGTTTATGGGAGAATTAAACAGAAACTCGGGAAAGATTTCCAAACTTACGTTGATAAATGGGTCACAAATCACGCGGATCAGAAGACCCCACGTGCGTCTGCTCTACTCCAACTATGACAGAAAGCCGTTGAACGAGACGTATGATATTACATGTGTCTTACGGTAGAACTACGTCGAGCGCTATTACTCCGACACTCCGGCGTGCGCGCGCGCTGCGGTGTCCTCTGTGATCAATCCCGCTCCTTTTTTTTTTTTCCCCAACGAAACGCCAGGATTGACCGGTAGGCAATGTTCTCTAACTTTCGATCAATGATTTTTTTCCAACTGCCATGAACAGTGCGCTAATGTTGCGCAGGTCATATCTTAGCTAAGAGATGTGTCCCGGTCTTTACTAACCCCCCCCTTCTTCCCCATCCCCTGTTTTCCCTTAGTAGTACTTTGAAAGGTTCAAGAATTCAACACATTTTTAGCTGTTGGCGGAAATCTGCAACACGAAACAGATGTACTGAATAAAAAAATACCGCGAACGTAAACTCCGTCGGGACGCATTTCTCATTCTTACCTTCTGCAAAAGGAGTTTACACCGAGATAGAATTAATTTCCTCTGCTGTTCATCTTTTTTACTTCGATATTTCATCGTACTTTGACAACGACTATTGGAAAAGAATATATATACGAAGCTGAGAATATACAATACCACTTTCTATGAAACATTCTGAAAGGTTCCTTTTAAAATAGTGTTTTGGAAAAACATGTAATTCAAACTACTAACACATAAACTGTGTTGATGTTTCATATAGAGAACTGCACCACGTATACTTTTTCAGATGTCGGCCATTGTGAAGCGTGTCAGGACCAATGCGGGGCAACATACTGTTGAATGCTAGACATATTTTTAGTCAGAAACGTGTATTAATTCTCCCAGCCAAAACGTATCACAAATACATTTCTTTGCAATAACGTTCACATTAACGGATGTCAAAAAATATGGCTTTCTATGATTTTATGATAAAGTCCTTTTAATATATAAAAATATTTTTTTTTGCTTTCTTTATATAATAATGTTTTTCAAACTAGTCCCCGAGTAATGGAACTTTTCCATCCCTCGAAGCGGGTTTTAATTTAACTCCGAAAAACCGAAGATAGAAACTCAAAGTTTCACATAATACAAGTTAGTGTTCCTTCTTATGTTAATTCCACCAATTAAAGGCTGTTAGCCTATAGTGCTATGGTATTATTATTAATGCAGCGGGTGAGATTAACCCTAAAACCCTGCATTAGGTCCAATCCACAGTAGAGTTTAGCAATGATATAGTGTGCACTGCTACACGTGGTTTGTCTATGCTGTTAAGGTGAATGCAATTTGAATATCAAGCTATATATGTTTCTAAACAATGTTGAGAAAAAGAACTGATCTTTTTGGATTACCCTGTCTAAACAAGAAGTAAGAAAATGATTTGAAAAGTCACTTCCGTTGGCTCAATGTTTTGACATTTCTGACTTCACAACCAGAATCTGTTCGTCATTGGCGATTTTGGAGTGCCTCTAAAATCTTATTACGCATTTTTATTTTATTATTTCAAAATATATTGTGAAGAACTTTAATTAAACTTACTTGGATCTTCTATTCAAAATATTTTACAAAACTGCAGTTTGTTTTTAATCGATTTCAGCGTCATCTTCACTTAGCGAATTTTGTAATAAATAACACATTTCACTCATTTCTGAAGAAATAAAAAGTAAAATGAATTTCTGTGTGGCGGGTTATTTCTAATAGAAAAATGACTTTTCGAAATTATACATTTATCATTTGACATCACTTATTGTTGATGCGGAGAGGGAAAGAAAAAGAAGAAGGATTTTGATACAAAATATAACTACGTTAGTATGCAAACGTAAATATCTTCAGATATCTGGTAACCAAAAAAAAAAAAAAAAATTAAGGAACAATATCTAAGTTCTGATATTCCTTATAAAGAAACCGGAAACATTTGGACAGTAAAATAGATACGACTGTGGGCTCAGCGGGAATTTCGTAAAACGTACCGTTTTCTATTGTACCTCTGTTCTGAGTGTCTGGGATCTCTTTTTTAGGATAAAATTTCCAATATCGGTACAGATCCTGGCGAGTGCACAGGCGTGTGCGAAGGTACCAAAGTATTTCTCTTTCTAACCGAAGGTGCATCAAAAATCCGTTTAGTTCCATACAGAGAACAACACTCCGGCAATCTTAAACCGCAGTTTAATATTTATCAATACCAAGTTTTTCCTCGGAACACACAGCTATGAAGTGGGATCCTCGGAGAATTCTGTGTCGCTATACGCGAAACTGTGACAACCATTCGATCCATAGGTGAGCGAAGGTTTTTACGGCTTCCCGACGGTAGCACAACAGATGGAGATTTCCCATGGGACGATGCAGAAATGGGGTCATACGTCTGTTCACACTGACAGTCACTTAAATTAAAAAGAAAAAAAAAATATTTCTAATATGAAAGAGAACGAGAAGGTTGATGACGAAAAAAACATGAAAGACATCAGGATTAAAAAAAAAAGGAGGGGGAGGGATTGCTCTGAAGTAAGCCAAAACAGTCTCCAGTAGTGGAGATACGTAAGGTAATGAGAATAAAAGTAAAAGAAATTACTCGGGAAATTGTAAAGCTCCATATTGTGTCTTAAGAAGAAGACGCAAAAAAAAAAGACTGAAATGAAAAGAAGTAGAATAAAGAAGTGAGTTTAATGAGTAAAATTAAAAAGGACTGAGAAGAGGAATTAGGAATTGAGAATGGATAGAACAGAAGAGAAAAGACTAAAAATAAAGAGGTGAAGAGAGCTTCAAAATAAAGAACTCAGGCGGAGAATGTAGGATAGATTTAAGCGCACTGCAAGTTCCTATGTAGTAGTAAATGATTTTTATTTTTATTTTATTTTTTGCTACTTCCACCCAGGAAGGTTTGTAAACATTAGCAACCTCGATGGACTCAAGGTTTTATTATTTTTAATTTTTGTATTTCTTAAGATTTATTTCTTACAATCATCGATTAAATTTTTCTGTCAGGGGTGCGTGATTGGAATGGATTGCTTTTTAATTTTGAGTGCAGATGGGCCCTGGTTCCCCCCCCCCCCAAAAAAAAAAGAAAAAGGAAATAAACACTAGAAAATTTTCAAACAGTCTTTTCCTAATTAAAATTCATTTCTTTTTATTTATGTTGTGTCTTCTACTTCTATACTACTTATCATGTATTGGCGATCACTGCAGAAGCTCAGTCGTGTGCAATGCGTAGTGTGTATTCCTAAATCGTCTACTGAACTTGGCCCAAACCAAGATTAAATCCTGAGTGCGCCACTGCAGACCGTGTCAATGACAAAAAAAAAAAAAGTACGACAGCAAGTGCGGTGATATCTGCCTCCTTCGATGAATCACTAACTCCCTGGAGGTCTCCCCTTAATAATATGATCATTCACTTTAGCTCAGACGGATACTATGTCAACTGTTTAATCTCTTGATTGGAGGGCATTGAAAGAAAGATACTTAAGTCAAAGTACTTTCCTAAGAATTTATATGTGCAGGGATCTATCAACAAAAATCATTCTCGGAGAAACTAAACCTTCGGGTTCAATCATTTTTATTTCTGCATCTTTCTTTGACAAAACTTGAATAATTCGGTTGATAATTTCATTCCAAATTACATTTGCACGATCTAACTTCGAATCCAGTCTAACAAGTGAATAAATTATTTTTATGCTTTTTTGAATCTTATTCAACAGCAAACGAAGGTGGATGGCTTTCTCTCCCCCCGCACTCCCCACCTAAGCAGATGAACGAATAGGACAATACACGTATTAAACATCTTTTAGGCTTCATAGACAGCTGGCTTCTCAATAATTACTGGAATTTGGAGAAAATTAGAAACAAATATGAACGTGATACTAAAACTATGCAACAATTTTTATTTAAATTAATTTCTAACCCCAAAATACATCCGCTTATGGCTTTGTAAATTCCAGTTTAATTCTCAAATATCCATTTTGTCAGCCGTCAATCTTCTCATCTCTCTCATTTCCTCCACGAGTATTTCGCAAGTTGGCATTTATGCATATTATTTCGTTCTAATAGTTTAGTTGCCCGTCGTAGAATCTCCTTTTCTGGTGAAACATACGCTTTTCTTACACTCCGCCCCAGTTGATGTCCCTTATTAATTTATTAAGTACAAATACATAACTCTTTAACCTTCGCTACAGAAGCGTTGAAACAATCAAAGATTATCTTAAGAATGTGAAAAATTAAATTCCTCACGATGGTCGTAACTAACTGCTAACTGTTTACATCTCTAAACAGTTAGCAGTTCATTGATCAGTAAATTGCTGAATAACAAGACGGTAATGACCAACAGAACATGTTTACTTCGACAAATCCATCCTTCCTAAGAAGTTTATCAACGTTCCAGCAGACAACTTGGAATCTCACTGTTCATTCACTATTATTGACAGCTTATTTCCCAACAATTTTCATCATTCTTCTTCTTAACTGACATTTTCACTGTTGCAAAGAAGCTTATGTAATTTCAATTCTAGACTTTTTTACTTTAAAAAAAAAGTTGCTTCTAAATCATTCATATTATTTTAAGGCTGAAATCCGGATGTTAAACTTAATTTAACTTTAAATTCTCAAAGCGGTAGATAATGAACATTTTCATGTTAAAATCCTTTTTTTTTATTAGTATATGAAAAGTAAAAAATCAGAAAAAAAGTGCTTCCTGAGCAGATGACAGCAATTTTTGTTTTCTTTTTTTTACCACACTAAATAATATTCAGGTGAGTGCAAATCAAAGTGTATACGTGTTAATGTAATTTGAAAAATAACGAGAGAGAATTGTAGGATTTGGAGTTAACTCCTTCAAACTAATCACACTTCTGTAGCAACACATGTTGCTCATCCCCGTTTATCATAGTCAAAATATCTGCCGAATTTTGTTTTTGAAGAGGATGAAGTATCGATTCGGGTTCTTCCTCCTTTAAACCCATAGACCTGCGTACATCCCTTAGTAACAACTCCGTATACAGTTTCGTAGCTTATATTCATTCGCCATGAAACAAAAAAAGGGAACATTATTGGCTAATCACAATATATTGACGCTATACGGAGCAGAAACGAACTGATGACCTTTCTGCGCGTTCGCTTTCGAGCACGCAAGTTGACATGAAAACCAAACATCCAGTTCTTATACATGATGGACAAACCTCGTATAGTTTTCAGAATTCTCTTTGTATGCATCCTTATAATGCTTTTGCACAACTCTAAATCGCCAGGATAAAGAAAATTACACGGCGATTCTAATCGCCGCCTAGCGGAATGTTTCCTAAGTTATTTTTCAAGCGATTAAATTACTCGATCTTTGGAGGCGAGTATGGATTTTTACACCAAAGTCGAGGAGAAAAAAATTAAGAAAAATATGTTAGACAACCGTCTCTATCCCGTATTTCTTAATCGCCAGTGGCCGTGAACTCCATTATCGATAAGGGCTCAAGACGGAACGAGGACATCTACAGAAGTGCAAAAAATTAGTTGAAGCGTTTCACTTTCGGGAATAAATGAGAGGAATTCGCAATAATATATATAAAAATCTCTATGGACAACTTTGGTAGAAATTGTCTTGAACAAGGGCATTTCTATTTGGTTTTCTTCATTTTTTATGCTTTTATTTTTTGATTTATTAGAAACCATGGGGACTTTTGATAATTTTTATATTTTATAATCAAATATCCAAGCTACTGCAAGTATTTCCGAGGATTTGCGTTTACCTAGTAATATTTCTGAAGTCAGAAACACTGCAACGTCACAAGAATAGTTTTCAATGGCATATGTAGCAAGTCTCTGATAAAAAATATAATGCTAAAAACTTACCCTAGAGATGATATGGCATTCGTATAGAATACGCAAAGTAAAATGCCAGCTTGCCATCATATGTAATGACAAGCTAGAAAATAAAGTGGATACTCCTTAGCAAAATGGGAATTATAGATAGACAACGCAAACTTCCAAAGAAATAGCTTTGGTTATTATTTTTTAAAAATTCATTTCTGTGCGGCACATGTGCTATGGAAAATTGGTAATAAATAACTATTAATTACCAATTTTCTCGGCTCGATCTCGGTTGTCCCACTCGCACAAAAAGCACGGGGTATTTGATGTATCCTTTTTGTTAGGTGAATATTTGCAAACTCTGGAAGCCATTACAAACACCACTTAAAACACAGTCACACGAATTTTAACGAATGACATCAACACTATTACAGGACACTTCGTAAAAACATTAAAAATCCGCAAACACATTAAATCTTCACACTAACTTAGAAAATATGCCACCTTTCAGAAGTATGATAACCTTAGTAGTCAACGACTAAGGTTCAACTAAAGAATCACACAAGAAAATGTAAATGTCTGTGACAACAGGAAAGTCATCCGTTATCTCGGCGAATCAGATTGAAAGTAGCCACTTGCTCTTTTATCTGCATTCCTCCCTCCCTCTCCTGTCTTAAGAATGAGAACTTTCGTGGAAATGTATTTATTTACCATAAAAAAGCACTCACACAACTAATTAGCTGTAATAAAGGAGAATGGAAATAAATACCAATGACTGAATTTAAATCCAAATACTACTATTAAAAACGATAAAATTAGAAATTGGGTAAAGCTGGTGGGTGATGGAATTTTTTTACTATTTTTTCTGAACTCAGCACCTAAAAATCTATAAGAATCAATTATTACTTCTCAGACAACTTTTCCATCGGAGATCTGTGTAGTTACTAACTGTTAAGAAAATGAATAACCGCCAATTTGCTAATGCTTCACAGAACTATTGTAATGAGTAAAACGAATTATGGATTTCAATACGCTCTTAAACAGCACTCCTAAAACTGCTTCGCTGGTCATTATTATTTATTAATAATCAACATTGTCAGAAAATAACTGTTAGAAAAAAATGCCAAAATTAAAAACAACTTTCGTCATCATTGAAATATGGCGAGGGTAGGATATAGAAGAGCAACAGCGGCCAACCAAATTCTATAAAAAGGGCAGTGCTAACAAATTGCAGTCTGGTCTATTTTGAGAATGAAAAGGCAGTAAACGATTATTTATTACGGTAGCCCATGACAGAAAACGATGTCATTGGTGTGACGCTATCTTCGTAGTATTATCATTAAAATTACTATTTGTGATTCATAAAAAAAAAAAAAAATTGAAGTGTTCAAAAATAGGTCAGTGTCGGTTAGATCTAGTTTAGTAAATCAAGAAAAAAAAAAAAAAAAACTCAGACTTCAAATTATTGTGCTAGAAAAACTCGCATCATAAACCAACAACAACTCTTCTTGGAAAACAAGAACTGTAAAGATGATTAGTTCCAGAGAAATAAATTCTTTCTTTTTCAAACCTGATTATGAAAAACTGATGTTTGCACTTACCGAGACAGCAGGGTTGATGTTTTCCCATTCTGTAATAGGGAAATGAGAGTAAAGGTGGTAACAGCTTCATCAGTTCAGAACGAACACGGTTCAGGTGTGTCTGTTTCCGCCTCTTTACTCCGCGTGAAGTTGAAATGGACATTATTTCTTCATTTACCTGTGACGTCACTGACGCTTTTAGCGAACAAGAGATCACCTTCCGTTTGCTTGATTCATCTTTCTGAAGAAGTGTAAAAACGTAATTACTTTTAGTATCCGCGGTGTAAAGAGCTTTAGAATCAATACTGACAATCTTAAGTAGAAGACCTAACCATTTATTTTTTAGTTAGTGTTTGCAAGACAAAAACACATTCTTAGATGTATAGAAGACAGTTTCTCAAGGTCATTTTGTTGTGTTTACAATTTCGGTATTTCTTTGCTAATTGCTTTATCAAAAGTATCTCCACTTCGATGTATTATAGCAGAACTAAATCGCTTGAAATAAGTTGAAAATGGCCGTAATAAATGCAAAGAAGCACTCAGTATTGCACTTCGCAAAATGACGCACGGCAAGCGAATTTTTGATTTTGTTATAGAAACAAACAGTTTCCTTTTCCCTCCCTTAAGAGGTATTTCAACAATTCAACAATTATTTCAATAATATTTCATAAAAATTCATAAAAATTGCGATATCAGGAAGCAATTATTGCTTCAGCTAGAAATCACTGAATATCTATTCTTGTAATACATTTTATTTTAATAATCTAAATTTAATAACTTAAAATTATTATGGTGACGACGAACGTGGATCTGAGTACAAAAATGCTGCAGAAATTATGCATTGCTAGCCACTTGGAAACTGGAATACACGCACAGCATAGAAAAGTGTGACCGATGAACGCAACTCTACAGAGCCTTCCTAATCCACTTTGTGAAGTGGATGCACTTGATCTCATTTTCATCTCGTCCGCAAAATCTACCAAGTCTTCCTAGCAAAGACTGAAATTTCAACTCCCATCAACAGCTACTTACTTTAGCTTCATTTACATACACTGACTTCCTTTCGACTCAAGGCTGTGACACACCATACCAGATAAAATCCAACCCAGAATCTACTAATTTTGACCTTCTCTGAGTAAAAATCTTTTTCCCATTCGGTCAAACGAATTTGTTCTTCTCATGTTGCCAATCTTTTTAACTCTTTGTCTTCCTCTCCTTAAGGCTTCTCCTCCGATTACACCACGCAGATATGTAGATGCTGAGCCATTTAGTATTACTAAGGACTTTACACAAATTGTTCACATGCCAACGCGAATACACTACCACTCACTAAACACCAGACATCTTTCTCACTAGTGACGCTTCCACGGAGGTCGTACTAATCTCTTCTTCTACGGATAAAAGATCACATAGCCACCCCCTAATCAAGAGATAAATGGCTTTATAACAATGTCAAGTGGGATGACGTTCTTAACTTCTATGCCTCATTAGCTCGGCTACATTGTTCTAGCTTATCAATCTAATCCTATGCTCCCCCCATCTGTCTTGGTCCTTCAAAAGCCAAAACGTAATAAGCAAAAGAAAAAAAAATACATTGAAGCTTTCATCAATAGCTTTGACTTCCTTCACTGCTTATACCAAAGCCAAAGAGTCTCCAGGAAACTATGAACACATCCAAAACTTATTTCGATATAAGCCATAAGCAGGAACTTGCATTGTATCAAAATAGCTGTCACTCCTTCTGGTCTCTTGTCAGAGCAATCTACTGTAACTTTTTACGTGCAATATTCCTCCTCATTTCACGCCATGATGGCTATATTGTGTTTTTACTCGCATAAAACTCCAATCTCCTGGGTTGATACTTTTCATTAATTGCAGCCATAACTGAATTTGGTAAACATTCTCCAACTATTGCAAACATTCCTCTCCGATCTACTCTTCGAGAGAAAGATCAGTAGAATCTCGTCCAAGACATCGAAGTCGTCTGGTCAGGATAGTATTTCTCTGAATCTCCTGAAAATCTGCGCTCCATTATCTCCATTTCGATCGGAATCCGACATGGATTCTCAACCAAAACGAGATGCGCCTATGCCACCCATCTTTGAAAAAATGCCATGGAAATGTATGGTGAATCTCATGTGGTTGCACTTGATATCTGCAAGGCTTTTAATAGGACTGCTTCAAGGGCTTGTTTTGTCTGCCCCATGATTTCTGGATGTTGCTTACCAGCCTTTTGACTGGACAGTAGTATGGGATGCTCTTCTGACAAGATCAAGATAAGATAAGGAATCGTGACGTGATTGGTTGATGACGTCATTGTGTGCATGGCTTCCTGGGTCTGGAATGTTTGGAATTTCCGTGTGAGCAACTGTGTCAGTGGCTTCAGCTCTTGTGTTTTGGTTCGCGTATGGGATTATAGGTGATGGTAGAGATAAGGATTCGTGTTATGATTGGTGGTGCCATTCTGACAAGATGAAGATCAAGATAAGATAAGGAATGGTGACGTGGGTGTGTGTTGTTTTCAGATGTAGATAAGTGACGTCATTTGTTATTTGTAAATAAATGTCTGGGGGGGGGTGGGGGGGGGGGGGGGTGGGGGGGGGGGGGGGTGGGGGGGGGGGGGGGTGGGGGGGGGGGGGGGTGGGGGGGGGGGGGGGTGGGGGGGGGGGGGGGTGGGGGGGGGGGGGGGTGGGGGGGGGGGGGGGTGGGGGGGGGGGGGGGTGGGGGGGGGGGGGGGTGGGGGGGGGGGGGGGTGGGGGGGGGGGGGGGTGGGGGGGGGGGGGGGTGGGGGGGGGGGGGGGTGGGGGGGGGGGGGGGTGGGGGGGGGGGGGGGTGGGGGGGGGGGGGGGTGGGGGGGGGGGGGGGTGGGGGGGGGGGGGGGTGGGGGGGGGGGGGGGTGGGGGGGGGGGGGGGTGGGGGGGGGGGGGGGTGGGGGGGGGGGGGGGTGGGGGGGGGGGGGGGTGGGGGGGGGGGGGGGTGGGGGGGGGGGGGGGTGGGGGGGGGGGGGGGTGGGGGGGGGGGGGGGTGGGGGGGGGGGGGGGTGGGGGGGGGGGGGGGTGGGGGGGGGAGAGTCAAAAATTTTTCTCTCACTTTACATGGTGGGAAATGCTAATGTCGAAGGTGCAAGTTCTAGAATTTTATTCACCCATGATGAAAACCAAAGTCCAAGATGGTGAAAAAATAATACTAATTCCATAAATTCCCTGAGTTCAAAATATATTGGACGAAGTGACAAGTTCGGGATATAAAAAAAAAAACATTAATGCAATAAGCAAATAAGATCAGATATAAACAAGAGGTGATTGCCTCACAAGGCAATCACCTCATTTTAAAACCCCAGGGTATATTGACCACCGTAGACAGTGCTGCCCCCTACTACTATTGCTCGAAAGTGAATTCTTCAACCAGTTAGGCGGCTCTTTCGCATTGTGTGGCATGAGTAATTACTAGACGCATCATTTAGGCTGTAATATGTCAGAGAATCTAAAATGACAGCAGCACGAGAAAAAAGTATACTCGAAGTTTAGCCTTATTTGATTACCTTATATTTCTGGCCAGGAGAAAATGAATAATTCAAATTATTCATTGTCTACGCCGGCATAGTTTAACGTAGAAAATAAGAATAGATACAATGTGAAGTTTTCTCCTCTTTTTTTTTTTTTTAATGTGATGAAAGTTGACGAACATCACTCTAGAATTCTGAAAAATAAAAACTAAAATTTCGTCAAGTTGACATTGTGACAATTTGCTTGAAAAATTAATTAGAAATATTTTTAAGATAAACTTTCATTCGCTAAACTTAGTAAAAAAATTGATAAAAATTGACTTTATAATTTAGAAAAACAACATGACTATGAAACGTGCGCATCATCTAAGGGCTAATGTACATTGCCTGGCCATACACTCATGACACTCTTTTTTAACTAAGTAATCATAATTGGCATATGAAAATAGACCGCTATCATCCATTAAATATTAAATTATTTAATTTATCTTAAAAATAGTATATATATATATATATTTTATTTTATTTTAACTTTGATTTAAAAACTACTTTTATTTAAATTATTTGAACAAATTCGAAAAATCTAAGATACACCATTTAATATTTTTCTTCAAAGTATTATAATAAGAGATCCTTCAAATAATAATCCAAATGGAAGACAGATTAATCGACCGTGAGATGCGGCGATTAATTCATTAATGCCCTTGGAGGTGATGGATGGCAATGTAAAGCTGTACCAATGAAGTTTAACTGAGGTTCGGCTGTTGCCGTTACCCCCTTGGGCGACGAGTTTTTGAGTTCGCTCTCTTAAGGTTTTTGCCTTAAGGGAGCACTTTGAGTCTCCGGCATGGCCCGCTGAGGGGCTTTGTCGGTGAATTATTTTCTTCGGAATTTGAGCGGTTCTGCTCAGTGGTCGGGGAGCCCGTCACTGAGTGGAGCCAACGCTGAGATTAGGACGGTCTTTCGCCCACTATGGAGTGGCCTAGAGATCGTCCGATTTTTTTGAGATTTCACCTTTACTTACATAGTCGGTGATTAATACCCCTGGAAGGTAATGGATGGCAATGCTGTAGCCAACGAAGTTTTAACCGAGGCTCGGCTGTTACTGTTACCCCCTGGGACGCAGAGTTTCGAGAGTTTGAGTTTGCTCTCTTAAGGTTTTTGCCTTAAGGGAGCAATTTGAGTCTCCGGGGAAAGGGTTTTCTGGCACGGCCCGCTGAGGGGCTTTGTCGGTGAATGCTTTTCTTCGGAATATGAGCGGTTCTACTCGGTGGTGGGGGAGCCCGTCACTGAGTTGGACGGTCTTTCGGCCACTATGGAGTGGTCTAGAGATCGTCCGAATTTTTAGAGTTTGCCTTTACTTAAACATCGGTGATTAATATCCTTGGAGGATAATGAATGGCAATGCTGTAGCCAATGAAGTTCTAACAGAGGCTTGGCTATTACTGTTACCATCCTGCCATGATCAGAGCTTTAATAGCTCAATAACACCTTATCCCTACAGATAAGCCAGTCATTATAAGGACCATAAGGAATAGTCCAAATCAGGCAAGGTAATGGATGGCAATGTTGTAGCCAATGAAGTTTTTACTGAGGCTCGGCTATTGTTGTTACCCTCCTGCCATGATCAGATCGTATTGCTCCATATTACCCTATCCATACATACATTTTCTTTACAGGGGAATACGAAAAGCGTTTTTGCTTCACCCATCACAAAATAACATTTTTCGTATGGTTTTCAAATGCAAAACCAAATATAAAATGTACTTCATATCAAGCTGAACGCAAATATCCTAACAGGGCGATTTAGCACGATATTAAAACAGTCAAAGGGTATAATTCAAGCATACTAATTTCGTACCAAATAAAGCCATTAATAAAGTGAAATCTACTAATCACTATTAAATAAATAAAAGTTTTCTCCTGTTCACTTGGAATATATTGTAGAAAGGAAATTCTTGTCACCACTGCTAAACTGGATAACTCAGTTTTATTTGAAAAGCTCTTATAAATAATCAGTATTAAGAGAATCGAGCCCAGCTTTCCGGTGTAAGGGCAAGAGCCCTTACAGCTACTCGTTCTAGATTAAAAGACTGAAAATTAAATTGTTTACTAAATAGAAATAACACTTTCAAGTCATTATAATCGGCCATATTGTACATGCCTAACAGAAAATGAATATATACTTTTAAATGAATAAAATGGAGCATTAACTTGTCATAACGTTACAATTAATGCATTATTTTGTCAGATAAATATTTTCAGAAAAAAAGCCTTTCATCAATCAATTTTTTATCTAATTATAATTGCAAATAAGGCAATATTAATTTAGCAAAAGATCAAAATTCTAAATGTGTTTACAAAGACCCACCCATTATGAAAAAGAAGGTTAATAAAACCCCAAATGCATTTCGTAATAATCAATAACGATTTGCTTTTAAGAAAACTATTTCTCATGAATAATGTCCTGACCGCTAGCAAGTTTATGCGGCATTTCTATCGAAGATAAACAATATAATTTCCAAAATAATCAGAATTTTTTTTCCTTCCTCAACCAAGAAAATAACTCTCCGAAATAACCACCGAGTGTGAAAGTAACTTAGCGAATTTAATTTGCTTTAATAGATTCTTTAATATTTTCTCACTATGAGAGTGTATATGTGCGTGTCTGGCAGTGTGTGAAGGATCACAGCACTGCGTTAAAAATTCATGGGTTCCTACCATGATGACTAAAATTATTACTGAGCTTTTAAAAGGGCGCTTTAATCTTCACGAAGGAAATTGTTTGAGAATTAAATTAAATTAAGTTCTTGGCGACATCACGTCAACTAGGAGCTGCATCGCAACGTGATGCATTAAAGAAATTAACCAGGGGAAGAATTTTTGTAGAGAGAAACTAATAAAGAACATGGACTTGGTGCGTGTATTGAAATTAAATATAACTCTCCCTCTCTCTCTGCACTAATTTTATTTTTCCGCTCTATCTTAACGTCCCAAATCTGTTTCTAACCCGGTATAATTCGAGTGAATTCGTTCCTCCTTGCCACACATTTCACACTAAGTCTCTCGGGGTAGATAAACCATGTGGATGATGTTCCATTTCACATTACTTCTCTTAATATCGCGGCTTTCATGTTATTTCCGAATCATTTTCTTGCCCTCGTAATCAAGCAGCTCTTTAGTGAAGAAGTGCACTCTTTTCCTGATGTCCAAGGTTTGCTAATTGCCTCATTTCAAACAGATGAGATCGCCGTAAAGGTCATTTGTTACGAGAAGGAGCTTCTAAAAATCAGAGGGAGACTTTTACGTTGCCACATTAGTAAGTAATTACGTGTATTACGTTCCTTTTACCATTTCAGACAAATATGTGGTATTAAATATCCCTTAAGCGTAGTTTCTTTCCACTGAGTCATCTTTCCCTGAGTGGTCTTTATTGTACCCAAGATGGAATTAAATAAGTTGGAAATCAGAGACAATCCCGCTTCTTAAGATTCATGATCAGATCTAGATCAGAAGGAAGCATTTAGCGGTCTGATTATCTGTGTAAAATAAAGATAGCACTGTGGCAATTATATATATATATATATATATATAAATTAAGGAACAAATTCTCCTACGTTACTGAGTCGCTTACTACACGTTTCGTTGGGAGCGGTACGTCGACTCTACTGTTGGTCCCGTTTCCCTTCAAGTTTGTAATTCTTTGTATAACTGTAAGATATGAAAAAAACGGAAATTAATAACAACCCCACCCCGAAATTAACAAGAAACTGGGGCAAGAATGACTCATACAGAAGCTACTTTGATCTGTGAAGACTAAACTCAAATAATGAACAATCATACTGACGATGTAACTGCTGTATTAATTATTGCATATTGTATATTATTTAAATAAGTATTTATTTAATAATGCTGCTT
Source organism: Typopeltis vanoorti (assembly GCF_054136105.1). Lineage (NCBI taxonomy): Eukaryota > Metazoa > Arthropoda > Arachnida > Uropygi > Thelyphonidae > Typopeltis > Typopeltis vanoorti. Next base: position 26,541,202 of record NC_143569.1, on the reverse strand, counting down.
GATTCATTATACGTGTATAATTGCCAATTAACTTTAGGTGAAATGCTTTGTTGAGTTTTCGTCAGGAACTTCTTACCCCTAGCTATGATAACACTGCGCCTACAGACTTAAAGATTCTTTAATTCGCTGGAATACGTTAGGAGTATTAAAATACTAGCCAAAATTGTAAAATAGGATTTGATTAATTTGATTAAAATTAATCAAAAACTCCCATGTTAATCAATAATTTCAATTGTTGATTAACATGGGAGTTTTCCCAGAAATAATATACAACAATTGAAATGTTTCAAAAAGCCATTCAGAATACATTATGTTACTATAGCAACAGAGATACAATTATTGAGTTAGTTCGATTTTTTTTTTTACTTTATTTGATTGGAGGTACAGCTGAGACAGCTAATATTATTAAGCGTGGCTGACTGGTTTAGATTACGATCAAATGTTTTCTTGCCGGTTTGCCTATTTTTAGGAATAAAAAACCCCGCTACCTACGTTTGAGACATGTTAATTGGGTTATTGGGTTTCATATAATGAATCCATATTATAAAGGTCCTTAGCATCTTAGACGAGATGCGAACGTAAGTCTTTCCAACAAAAGAGACATCGTCGACTTTCACCGAACATGATCGTCAACTGAGTGTCTTCCTTAGCTCCAGGTTTAGCTAATGCATTGGTGGTGGTGTTTGCTATCATTCGAAACAAAGAATAGTTCGGATGAAAACAAAATTGAAATAACTCAATTGTAATAACCTAAAGTTGAGTAGAATGTCCAGCAAACCTAAGAATGAACAAAAATTGTCGCATGCTAAGCATGTGACAGCAATAAAAATACTGTACTTATCAAAATTTATATTTTTCTCAAAAAATATGCCTTAACTATATATTCCAAATAAAATATAAGTTAAAATGTCAGTTTACTAGATATATTTGATAGTTATTAAATATCTATTTTATGTATATAATTAGTTGTAAGTATATAATTATAATTAACTCAGCATACCCATGGTATAGTGCAATGTAGATTCGCAAATGACCTTTCCCGATGGGAGAAACAAATATATATACATATGCGCTCTATTTTATATTATATTCCACATGATGCATATACGCATAAGCACATGTAAACACTAAACTTTATACTGATTTTAAGAGTTTTTATTTAATATCTTGATCATTAATTCTTCATTCTTAAAATTACATTTTATTACTTCTTGTGCTACTCATAAATTTCCTTCCGCCATCTATTATCAGCGTTAAGAAAGTACGCAAACCCAGCTAAATATTTTCCTAACAGAGATATAAAGTCCCTTTTATATTGTAACAAGAAGCTTGAAATCTACGTTGCGGATGATCACCCACGATTTATATTTATGCAATAAAGATAAATTTGAACCCGATAGTGATGGAGCAGATGGAATACAGGGCAAGTAAATTCAATATTTTATTTGAAGTGTTATAAATGATTATTCTAATATCTACTCGGAAAGGTATGCAAACAGCACAGAACTAGTCCGATGTGCTCGGGTAATGGCACAATATTTTAGAAGGAATGCAAAAATCATGGAAGGAAGGGATATGGCTGCTGCTTCTATCTTGAAAAAAGGTAACCTTATTCGTTCATGAGTATCACGGTTGCTGTTTTTTTTTTTTTGTGACGCCATCTGTAAACTTGTAACATACTGAGTACCGTAAGTGGGCTAAAGACTAACACTTGCTAGAAAGCAGAGCTAATTACCTGTTTAAGTATCCTTATATAAAATACAATTAAATAGTAAACAGACGGACACAAACCTCCCTTATTGAGAACATGCACTGAATTCTCAGCCTGCATGTAAATAATCCGTCCGTTTCTACCATCAACTGAAATATATTTACTAGTTATTTGCTAAATGCAAGGCAAAAGAAAATAATTTAAGTTGCTATCGAACGAGTTTTGTGTGTTTGAATTGTAAATTCGTGCTCTTTGATTGTAATGACACTGAATATCTCCTTTTACGGCCTTACTAAAGATAATTATAGTACATCTGTTGTATATAACGCTATATAACAGCTTTTTTTCACTATATTTGCATTACCTTTACTTAGATAGTAAAGCATACAAAATAGATGTAGATGAAATAAGCTTATTTATCTGCATTATCTTCATTAAACCACTTCCCATTGAATAAATACAAAGGAAATGCACATAATACCGGCTTCAATATGATCGTTTCCCTGACAACAATCTCATTTCTTTAGCCACTATCTGTAAGAAGAATAAACATAATGGTAATCCAAGAATCTCATCGTCGAATTACTTTCAATGTAGTACATCTATTAGGAAAACATGGATGCATGCATTTTAATAACACAAAAAAGGTGACAAAAGTATAGCCTAACGAGGGTCGGGACGAAAATATAATCAATAAAACAATTTCAAAAAAAACAGAGTACGAATTGTATATTAAGGCTCATTGATAAGTCTTAGCATAACGAGAAGGTTACGTTGATGAGGCTTTCAAAGCTGCAAGAAGTCTCTTCAGTCGCTTGAAATAATGGAGACGCTTAAAAGGATCATTTATTAGAAGAAAGAAAGAAAAAAAAACGACCAACAATCTATTATTACTATAAACATGATTTGACGTCCATTTCTATTCAGGGTAATACTACATCGCGTGCAAGAGAAAACGTCAAACATCACTTTGGTTAGTGAAAAATAGTGTGCACAATTAAGCAAAGAGTTTCGTCAAAGGAAGAAAAGTGAGTGAGTGAGTGAGAGAGAGAGAAACAGAAAAAGAGAAGTTTTAACTTTTGTCTAACTGAGTGTCAGGTCGTCCGGCATGGAGTCACGCGATTGGAACGGCAAATGGAATAAACATGATGGGTCATTGACCATAGCCGTTATCAGCCTATTTCATGTGTCAAAAGGTTTCCACACATTACGCAGGTAATCTTCGCCTAGTTAAAAACGTTAGCGGCATGCAAATCACGACTGCAACAGTTCAGTTTATCACAGAAACTTCAGGTCGTAGAAGAGATTGAAGTAAAATGGCGCAAGTACCACATAAGTCATTAAATTAATGAAAAAAAAAATAGTAGTACTTAAGGGAATTTATTCATATAATATTTTACAGATACACGAGTATCCTTGTAATCATATTAGTTAAGAAATGTGATAAAATTCACAGCCTCTTAAAGTAGAATAGCATTTGTACTATTCTAAAAACATTTTCTAACTTCTTGATATTTTAGAATCTTCGACAATGTAAAATCTTTTCAGTCCAAACTGAGGTTTTGGAAAAGAAAAGAATTCAATAGGGTACTATACTTGTGAAAAAAATAATGGCGAGGATAATAGGCCGGCTATTTCGAAATAAATTCCTATCCACATAAAGCTGAATGAGCAGGTGCATTGTTATGGAGTAGAAGCTAATCCAGTACGTCACATTTCAGATCGTTTTCGTAGGCATCACACAACATTTACATACAAATGTTAAATGTATCCATTGAGAATGAATTCGACATAGTTTTATTAATATCAAAAATATCTGAAAACAATTTCATATTTGGTCGCGGAAAAATCAAAATCAAATGTTATCATTCTCATGGTTTCTTTAGCAAAAGCAATCTTTAATACATAGTTATATATCGTTTCTGTGACTATTTTCTTCCATTTTAAAGAATTTTTATACATAAAGTTGCAAGAAAGCTACCAGTTTTGATGGAGCGGAAATCGCAACCACAACAACGCGCGCGCGCACACACACACACTGAGCAATTCAATAGACAATGTTGAAGTAGTAAATAACCTAGCAGATGATTATAATGAGCTACACCTACCAGAATTGTATCAACTTCTGTATTGGCTTTATATTAATTTTATGTAAATTTCACCGAGGAAAGGTTTAAACATTGTAAACTTGTGGTACATTAGCACTTCAGGTGGGTAACGGATAAATAATGCGGAAACCTTGCTCTAGGAACTTTTCCACTTCATATCTCCAATAAGAAAGATGGTAATTTCACAAACGCTTACCCTCTACCACCTAACAACATTCACAACTATCCATGTTTCGGCCGAGTTTCAACCAAAGGCATATTTGGTTTGTAGCGAAGTGTGGACACAGCCAGGAGCCCAGCAACCGCTTGGATCTTATCTCTAATTTAGCATGGAACGTTTAAATATATCCAATATTTTTTTTTTCTAATTTAAGTCTCTATTTAGAGTTGTTAGGAGTGCCTTATTGTAGTCTTATTTAAGAAACATCTGATGCATATAGAGTCGACAAGATCTAAAACATAATGGCAAACAAGAAAAAAAGGTTCGATTTATTACTACTGACAAAAATGTCGTTCTAAAGACGAAAATAACCTGGTTTATTGGTGGACTATCACTACATGAACTGTTTACTGTGTAGTCATTGATAAACGCAATGTGTTTCAACAGGGTTAACATTGCTTTCAGTGGGAGTCCGTGATATGTCAAGTATGACGACGGTCGGCGATGCTATCATTCAAGTCAGTGAAAGGTGTATCACATCATGTTAACCATGGCCTCTTATGCAACTTCTCTCTGAAACCTCATGGACGGAGGTCAAGACAACGTGGTGGTCACGATTAACTTCTCGTTGTCATTGATGAAAGAGCTTTGCAGGTCTTCTTGAATAGATCGATGGAGCAATGTGAAATGGTACTCCACCCAGCAAAAATTGCGTCCTCTTCCTGTTTCGCTCGAGATCTCTTTTTCTCTGATTGATCATCTGTTGGACCGCATGCGGAACGATCCTATAAAACAGAGTAACAGCACAGTGCCATTTTTCCTGTACTTGTAAGAAATATTTGTTATCATTATCTTTCCCATGTACTTGATTATATATAACAAATTGACTTAAATGGAATTAGTAACATTTTTTGTAAGTAAAAACTCTGAAGACACTTCAGAGGTTTTGACAATAATATATGCGATATATACCGTCTGTTGTATTGGCCTGAAATCCAATCGCATTCACACAAATTGAGATCACTACGCGCTAGTTCGGTTTTTTAACAATGAAGATAACTAAGTGTCACTTCATTGTTGCTTCAGTGATAAAACAGGATATGAAAAGTATGTTTTCATATAATAAAATAACAGATGGATCAGACACTATGGCATGTGACAGAATGTGTAATACAGCATATAGTTTTACGTAGTAATAAAAAAAAAGTGACAAATTCTCTTTTCTTCCGGTCGAATATGTTTTAAGAGACTCTGTGCGTGTTATTTTTTCTCTCCTTCGGCTATTGATGGATTATGCTTTAACAACTTTTAATATTTCCTGGCAAACTAGATGCAGAAACAAGACCAGCCCATTCAATATTTTCTTCCTGTTACTCTTAACATCAATATCTCAATTTAAACCACCGAATTCCTAATATGTTACTCACCAACCGAGTTTAGCAAGTTTGTTCATGCAGTCGATATCTCTTTATCAGAATCCTGCATAACGAAGAAACTCCACACTCCCTCTGTGGAGTTTCTTCGTTATGCAGGATTCTGATAACTGATTGAATTTTCATTCGCTATGCAAGGCGAACTTCTACAGAGAACCACGATGTTGTTTATAATAGAAGAGGAGGGGGGGGGGGCTCTCGTTCAACTAGAAATACAAACTGCAAAAAGTAAAAGACATACGTTCTATGCTTTCAGATAGTTATTGACGTGGTAGGCTTGCATTCTCGCTGGCAGATAAATATTACTCTTCCTATAATCCTCATCTATATGATTAGTTGGAATTTCGGCAATTTCCTACAAACGTGATTTACAACAGCACAAGTGAAATATAAATTGATTTTGTAATTAGTTGGACAATCAACCTTAAGTGCCCGTATAGCTCAAGGTAACCTCCATGCTGCTAGATATCAGGAACCATTATAGGTCTGATTGCAGAGATCTTTTCTAGCATTTCTTCAGCCGGCTTGCGAGTCCTTTGGCTCAAACAAGTAGGTTATCTCCCCCCGCCCCCCCTACCCTTTCTGGAAACTCAGGTTTTTAATTCCATAACTTAAAAAGACCGTCGAATTCGTATTAATTCAAACAATGATACAAGCTAGAGTAAGGAACATGAGATTAAGGAGATAAGTAAAGTAAAATGTGCTATAGGTGGTTAAGGATTAAAAAATATGTTGACTTACTTATGTCCCCTTGTCGAAGGGGAAAAAAATTGAAAAAAAAAAAACTTCCATTCGGTCGAATTTCAGATACCACTCTTTTAATGGCCGTTGAATAAACCCAAATGCGCGAAAGATTAATCACGTGAAGGACCCACTGAGACGACTTTCGTGACCGACACCACAATAACCTGAAGAAAAAATCTTTCTCAATTACAATGAATGTAACGCATTGAGTGGATTTAATGGACGCAATTTACTGTTACTGAAAATAAATGTCGGACACCATCCAATTATACACTTGTTTTCGGTTTAAATTATTTAGAAAGATAAAATCGTTCCTAACAATTTATACGGCGACTCACTGAGTAGAAAAAAAACCATTTTAAACAACTTGAATTATGTAGACAAGATAAATAGTTAGAATTCTCACTTTCAGTCGCATTAAGCCTTTATATGCGATCTATAGTTTAATGGAGATATCTTAAAATGAACGATAAAATACATTTCGGTGGATTGCTATTCAAAGTGGACCATTGTTTTCCAACTCGCCGTACATAAACAAGTCATTAATTGGGTTGCTTCCGTCTAACAAGAAAATCCATAATGGAAAGAACTCTTGGTAGAGTAAGTTGTTTTACATGCACTGATAATCCATAATGTTTTTTTTTTTGCCTGTCCACATGGCGTTATTAGATTATCTCCTTTATATATATATATTGGGAAACAAAATTATTAAATTTTGAAGACTTCGTAATTTTTTCTAGATTAGTTTTTTTCTTTCAGGAAGAGAGAAATTTGGAAGTAAAAATAAAAGAAGGGCAAATAACGATCGGAGTTTTGGGAGCACTTAAAAATGCATAAGGGTACACTTCGGTAAAAAAAAAGGAAGGCGAAACCTTAACTTACACATGTGCTCGTCCTGCGTATGCACTTCTAAATGTATTGGTAATAAATTATTTTGCTTATAATAAATCAAACTCGACCTTTCGATTCAGTCTATAAAAGGGGTCTTACATTACCCTGACTCTTGTCTTACATAATTCGTATACTAATAAATTAAAGTCATCGGACACTTATGTGAAATGTCTTGAATATACAGAAGATAATTAGTTGCTATTCTTACAACACGTTTTCACTTAAAGGCTCATCGCTTGACGCCTATGGGCGAAACATTACTTTCCACCCTCCTTCAACACTGACAAGAACGAGCACGTTTCGGTTCTTTGTACGAAATACGATATTAAAGAGATGTTAAAACTTTTATCCAAAACAAAAGTGTATTTATTATAGAATTTTCCTGAACACATCAAACACGTCTTAAGAGTATCGTTTAATAATTTGTAAACTTGACAAGTTTAATGAGATCCATAAAAGTCCACGATAGCGAAGTTTGCAACCGATATATTACAATAATTTTTAATCAGTTCGCATTACATATAGTAATGCAGTTAAGGCATTTAACATATAGGAGAATGGTTGAGGACAGACACCAGAGATTAGTATATGGTGGAGTTTAGGAGAATGCTGGTGACTGGTGGATTACCTTGGGGTTCAGTACTTGGGCCACTACTCTTTAGTTTGTATATCAATGACATAGGGAAAGATTTAAGAAGGGATTTCAGTGTTTGCTGATGCAAAACTGGGGAGAGCAGTAGCTGATAAAGGTGACGTCCTGCAGGATAATTCAAATACTTTAGCATTGGGGACAAAGGACAATGTCCTCAATTCAATGTTTTAAAATATAAGGTTATGTACTTGGGGTTGAAAAGTTGCATACGATATTGGTTTGCAGGAAATTGATGAGGCTGGGAACTTCGGGATATTGATGGAGAAAGAGATAAATTGCATATTGTAAAAGTTGTTAAAATAGCTCAACGAATTAGTTGAATGTTGAAAAACAAGCTAACAGATTAAGACACGGAAAATATTACCCCTCTTTATAAAGCTATGATTCTACATGCTGACTACTGCGCACAGATTTGGTCACCTGGGTTTCTTGGGGACAGAAGGGTGGTCGAAAAGATTCAGGGACAAGTTCAAGATGGTGACAAGTCTGTGGAGTACTCCCTACGAGAATAAATTGAAGATTTTGAGTTACAAAGTTTAGTTAATAGGCGAGAAAAAGGGGGCATGAGAGAAACTTAAGATATTAAAGGTTTTTTTTACAAAAATGTTGCAAGATCCGTGGAAGTTGTGTAAGGACCATTTTTTTTGCATGGAGAGTGGTGAGAATGGATTGCCAGAATTGGGTGGGTTCCCTGAAGGTGAATGGATTTAAGGGGCGTATGATAGGATTTGTATAACGGTTGATGTGGGTCTTCCCGCGATGAGTCTCCAGACTCCATGGAAATGCGGTAAATAATAATATTCCCATAAGATTATGCCCCGATAATCATATAAATATCTATACTAAGTGACACAACCATACAAGAAATGAACAATCTCGTATGCTAGTAGTATTCGCTAACAAATGAGCTTTCAAAATGGCGGATTCGATTTATTACACCTTCTAAATTAGCGGCGAGCGTATTTAAAAGCACGGTGCTTATTTTATCATCTGTGGAGATAACGCAGCTCACTGACAAATTTAAATAAAAAATATCGATCTATTGTTTCCTATCAGCAGTTTCGCAATCAGGGGGAAAAACCTTCGAACAAATGCCAGATTTAATGAAAAATAACCTGATTTTAAATAGCAGTGGAATGCAAGTAAAAAAACGAGCAGTTAAACAAGGATTTTTCTGGACTAAGTAAATGTGATTAAGATTAAATTTAAAATGTCGAGTCTAAGCAGAAAACTATTGCTTCACAAATAAAAAAAACAAAGTGAAAGACTTCATTGGAACCGAGTTTTTCTTTTGTTATAAATCAATATTTCTATTAAACTTCGAAAAAACAGTCTTTTAAAAGTATCTTTTCCCGTTGCTACCTCAGTGATTTTTTTTTCAATCCTTGTCCACTTTTCGCACACGTTGTAGTCTCTCCCCACCCCCCTTCTCCCCAACTTAATTTACCCTTCAGATGTTTACGGAGTTTCATTAACAGCTCCTGGGCTACCGAAGTTGTCCACAAAAGGTTTCTAAGACGAACCACGTAATTGCTTCTCCTTCCTTGGGGTGTTCTCTCTGTACAAGTCTTTTTAATTTAACTTCTTTATGGTCACCCAAGTCCGTACACGCTGGCTTTTTCAACTCTGTCTACAAGAATCCGTCACTTTCTCAAGTTGTTTTTCTCCTCAAGTCTTATACAATGTTCGCTTCAAGTATTATCAACTTCAGTTTTATCATTTCAGTATTTTCCAGTCTTAATTTATTTATTTTTTAAAGTAATGTTGATGGCAGATTTATCTTACTGATCCAAGGGACGATAACTTGAAAGAACCAAACTCCACACTGATTAAAGCTATTGCAGGCATTTGTGTTAACGAAAATTAACAGTTTTTAAACTTCACGGCATTTCGAGTAATATCCTAAGGCTATTGAGAAACTTTTTATTTGAAATATCTGAAAAATTCCGGAACAAATTCAGACATGGAAGGCCTATTCACTCTTTGAACAACCTATTGACATCGTACAATAAAAGTTTATCGAAATGTTCACGTAAGTTTTGAACACAAACTCATTTTCAATAAATACAACGAATTCCTGAAATAAACTTTTGATGCGAATGCCACATTGATTTCTAATACAGAACAGAAGCATCCCCCTTCATGGCCGAATGTTATGCTCATCAGCAAAGTTAAATGAAAGCTGTCTACATTGTGAACAATCCGAAAAGCAACTGGTGACACTCAAATTAATTTGTATTAACAAAGCATCGAACATCCAAACGCACACATGAAAGGCCTTTTGTAGCCAACAATATTGAACGCAACTTTATTCACGTGTTTATTTCGCGTGTGTTGGTTCCCCAGAAGAAAGCTCGAGGTACAGACAACAATTTAATTTATGGAAATGTATTTGTTTCTGCTGTATGCACACGCGCGTGACATGCCGACGAAAATATGTCATTTATAAACTTTCGTTTGCGTGCATAAAAGACCATTTCCTCAACTGTCTATACACGGTTTGTTGGTTATTATTGTTGCCAATGCTTAGAAGGAAATATCGTTCTCTTATGAAAACACTGTCAGCTGTTCAATTCTATATAATGACTTCATGAATAGCACAACCCATTTCCATTTAAATGATAAAAAGTATAGCTTATCGTCTGTAAAATTCAACTAAGGACCTGAAAAAACACTCCACTTTATTATTTAATCCATGGGGCTTCCAAGCAGTTTTTATAATAACTAACGAATGCCTACTCCGTTCAATATTCCATATCTTGCACACTACACACAAAAAAGAAGTGAGCTTAAATATATCGAAATATTATTGTTTTTGTTAGTGTTACGGACTCTAATCTACATAATAAAACAAATGCACTGAAGTTGTGTGTATACAAACTAGTTTTCGACACATGACAGCTTATAAATAAAACATGAGATAAGAACCTGATCTTCAACAAGCATGTTTTCCAAAATTTTTTCTCATCTTAGCTTATTCTGACGTTGTGGTATCGAAAATGACAGTTTTTACAACCCTACAGTAACAACGTTGTTGCAGCGCCCTCTGTAACCTATTTACGTAATCATTTAAATATTTTATGCTACCTTTTCACAAAAAATGGCATACATGACCATTTTTACAGGTGCAAAATAACAAAAAATGATACTACACGTTGCATTGGGGGTCCAGTGTTATCGTTCTTCGCAAGGTAAGTGTAATAAATGGAAACAAACTTTGTGTACCATATCAAAAACCGAAGGCCAAAACTAACACAAGAAGAGTCCCGATGGCAGATGAAGAGTGGGAGCTATTATGGAAGTTTACAGAGCGTGCCTAACATCTAAGAAACGGAGATTGCTAACTCCTTTAGTGCCATTTTGGATGGGATGAGTCTCGCTTGGCACCTAAAAGATGAGTTTTAAGATGTGCACATATGATTAATTTATTTTAGATTTAAAATTTATGGATTTTTAAAATATTTAAAAAAAATATAGCATCAAAAATAACAACAATAATTCAATTGATATTTTCCTATAATATTAGAACTAATTATTATTATCTTGATTTAGATTAGTACACCTTTTTATTATTAAAAAATGAACTATAATTTACTCCTGTTCGGATAATTGCTGATAAGGATTCAGATGGGATCGACAGTGAGATTCGGTGATTAATACCCTTGGAGGGTAATGGATGGCAATGCTGTAGCCAATGAAGTTCTGACTGAGGTTCGGCTATTGCTGTTACCCTCCTGCCATGATCAGAGCTTTAATAGCTCAATAACACCTTATCCCTACACTGTCCTCTATGGTTAACGGGGAAGATGCAAAGCATTCTTGTTTCGCCTCTTTAAGGCAGTTCTTATAAGGATAAGATGAAAAACGGGGAAGATACCATACCCTTGGAGGGTAATGGATGGCAATGCTGTAGCCAATGAAGTTCTGACTGAGGTTCGGCTATTGCTGTTACCCTCCTGCCATGATCAGAGCTTTAATTGCTCAATAACACCTTATCCCTACACTGTCCTCTATGGTTAACGGGGAAGATGCAAAGCATTCTTGTTTCGCCCCTTTAAGCCAGTCCTTATAAGGACTAGCCCCGTGTGGAAGTGGACCGTGAGATGAGGTGATTAAGATTAATACCCTTGGAGGGTAATGGATGGCAATGCTGTAGCCAATGAAGGCCTAACTGAGGCTCTGCTATTGCTGTTACCCTCCTGTCATGATCAGAGCTTTAATAGCTCAACACCCTATCCCTACACTGTCCTCTATAGATAACAGGGATTCTTGCTTCGCCCCTTTAACCCAGTCTTTATAATTGCTGATAAAGTAGAATTCAAATTAACATAACAAAGATTTGATAATCTTGATTAGAGATTATATGAAGAAAACAAATGCGATCTTGATAAATACTGAAATTTTTGTAGTTTCCATCTTTGATTTACTAACAAACTGAGAACTTTTATATGCGCTTAGGAGGATTTGGAGAATGAGTTGCATTTGATGGGCAAGTTCACTTAACCATTAAGGAATAAGACCGAGTTCTTCTTAATACCCCAGGAGAAAATTTCCAATTAACTGTGTTCGCTAAGATGTGTCATAAAATGCAATAATGGAGCTCTGGTGCCTTTTATGACTCTTGGAAACGACTTATTGGCTAGGTGGAAAACATTTTGTTCGCATGGATCTACTATTACCTATAACAATTACATGTCCATCTGGAGTAATTACCAAGGTCTAAATATGTCAGTGAGTTGCAGAATCCCAAATAAAGATGGCGGTTAATCCAGTATGTGAGCTATAAAAGAACATGCGAACCATTGTGTATTATCTCTAACTTAGGAGGAGGTTTAATTGTCTTCAACAAACAGTGTACGTGAATCATTATATGCCTGAATGACAATTAAAACATTCTCTGAAGGCATTTCTAGACCTACTGAGTTTATTCTCATCATTTCTTTTTATACCGTCAGAAGCAAATCCATTATCTTTAATGATGCTATTCGGCTTCACATCACAAATATACTCAATATTTGCAAATCTAGTTGGCAGAGTGGTTAAGATAGCCGTTCTCCACCCAATAGGCTGTTGATTAGAATGCTGACTAGGATAGGTAGGCTAAGATGTTCATGATCGTCTTTAGTTGCAAGATCAGTTTCATCGCCCATTTGTAGACACGCCCTTCTTATTGGAAGCCTGAAGTGGCTTAGCAAAGTTGTCACTAGCAGTTTTTTATTTTTTCAGAATTACGTAAAAATATCTAAAAATTTAAACTAATGAACTTTGGCTAACAACTCATTTAAATTCTCTTGTACAATAAGATAAATTGAAATAACAGAATTCGTCGAATACGCTTATTAAATAATGACCCCATTAATTATACATTAAAACTTGCAAAGATTTAAACAATATCATATTTGCAATCACAGAGATTCAATCAATACAATTCTTCTTCCTTTTATGTATTAGGCCTAGTGGCCTGTTACGGATTTGCCCTTCCAAACCGTACCCGTCCCGAGGATAAGGTGGTTAGTCTTAAACCTCCCATTCGTCGAAAGAGACCAGATCAAGTTCCTCACATCACTGATGCGAATCGAACCCAGGTCTTTCCGACCAAAGGGCTTCGTCTATACCAACTGAGCTACGTAGGCTCACTACAATTCTAAGGGATTAAAAGAAGCTGCAAATTCAAGTCACGCGTACACACTCCATCAGAATAAAACATAAAAAACTCCCAATCTGAACCGATAGAGCATCGTGGAAGAGAAATTGAAATTTAATTTAAAACCAACTAACAAAACAGCTTAATCAGTACAAGGCCAATTTAACTATAACAGCTTTTCCCACTATGCTTCATACGAAATTCTCTTTATCTTGGTTTATCCATTTTTTTAAATGAGTAACAATAACCCAAACTTTATCTTCTTATCAATAGGCAAACTAAACATATTCCATTTTGTAACGCGTTTAGTTTTTATTGGCAGCTGCCTAACATCGCCGGCGGAACTACAACGCATCGTCTTTTTTTGTTGTTTCCTAATTTTTCATCTTCACACTACTGAAACTCTCACCTTCCTTGTCGTAAGTGAATTAAAATCATTTTAGAATAAGTAGAATTTCTGAACTCTCAAGAAATCACAATTTTTTCTTTCTTAATATATTCTTATTGGAAAACAAAATTTCCGCAATATTTCTTTTTATATTCCATTTACACTTAAAGTGTAGAACTTTCCTTATTAGCAACCCCCCCCCCACACACACACACTTCTTCAAGCGAACTTAGAGAAGTGTGTGTGTGTGTGAGGGGGTTCTCAAGTACGTATTTCATCACTGTTGAGTATTACGAATAACAAGTGGGGAAAACTTGTAATGAAAAATGTCTTAATTATTAAGAAACGAAGTTTCTAATTAACTTAACTGTTTGGAGTTCCTTGCAAGTAAATTTGATCAACTAAAAATTTACATTTTGAAATTTACTCTTGGGTTATTGGTAGAGATGAAAATTTACAATTTGGTATTTACTTATGTCTCTATCAAACTTAGGTAGACTAAATGCCTAGAACGAAAACAAACTGCTTCTTTTACTTCTGACTTTTATAACATTTATTCCTTTTTATTATTCCGATTATAAACAAAATTATATTAAAACAATCCGCACAAAATACTGCATAGTGATCGTGCATAATAATAATAAAAAAAAAAATATTACGACTTAGAACTAAAATTGGTAAATCTGAAAAAAAAATCATTTGGATAAGATAACGTGATATTTCAATCTCCAATAATCAGAATAACATTCACAGTGTCTAAATACAAACAGAAGGACGCTTCAAACGTCTTTACAAAAGATTAATAATACCCGCGTAACCAAATTTCTATTTGAGCATTTGGTTTCGAGATTATGTCAGAAACAGCTTTGTAGCCCTACACTGCGCATTAATATATTTGCTTTCTTTTAGTTTTAGAGATAATTTTAAATTAGGATCCAAACTAAAATTCTGGATCAAAGGTTGATAGAAAAACTACAGCTCTTTCGAATTAGATTAGAGGATCGTAGTTTTTCTTGCTGGGAGATGATACTCATATTATTACTATGTTAATATCCACTAAAGAGATCTGTTCAGATTTCAGTGTCAGGAGTGAAGCAGCTGTTCACTAAATCGAAGCTTAAGGGATAGTTCCAACGAGATTCGTCCTTTAATTTTTCTAATGAAAAATTAAGGGACGTCCCTATACACTGTTTTGTGTTTTTTAGGATTTGTTTTGTGAATAAATATACTCAGAAACAATGCTCTAAACATTGTCGTATCATAAAACTTATTTAAGACCTCTGGCAACTGAAAGGTCTTCAATATCATCTTCAGCACATTATTTGATACGCACACAACCATTTAAGACCACCCCTGTTACATCACTTTATGTGCAGGATTCCAGTCTAAATTCGTTCTGTCAAGATTAGTGTCGGATGTTCAAGAGGATATTAACCTTTAGATGTATTTCCGATTGAATACGTTGCAGCAAATTTTACAACTAAGGATTGTTTTGCTTAAAGCTAATGTCTGGTACTCTTCTGCAAGCAATTAAGTTGAAACTATTTAAAAATGTTGTTCAGTCTGTGTGTCTAAATAAAGTTCTTCTTTATTCATATGAAACATGAAAAATTGGTCGTCTTAATTCATTTATTTAGATAGGAAAAACCTGTGTATAATATTTGTGTTCATTCTTCCAGCAGATCGAAATCGAACATCCTTTATTGCTATATTTCTTTTATTTTGAATAACCATTTTTAGTATAAACGAAATTCAGATGTTGAAATTATTCGTTTATAAAAATTATTTTGTAACAGTTAAAAAATCTTATGCGATATCGAGACAGCGCAGATTTTTTTAACATTTTTTCTCTTGTCATTTCATGTGAAATTCCTATCTAATCGGACAGGATCAGCTGTAGTCAAGGGCGGTTTCTGTATTACTAACTAAAACAAGATCTTTACTGACCTGTTGAGTATTGTTGTCAATCGCCTATATTTTTCCCCCAAGGAAACGTTGTATTTCGTGAATGTTATACATAATACAGTAATTGCCTTAACCGTATGTGTTCCTATTTCAAATATATCGGTTTTTTGAAGTACACAGTTGGAAATGCATTATCGATATTACTAAGAACACGACATTTAAGTTATAAAAAAAAAACAAAAAAAAAACGAAGTCTGAGACATCGATATTACATAAGTATACAGGATCTACAGACTTTCGTATTCTGTTTAAAACCCAGGAGCTATCGACGATGTTCGACCTACTTCTTCTGAACATTAAAGGTTTGACCAAAGGCAACAGCTTCTTACTTTTTCCTCTGAACACCGCACTTTAAATAAATATAAAGAATAAGGACGATGATGGCCTTTTTCAACATCAATTCAGGATGTTGAAGTTACGAAACTGGTAATTTTTCATTGTAAGTGTACTCGTCCCAATCCTTTTCCATTTTAACATGAAGTAAATCAATCTGAAATGAATTAGTTTGCTCAAATGGACCTCTGTATTAATAAACGCTGTCATACCGGACTTTTGCTTTGATTGTATGTATATAAACAGCTAATCAAGGAAGATATAAATTTCCTATTGTAATCGTTTTTCTTCCTTTCTTGAAACTCAACAGTAGAATGCATCTCCCTCTCATCCCCCTTCTATTCTGTCATGCCACAGCACGTATCTAAATAATGTACTGTTCGTTAGAGGTTCACAATTCGAGATGGAAATTCACGTCTGTATTGTTGCCCCAAGCGCGAGACTGCGCGTCTCCATGTAACGAATTGTTAGGAAAACGCGACAGACTCATGTTTCCTAAAATACTTCTGGCAGAAAGAATTGTTCGCTTCTATCCGTTTTATCCATTTTAGACGCATGAGACGAAAAATATCAATGCGAGATTAGTTGATTCCTTTTCTTCACCCGAGAATTCAATTTCAGTGTGAATGGCACACTTTTGTGCTATTCCGGATAGAACCGTCGAGAACAAGCTAATCAGGGCGTTGGCATGCGATTCAATCTTCACGTGAATCAAACCGACACACCCTCGAAGAAGAACTCGAAGAGGGAACTGCTTAATTATATATCATTGAGAGCAACAAGTCAGGTATAATTAAATAACTTGTGTCGTTCTCAATTTGTCAATATTCCAAAGAGGTTTTACAATTATCAGGAGGACATTAATATGCAAAGGTTAGTAGTGGAAGAAAGTCTAGGGATTGTGTAGTTAGTATACCGACAAGACGCAGATACGATGCCGTTATGTTTTGCCATTTTTTAAAGGATACGTTGAAACAAAAAAATACATCCGTATTAATTTCTTTACTACCAATGCAGCTATCCTGTGAACGCAAAATATTTATGAGTAACACACTACACGAACACCTCATTAAAAGCGAGTGTGTGGGCTATAAAGGCAGCACTTGAAAGTGGAAGTTGGAGGGAACGCCTTTAATGACTGCGCTTCCTTCTTCGTAGTGTGCACCACAAAAATACCACTCGCGTTTTATGTGAGCTGAAAAAGTGGACTAAAAAAATGTGTTAAGTGAAGTGACTTATTTATCAAGTGGGAAATCACTCTTGCCTGTTCTCCATCACGTTTAAAGGGTTATTTTTTCCCCGTCAAACAACTGAGGTTTTTTATTTTAAAATGACGACAGGTTTTATAACCAAATCTTCGCTAATGCATCAATAGCTCATCTGCCACATGTGTTAGAATTTATTTCTGAGTATAACATGGAAGAGATGGACCTAATTACGAATTAAGGAACTATGTTTGGCAAACTTTCAACTTTCGAAAATATCTCCCAGCATTCTAAAATTTCTTTACGTAGACCACTTGAAGTAACAAAACATTTTAAGTCACCAACTAACAATTTTCAATTCTAAGTTGCAGATTTTCAAAATTAAGCTCGCTGTTATGACCTTTGATATCGCGTTAGTGTTTTTGTGAAATTAATCGGAAGGATAGTCGTTAGATTAATCGATTTCAAACAGCTCTTAGTAAACAATTAGTACACTAAGTATGGTACAATTTTAAGCACCATCCAAAATTGCCATTTGTGAACCAAAGCGTTTACATTTTTTTCCCAGTTCACGATTTAATTATATGTACGAAGCGAAGAATAAATGTGGACATATAAACAACATCTTTTCGCCAAAAATGTGAGAGTTCATTTGTATCAACCATTACGGCTATCGGTGGTGTTTAATTAAATTTGAATTAAGCAAACAGAATTAGCATATGAATGAGTTTGGAATGAAATAATTATATTAAGAAAGTGAAAGGAGAGGCGTTCGCTACCAGGATATAAAACTTCAATGATTTGCACCTTTCACATGCAAATTACCATTAAAGATCAAGGATGAGATCGCAGGATGACTATTCATCTACATTCGGTATCCACGTTGCTATAATAACCAAATACTCATTAATGCAGTTATCAGCTATGACGTCATCATTCGCTTACGTTATTGTCAGGAAAATCTAGCTATCCGTCCCATTCAAATACACACTACAAGGCAGGTATTGTTTGTAGATAAGGCAAAATATCAGCTCATGAATTACGTCGGGAAGAATGGATTATATCAAGATGCGACTCGGTACAGCAAAACTGTACAGAAGTCAAACTACTGTGATGTATATTCATGATCTTGCGCGCAAACCTAATTTAAATTCAGTTATCTCAATTGATGACTGAATTCTTGTTTATTATTATTCGCTCCTGTTCATTATGGAAGTTTAAGGGTGCAATATAAATAGTGTGCACGTATAGAATGAATATTACTACATATTCAGCTTATTTTTGTTTGCTGGAAAACATCGGAGCTATCCACAGTTTGCTGTTTCAATGGACTAATCAACACTCTTAGCGAAACAATTGCTATGACTTGTGTTCAATGAACTAATCAACACTCTTAGCGAAACGATTGCTATGAGTTGTGTTCAATGAACTAATCAACACTCTTAGCGAAACAATTGCTATGACGTGTGTTCAAACAAATCATTATCTTTTCGACTATGACCATGCTTAATTCGGCACCCACTGACCAGAAGCATGTCGTCCACACAGCTACCAAAACTAAAAAGCTAACATCAGTCCAACTAAACATCTCGGATACGTCTGTTCATTAAATTGCTAAAAAAAAAAACTAAACGAACCCTTTTTGTTTTTATACCACACAAGTCAGGGAAATCCTCTTATATGAACAATCGACAACTTCTCCACCTCTTAATTATATTAGACTAAGAACGTCATTACTCGTATTAAGATATCAATCGAGTGTGTATCAGTTGACTCCTCTGCAATTACGACAATCTATTGCTCTACCGGAAGCATGTAGTAATTGGCGGAGCAGATACCGGCGAAAGCAAAGTACATTCTCATCGTAACAAAGAACATCCAAGTCGTAGATGAGGTAATTGGATTTTTATGAAAAGCATTTAGCTATAAAAGCGGCGGTGTATGTGAGTGTGTGCGTGCGTCTGTCTGTAACCTTGTGTGTTTTGTCTTGTTTAGTTCTTTGGAGTTTGTTTGGAGTACAATTTTCCGAGGTTATTGCGTCTCTTCATCCGGAACATTTTGAAAATACTGTATTACTCGCTGAACGAGCGGAAGCTCGTTCCCTTCCACGAGATTGGGCTGCGAGGAAATGAACGACCTCCTGTGGAGAAGGGATAGTGTTCTTTCGGAAAACACTATTCTACGCTAGAGAGAGGGGGAAAAAATCTGTGAATTTGCAGCAAGAAAGATAGTTAAAACCCACTAGAAAAGTTTAAAAGTATGGGAACCATCATTTATGCCATTTTTTTCTATCTTTCTCTCTCGTTCTTTTTCTTTCTTGCCTGGTTGTATTATGGTTGTTAAAAGTATCTCGCACGCTCGTTATTTTGCCATTAATAACAGTGTGTGTGTGTGTGTGTGTGTGTGTTGGGCCTAAGTGCTCTGAGAGGCGTGAAGACTAATTCAGGCGTAGACGTAGGCAGCACTTGACTAAGTGTATATCGAGATGGCATTCATTGTACTGACAGCTAATTTTATTTCAGCTCTTCATACCCGAAAATTGATTAAACCCCGTTATGCGTAACAGCACATTGGATACGTCAAGTCTGGGTCGTGATATATGAAGAGTTCCTTTATATATAAACTTCGTTAGGTACTTACTTTCTGGAGAAAAATAGAATAAGCAAAAATGGATTATACGTTAAGGTACTGATGAAATTACACCATTTTCTACGTGAAGATGCTTCAGGGATGTGGAACAGAAACGTCAAAATACACATCTGAGCAAAAGACAAATACTGATCATTGAGTTCTTTGTTTATACGTAGGCTTTCGATTGTTTCTAAGATAATGCGCTCTGAGTGGAAGATCTCTCCCTGCTGAATTTTTGTGGCAGGGATTCTGCTAATT
This sequence comes from Typopeltis vanoorti, assembly GCF_054136105.1. Lineage (NCBI taxonomy): Eukaryota > Metazoa > Arthropoda > Arachnida > Uropygi > Thelyphonidae > Typopeltis > Typopeltis vanoorti. Next base: position 26,521,079 of record NC_143569.1, on the reverse strand, counting down.
ACTGTCATTATGTTCCTTTCATAGCTTTTAGAATGGCGCATGAAGAATCACGTGATCTTGACTTAAAACTTAATCCGATACTATTTATACAATAAAATTGTCGCAAGCAGTTCTTGATTCGTCAACATTCGAACCTAAGGTGGTCTCTGATTAATCTCCACCTCCGGTAGAGATTATCCTAATTTAAATAGTATAGGATTTAAACCCTATAACCTGATAATTTAAATTCCATAGAAAATCCTCGGTGAAATAAACTTATGATAAAAAGTTTTAACATAATTCCAGTTCGAAATAATTTTGAACTTATCCTCGAACCCAGATTCTATGAGAAACGCTTCTTTCAATAAATTATTGTTAGTATACGAAAAAAAAATACAGTAACTTAGAATTTAAACTTTTAAAAATATAAAAAAATAAGTTTTTCTGTCTATCCTTAATTTGCTTTTAACTAGTTTTATCCTTAGTAACTTCACAATTAACATTAGATTACTCGCTCGCTTATGTCCATTTATGACGTTATCTGACGTCTTTAAAAAAACTAAAATCTAACTTTAAAAAAAATTAAATAAACCTTGATTCAGTTTGACTCTGATCAAATTATCAGGATGGTCTAGAACGATGTGTTTCTAAATTTCAATTTCAATCTCTTGAAACCGCATATTTTGTAAATCAACAACAGTAAACATGTGCAACAAGTGGTCTGTTGACTACTATTAGCACATGTTTACTGCTGTTGATTTGCAAAATATGCGGTTTCAAGAGATTTGGGCAAATTTAGAAACATATCGTTCTAGACCATCCTGATAATTTGATCAGAGTCAAACTGAATCAAGGTTTATTTAATTTTTTTTAAAGTTATTGTAAATCTTATTAGGGTTCACAGTAGATATGAATATTCTTTGTGGTTTTTATTGTAATGCAAACTGATTTTTTTTTAAAATAAGCATGTGGTCTTGTAATCGGAAAAATATTTGCTTCTTTAAGTATCTAAGACACAAATGGATGAAAACAATACATAAAGGCAAAAGTATGCATTTTATGTCGAGATTTCGGATTTTAAGAGTTAAGTATATTTACTTGAACATCTATGACCGTCTCCATTCACCGAAATCACGCATTTAAATATGCAACACACACTAGAAACCCGACCTCTCAGGAAAAAAAATTGCCTGCTAAAATCTATGCATCACTCAATTACTTGCATGATGATTTTCAATTTTTGTCACATCGCCGTATCTCACACAATCTGTTTCTCCGGAATATAACTGCGAATTCAAAACACTTTTGATCACAAACAAATTGAAAAATACTTTAGTTTTTGAACTTCAACTCTGATATTAAAGATTGGGATGGGGATGAAGTCCACCAAAATACAGGAGTCATATGACCGAAATTTCGCCAAAGCTCAGGTGTTTACTGTAACATCAAATAAAAGCACTTCGTATCGAATGGTTATTGAGCGTTGGTGACTAATATTACAACCGAAGATATTGAAAATTTCAGTTACTTTTATATCGTACAAGTTCTTTTATTGAAGAGAAAACTTTTTCAATTGTGACCTTGTTATGCCCACAAACATTCGGTTTTCTTTTGAAATATGCACGGTGTTCTTGGCAGTTCTAAACCAAGCCAGAATTAGATGCAAAACTCCAAAGACCAGGATACGTACGTAAGCGTTTGAAATGTTCATTTCGTTCTATTCTTTGATTTCCAATTTCCAATAAAACTCGCGACAAACAGTGATCAATGGCAGCCTTTTTGTGGCTTTAAAATCGCTTGCTGTAAATGAAAAAGACTGGACGTTAAAATCGAAATATCAAAAACCAAAATGTTTCTATTGTGAAGTCCAACGAAGAAGCATAAACTCTCGCTACACTGGCTGAATACTTTTGAATTTTGGATTAAGTTCATTGGATGGACTATCTTTCTTATCTTTAAATATTTCTCAACTTTTCACTTTGAATGGAAGCTACGAAAATCCAACAATGGCCGCTGACAATCATCAGAGATAAAATTCTAGATCTTAAAAAGGTCCTCCTCTCCACCATTTGAATGAAACGTTTGAAAAAAAAATAATAATAAATAAATAAAAAAAAAAAACGTTTGAAACATTCAGAAAAACCAGCATTGCAGTGTGGCGCTATTGTCGTCTCACAGATAATTCCCGTTTGCAGGCAAAAGGGGACTTCACCAAGTGACACTCTGTGAACTAGTTGCGGTGAACTAAAAGGGGATATCAAAGAGGCTGTGGGGACATTGAAGATCGACATCGGCCGGGAAGAGTTTCGTCGAGCAAGACAAGACAACATTTCGCCATTAAGGGTCTCATTCGTGAAGATCAGCAAGCGAAATTGCACAAGTGATGAACTCTCGGTGGTGAACCAACATTTGACACAAACGACCACGACCTCCTGACACGCAGCGCGATTTTAGTGCTCGACGACGCTACTCCGCACACTACTTGTGAGTAGTTGCGCTGTAGTCGTTGGGAAACTGCCACATCTCCCTCTACAGCTCAAACTTAGCTCCTTCAGTCTTCCATTTGTTCTTTCCCCCTCAAGAAACACCTTTTCGGACATTTTCACTGCGAATGAGGAAGATCATCAGGCGCTGCGATGTTGGTTACTGGGTGTGGGCACGGACTTCAGTACTGATATTGATAAACTTATCTATCGCTGGGACAAGTGCATCCATAAATTTGTAGACTTCGTGGAGAAGTAGCGCATGTTCACTTATTTCTTGGTGTATAATTTCGACTTCACATTATTAAACATTCTCGAGAAAAAGGGTGTCACCTTACTTTTCGGAAACCCCAAGTATAAATAGAAAATCATGATAAGTCCTTAATAACACGAAGCTGTGAGTTTACTTGTCCTGATCGGGTTTCCTTTTTTATTAGAGAATTCATGCTCAGTTATTAGCTCATTTTATGTTGATATCTTTTTCTTTGCTGTATAGTATGCCAAACCTCAACGTTCAACTTTATTATATTCCCTAATTCTTTCTGAGTACTTGAGCTTATCTAATGGTTTCCTTTATATGTTAATCAGTTTTTACTTCCCCAATAAGACGCGCTCAAAAGGACCCTAGCTGGTGAAAGTAATCAGGAAGTGTTCCAGCAGCTTTCTACATGTTTCAGATTTTCATCTTTGCCTATTGTTTTCTGAATACCTCCTTATTATTCTGCAGCATAAAACCTTTATTCGAGCATAATTAACAGCGTATGAAAGGAAACCTCACTCATCTCACTATATTCTTCTTACACTTTAATTCTTTTCTACTTGAACTCTTAATATCTCGGCTGTTTTACATAACTATTATCACACTGTGTATAGAAGCGATATCTTTCACATCATCATTTGCGGAGCTAAAAGATGTTTTCATAAGTGAAAAATTATTTCTCTGAATATATCGTAATGCAAAATAGAAAACTAATTTCAGGTAAAAGCGTTGCAGTATAAGGCCTAAAGCAATTTCAACACACACTTTTAATTGTTGTGTGAATCTGAGTTTAAAACGAAGTGCACGCGAGTCATTGTTGCAAATGAGAGCAGCATGGATGTAATGACTGGCTAAATGCTCTTTGCATCTAATTTTCTCATTAGATCCTTCTCTCTTCTACTATTTGTGTTAATTTTCTATCAGTCTGTAAATGGTGTGGCTAGTTTCGTACTTTTCTTCCTTGCTTTTGTACTTAGTAAATTCTGAGAAGTGCTATTTAATTAAAATATTTAATAACACTTTAATTAACCTACCAGATGTAGGTTATCTTAAGTATTATATCATGAACACCAGCCATGGGATTTTAATTAAATAACATAATGATGTGCTTTGTTTTCCCATTTACCATATTTTTTTTGTTTGTTTTTATTTTCTTTGTGCCTTCGATAATCGATGAGATGAAAGGCGTAACATTCAAAATTATGGCATTCTCTTAACCATATTCATTACACAAAAAACAATTGCATTTCAACTCAATAAAGCTTTTTTTGACGAATAAAAAAATGGAATATATGTTGAAATGTTCTTCCAGTGATTGCTAAAGTGTCCAAGATAACGCATATAACAAATTAGCGTTATATGACTATGTTATGTTAATTAGCGTTATATATGTGTAAAATAAAATAACCCATTTGCTGTTTTTTTCCCATTGAGTAATCAAATATTCATTTCTGTGTTCAACACCAAATAGCTTGGATTTTTCGGCGGAACGTAACAACCTAGTCACCTTTAGTGCTTCAAAAACACAATCCTCCCTAACACAATATCTCTGTAGTTAACCACAAGGCGTTATGAACTAATCTCATATCCTTAATTTACCGGATAAAGTGGCATTTGGGAAAAATCATGTTTGTTAATTATTAAAATAAAGAGCTGAAAGGGGTCAATTTGGTATAATTAAGACATTAAAATTGTAGATATTATGGATCCATGCATATTTTATATCCAAATATAAAAAGAACCTTAAGAATGTTTCGAAAATTTGCCGAAGAGCTTAAAAGAATATAACCTTCGGCATTGGAATGCACTACGTAAAAAAGGGCAAGCCCGGATGTTTGTCTTATTAGTGCTTTAATTAGGTTTCACTTGCCTGACAGCTGTTTTGAACTAGTTGGTTCTCATCAGTGACCAGGCAGAAACCAAGAAAGCAGAAGCTCTTTCAGTATTCTAGCAATCCTTCGTCCTAGATAGTTTTGTCAGAAAGTTCAATTCATTATGAGTGAACTCGCCATCGATCTAAAACAGAGTTTGAAAATGAATTATTAAATGGCGGCCGTGAAAACTGCATTATTTTTTAAAACTTAAAATGAATGAGTGCGGCAAGTTTTGGAATTTAGTCTGTTCCAAGCACGCAACCTACTTTAACGTAATTCTAAAATAAAAAGGGGTGGGGAGAAAAAATGTCTGCCATAAACTATCAGTCATCTCTGTGATGGTCACCAACAGTCAACTTTCACGACACCTGGAAAACTGTTAAATAATCAGTAACCACTAATATGGACCCAACTAGTCAAGATATACAGCAGATGGCGTAGATATCACCACCTGATCACTTAATGTTGCACATTCAATGCATATATTATTTATAGCCCAGTGTAGCGAACTCATTTATCACGATGATAGTTTTGATGCTGTCAGTAATTCTTTTAGTGTTTCTATTACTTTTGTGTATGTTAAAAAGTTAGGCCTATTGTAGAGATTTGTAAAATCGGCTTCTGTGAGCTTGCTTCCATGATGTTTTGCTTGTTAAGTGTATATGTATTTCATCCAACAAATTTTAACTAATTAGACTTTTTGTCTACAGATGGAAAAAATGTGCAAAGGTTTAATCTAAATGAGGTAACTTATAATTAGACAATAGTTTTGCCAATCTAATGAAATTACTTGTTTTCTATTAATGTTTGATTTTTCTTTTACCTCAAGTAACTACATTCTTCTACCAAAATCTTCGTTCACTTTAATAAACTACTGCAGTCATCTGCATGGTTTATAAAACATCGATTAGCTCTTCGTTACAAATTATAGACAGTTACAATTAAACATGAAAACAGAACTATCACTTGTTCAATAGAAAAGTCGCATTAACGCGACATGACAGCAAATGTATAAACTCTGCTATGAACAATTCACAGCTTGCCCTTCTGATCTTTGACTGAAAGACATCAAAAAATTCTAAATAAACTACCAGGCCTCTTCCGAGTGGCATGCCTCAATATTCTGTCAGAATTAACACTATAAAGAAGCCTACCACTCGGAAGAGGAGGCTTTGCTAGGAAACGTAAATGAAACCAGTCTCCTAAAAAGGAAGATGAAAGTTCATCATGAAATTCTCCTCTTATTGCTGATATTTCCTCTGTATCATATCCAAGTTTCTTCTCCGTTATGCAGGATTCTCAATGAATGCCAGGATACTAGATTGTGCCTGCATCCACGGGGTCTCTCTTACTTATTAATGACCTTCCATCCTGTGCGTAGTTTTGTTGATGAGAGCGAACTATTTATCGCCTTCTTCATTCAACAGATCTTACTCAAATAATTCAAGTATAAAGGCGTTCTACAACCAACGTATTTAGGAAACAGTTTCTTTTTTTATTTTCCAACAGTGAGATAAAAAATAATCGAGTGCATTTTTTCTCTTATAAATGATAGCACTTCACTCACCTTACTCTTTACTGGTTCAAACTTATCACATCATCGACTACTCAGTCTTCAAAACTTAGCGTCCTATTTCGTTCAAAGCTTCATTTTGCCGACAACATGGTACACACTTGAAACATCAACAAATCGGCACAAGTTTAAAATATTTTTCTCACATTTGGTATAGTGTATAAAAATCCTCTTCAAATATGATCTTTGAGACAGCATCAATGCTTGATGCTGTCTCAAAGAGTTTATGCACTGCTTTTTCTACAGATATTTTGAAGGATGCTGTTTCACCTAGCTTGCCGCCACGTTCTTTCATTTTTAACTAAACGTTTAAACACGCGTGCAGCTACTGGTCAGTATTCATACACAGTTTCTACCTACAAATCAAGATCTCACTGGAACTCTCCTTTGTATACTGATTATCCATCAAAAGATCTTCAAGAATACGTCAATTCCTTCCTTCTCCTTAACCGCTTGCTCATGCGCGACACTCTTGTGTTTAAGTATAACTTGTGTGCGTAGTTAGGGGGAAAAAAATCTAAATATACACTAAACATAGTTTGTGATGTGGATGTGTATGCATGTTCATGCAGCCGGTTTTATTAAATTGCGCAAAGTTTCCTCTTCTTTCTAACTGGAGAGCATTTCTCAAACAATAAAGTTACAGAGGCGCTGAAACAAACACTTACTGCTACCGAACACTTACTGTGTCTCTTTCCTGCCAACCTGGGCAGGAAAGAGACCCAGATTTAAAACACTTGTTTCACCAACAAGTGTTTTGCTAATCTTTCCTCTCCCATTCTGTTTAAGTGACCATACCACCTGAGATTAGCTCTGCTAACGCACTCCTGGATGCTGACAGTGTCAAGTTTCTTCCTAATATCCTCATTTTTAATACAATATTGCCATCTGTTCACGCCTCTAATCTTTCTCAGGACTCTCATATCTGCGTTCTCTAGTGTTTGGTCAAGTGTTTTACTTCTGACCCAGCTCTCAGATCCATAAGTTAAAATTGGTTGGAACACCGTCTTGTATACAGCTAATTTACTGTTCTGACTAATTTCTCTCTTATTCCATAGACATTTATTCAGTTTGACTTCCTACCATACCAGCTTGTTGATCCTCTTGTCTATTTCCATGTTCAATTTACCATCTTCACTAAAAATCGTGCCTAAGTAGCTGAAATGTTTTTCTTGTTCTATAGGTTATCCATTCACAATGCAGTTGATATTTTCAACGTTTCTGCCTATTTTCATGGTCTTTTTTTTATTGCTGATTTTCACACGAAATTTATTACAACAGTTATTCAATTTAGTCAGGGAATCTTGCAGACTTGAACTGGATTTATTCAAAAGTATAACATTGTCTGCATAAAGTAAAGAGCTGAGATTAACATCTCCAATTTTGATATTGGATTTAATACCACTTTCCTTCATAATGTGATTCATATAGATAATGAATAACAGAGGGGATAATGTGCACCCTTGTCGTACTCCTAAATTTACCTTAAACAATCTTCTGTACTTCAATTCTAACTGCTGATTTACAACATAAATAGAGAGGCTAAGTATTGCTCGATTTAATGTCCCATTGACACCACATAACAGTAGCGTTTTGAAGAGTTTTCCTCTTGGCACTTTGTCGTTACTAAGGCAGAAAAAAGCTCAGCACTCGTTATACTGTCAGACTTAATTTTATCTTAGCATATCAATACGTCGCTTAAAAGCTATACAATAAGATGAAACGCTTTCTTTCAAAAGAGAAGTTCACTGTAATGAATGCCTGAGAATGATTTTATTTATGTCATACAACTTAAATATTTCAAAAAATGCTATTAGGTCGGCGATTCCTTAAAAATAAAATTAAATTTATTTCTGCTCACAGGAATGTAACGGATGAATAAAAATTAATTGTGAGCTTTATTGAAAAATATAAGAATCACCAAGAAAATATCCACTAATTAGCCTCCTCAAAACCTTGCAAATGCTGACAGCAGCCAACTTTGCGATCTCCATTGAGAGTTTGTAGCGAAGCAGATGCGGATTTTAGTTAAGGCACAAATTGACGCGCTGTAAATATTCAAAAATATAGTAGCAGACTAAAGAATATTATTAGATAATGGATTTTGCAAATGTTTCGGCTCGGTGTAATTGGAAACGATCAAAGCACTCAACATTGAATGCAACGAAATTGAAGTTCCGAATCATTACGCGTATCATATTATTTAAATCAGAGATCTCTTACTTCGGTTTTCTTGGGAAATCGTTAATCCAATACCTAAAAAGCATTTTTATAAACATTTCCTGCGTCGAAAAAGTTGTGGCACTACTGTACTTAATGGCCATGGATATATTGCAGCATTTGCAATAATAACGGGTTTCATGTAGTATTTATTTATCTACTTAAAGTGAAAAATAAGTTGTTCAGTTCCTATTTATTAAGTGGTTGAGTCCTCATATCTTTTGGGATGAAAACCATCAAAATGTGGCTGTACTTGAAAAATACAGCATATTCTTCCATTTTAATGAAACGTAGATTGCTGTTGACAAGACGTTCCATACGAAATTACTCATTGCTCCATACCACGTAACCAAACGGGAAATATCATCGCATTTCAACCACCAAACCCCTTTTTTGCTAAGTGATGAGAGTGAATCTCCAAATACCCGCTGAAGAATATAGGGAATATAAGTTATTTCTTAGGGGATTTCCGACTAATCCTCATAACATGGTGCTACGTAATGGTATAGTTGCAGGTAACTATACACTTTAGCATTGCCACGTCACGTCCGGAGACGCTCTTAATGTCAAATAACAAGGCTTTACTGGTGAACGTGCTCTTCTCATATTAAGATTTATTTTGTTGCCTCCCCATAACTCTTTGTATAATCTTAGAAACAGAGCTCAAATCTTGCGTTTCTTTTACACCATCGGGATTTTTTTTTAATGGAAAACACGAAAGGTTGTTGAACCTTTGTGTACTGGGCAAGGAGTGGGGTGAAACAGGAGTCATCCCCCTTTCAAAACAGTTGATTACTAACGATAACTGGTCAGTGACGCCACTAACGTAGTAACATCCCTTAATTTAGGCTTTGTGAAGACCTTCATTCTTAAAAATAGATTAACTGCGTTTATGTGGTATTTGCTTACGATATTTAGGCCTGGAAATTGAGTGCGTGTTTTAACCGGTACGCATGCTATATGAGTAGCGGTCAAAAGTGGTAATTATCCTTGGCTTTTGTTTTCTGTGAAAACTAACCTTGTCGCTTTTTACCCCATTAATATGGGTTCGCAAATATTTCAAATAGCAGGAATCGGCCACAACGTGCGTTAGAGAGAATACCATTTACAAAATAGAATTGAACCTATTGGAATGTACGTAGTTTCAGGTGACATTCATTTCTTCGTTTCTTGTTGGTTCTCTCTTCCTTGTTTTCATAAAAGGTATCAGCTTATAGATTACAGGGGAACACTGCCGCGGCAGTGTTCCCCTGTAATACTGGGGAACACTGCCGCGACTCAGTTTCTCCACTGCTTTTTTATCGTCTTAAAACAGAAGATCGTAATTTTGGATTTCATATAGGCTCGAGAATTCATATGGTGCTCTTTTCTTCTTCTTTTACCTTAACTTGGTCGAAAAAACTGAGTGGCGACGCCATTTCCTTTTGTCATCCGTGGAGATGAGTGCGTGTTTCACTCACTTTGAATAGATGAAATGTGATGAGACTATGGCAGACTTCTTCCTAATCCTAACTAGTATTAATTAAATGAATTGATTGCTACTTTAACTACTAGTATAAAATTCACTTGATAATGGTCAGATTCAATAAAGTACAATAAATATGGTAAAATAAAGCAACATAAATTACTCATTTATATATAAAAACGCAATTTACAATAATAATCAATAATAACGAATAACGTACAGTATTAAATGAATGTATATGATGTGATAATTCAAAATGCTTCAGTGGTATTGTTTCTTATTGTATTCATGAAAATAAATATTGACATACGGTATGAGACCGCCGAACTCCTTCAGTTGAACAGCCATTATAAACGCCTCTAATGCAAAAATCAGCTCAGAGAAACATCGATGTAAAACAAGGATAAAAAGTTTCAAAATTACTCGTATTGTGACCAAAACTGAGCAAAAGAATTTTCAAACGAGTTAAAAGCATTTGATTTTTAAATTTTTAAAACTTGGTTTTTAAATCCATGGCTGCTCCACTTGCAGTCCTTCTTCTAACGTTATACCTAAACCTACAAATAGTCTTCTACTGTGGTTGTTTGTTTTAAACAACATGTACTGCCCAATTCTTGCATAGTTGCTACAAATTCTCAATATCAACTCCGTCATATCTAAACACAGAAGTGTAAAATATGGCAATTTATTTGATCTACCATCCTCTTAATAAAAATTCACGATTCTCGTATGTTTATGATAGCATTTAGTGCAAAACGTTATATGCAGAATTCTAAGAATACTAAAACTACCATTAATAATAATAGAAACTGTTTTAAGCAGTCATTGCAAACATCTACTGAATCCAAAGTACTTAATTTTGTCCACAAGCTGAGAGAACCGAAGTCATGCTCAGGAACCGAACGAAACCTCTGATCTCTTAGTTTACACTAAGAAAGAATTAACTTATTTAACCTTGTTTTGTTGCGGCGTATTTCTCTGACTACCATCACCAAATTGCTCAAGAATGTGTCAATAATTACCGTAACGAGATGCAATCAAGTAACTGCACACCAATTATAATTCATAAATTAATATTTTGGGGAATAATTCGCTACTTCGCAAATCCTTGTTTCTTCGTCGAAAGCTTTGATCATAAAGGAGAAAACTTACGTGATTTATTCTAAGTCACAGATGAAAGGGACTCGGGTAATCAAGCCCCAGGTGCAATTACAAATCAGCACCTGCGTCCTCCTTATCCTGTACAACTCCCTCGGTTGTTACCTTTGTCTACTGTAGATCAGATAATCAAACTCTGGTGGCTAATGTCGTGAATAATTCTCGAATTAACGTATCTCTTCCTGTAATTCTATGATGTTGGAAAAGCTATTTTTCAGCAATAGATATAGATCTCGTTCTCTTAAAACGCGAAGTACTCAGAATAATAGCACTGCATGATTATAACAATGAAGTGCCTATCGAGGTGGACAATTGAAAATGAAATAATAATTAGATGGTAGCTGAATGTACGAGAATAATTCGCCAAAAGACCTTTTATTAATGACTTCAGTGGGAACAATGGGTCGGTAGAGGTTTCAATACGAAGAATAACTTTCAATCTACACAAAAGAATCTTTCCTAGGTATCTAAGGCAATAAATGACTGAAAGGTTCGAATATCATCCGAGCATGGATGTTGGTGTCTTTAGGTGGTAGATAAACCTAATCAACCAGCCCATCACTACACTACACTATTAGTTAGCTTACCGGTGGCCTGAAAAAGTCACAGTACCCACATAATATAGTGGTTTGGGGGCATTGCGACAGAAGTAACTACGGTGTGATGCCAGTGGATCCTGTCTACACATCGCATGAGGTCTTGTAGCCAGTTTGCCTGTTCTATATCATCAGGTGTCGCCTTCCTCTTTAAGGGTATATCTGTGACCGAAAATGACAGCTAATGAATATTTGTTTTTACAATTTTGTATTAATATTCGTATCTACATGACAAATTATTTCGTTCCTTTCATTTTCTAAGACGAACGAATAGAAGGAATAACCGGAACATCTTAGTCAGTTATATCAAAGCACATTGAGGCACTAACTTCGTCGTTGTTCGGGTTATCACTTGCCCTTAGACGTCTCGCTTTTCTTTTTAAAAGTCAGAGAATGTAACACAAGCATCGACTGCGTTTGTTATGTGCGTGGTTCCTTGTAAGGTGTCAAGCAGCGACACATCTACTCACACAGTAAGGACTTCAAACTTCGTTATTTTGGGTGTAAAACAGGGAACCAAGATTAAATGTGAGCACCTTATTATTGGAGCACGTCTTGTCAAGTTACTTCAGCTTCGTGAATTCGTAGAAAAGATTAGTCTCTGGCTTTTGGAATGCCAGTAATGTTGTCAGAACCAAAATATGATAGTTAATTAAGTTTAACTAATTTATCTTGATTTTTCTAAGGGGAAGAAACAGGCATTACGAGATCTAACCCACCTTTCTTACAAGATTTTGGTTCTGAGGAATCTTATGAATCTTGAGCTTCCTGGTGGACATCGTCATCCGATGAAATCGTTTACGAAGTTACAAATACACCTCCCCTAACTGAGCAAATGGAATTAAACGATCCTATTGGTGATCTTAATTAATAATGCAAAATTCCCTTTTAAGTAGTATATGTTATCTGCCGGGAATGAAAATTTGCTTGAGAGAGGGGCAAAACTTGAGCTTCCCATATTGGCCTGGTTGACCGAGTGGTTAGCGTGTCCGCTCTAAAGCCAAAAGGCTGTAGGTTCGAATCCCACTGTGGGCAAGGCTGTTTGTAATTACCTGTGGAAATATTAGTGGCGGTGAACGGTAGATGGCGTTGGTGTAGTTGAGGTTCGTTGTAGTTTGTGGATTGAGTCAGGTGGAGATAGAGTTGTAGAGCAAGTGCCCTCCGTCGATGAATCTTTGGACTCCCTGGAGGTGTCATATGATAATAATATTTTGAGACAAAGAATAACATTTGTTGATGATGTTACGTAGATGGATGACGTTTTCAGAAAAATGAAAAAAATTGCTGTTTCCAGAACAAGCAGTACTCTTCAAAACGTTTTGTTGCATAATAGTAACGAGAGTCCCTCCGTTCTTCTTGTCCATTCAGTAAATACGGAGAAACTTTTGAAAATATTTTCAAATTAAGAAAATAATTTGTGGGAAACTTTGAGCTGTTGCATCGCTTATGAAGACGCAAGCAGTTGCAAAATATTCGTGTTTTGTATGGGAATCCGGGAAATAAAAGAACATTTTGTAATAAAAAAATAAATAAATAAAAAAACGTGGCCTTTCCCAAAAGATTTGGTCCCAGAAAGAGAAACAAAAAAAATTAAACAAGCCGCTTCCTCCCTTTTCATTCTACCAAAAATAGCTGATATCTTTGCACATTGAAAAAGAGTCGGTCTCATTAAAATTGACCTCGAACCGAACCTCAGTAAATCATCATTTGAATGACAATTACCTAACAATAAGAGAACAGCACAACGTGAGAATAGAATGGATGCCAATGAAGATTGACTTTCTTCTTCCTAACTTGGACTTGTTAAAGCGTCGGTAATTGTTGATGAGGAGTAGAGTTAAGAATTCCATCTGGACATCAAAGGAAGCAATGATACTACAAAAAATAGAATGAAAGTATGATAAAAAAAAACTGCTGCTTTATAAGAACAGACAGACAGACGAAACGACATACAAGAAAGAGGGGAGGAAGCTTAAAATGCAAGAAATTTATAAACTTTTAGCGGTGGAAAATCTGGAACTGCTGCGCATGAGACCGGTTAATCATAGCATAATAAAAATTCGTTACTGATAAACTTTTAATCCTTAAATAAAGCGACTCCTACAATGCCATCTTATAATGTATTTTCTCTTTGGTTTTCAATAGTATTTTTTTTTAAATGTGATACGGATTAAGGAAAATAACAAAATTTGCCTTCTATAGATATTAACTCCATTTCTGAATATGTAAACAAATTATTAAATATGCCATATATTATCTTACTGCACAAGTAGGTATATCGGTTGCTAACATTTTCATGTATTCAACGCGTTTATCTGAACCGAATCGTAGCATTTGTTAGACGGCTACAAACGCAGTCCTCGGTATGACATGGAAAAACGGAAATCAGTAATATGGACAAAATAAATGTTACTGCTTTGGTGGAACATTTCGGAAAAAATGTTCGTAGTCAGCAAGCATTATTGCATCGGTTTTCATTGTTGTAGTGATGTCATAATACAACATTATTTGAAAACAGTGGCAATTCCGAGTTAAAAATATCGATTACATCTTTCCATATGGGAAAGAAAAATTATATTCACTCAGTCATCTACCACCTGAACATACAGATTGCCTTTGGAAACATATGCGGAGACAAACGATAATGCAACCGAAATGTAGGTCAGTTTCCTGAAGAGTCAAATTCATCTGTCTTTCATCCGATTCTGTCTCGAATTTCAATGGATCGTTTCCCCCTTTTCTTCGACCTTATCTCTTAAGTTGACACCCCCCTCTATCGTCACATCCTGTCCTCCATATTTGGAGTAACTTTTTTTAACGGCTAGGGAAGCTAACGACGTGCAAGAACCTTTAAATAATCGCTTCCACGCAGAAAAAGACAAGCACTTAATAGCACAACAGATACAAGACGGACTCCTGAAGAAAGTTTACAGTACAGGAAGAAAACTGGGGGGGGGAGGATGGAGAAGAAGGGAGAATAGCCACACGCTCACTCAGACAGAAGCATTCATTTCAGAAATGAATCCTTTTCGACGTGCAGCAGGTTTAATCGTAGCACTTTGTGACCGCTCCCTCTGCCGTTCTGCGGCGAACGTAATCCGCTTATCGTGGCTAAAGCTTCTACCCCGTATAATTTTCCACCAGAATTTGTTACGGCATGCGGAAGCCCGAAGTCGATAGTTCACTGATCTGGGGGGTGCTTCTATGCCATTTTTCTTCGTCTCTTGTATCTGAGTGGCGCAGATTAATTTTTTAAACACGAAAGTAAGTTTAATAGTTTTGTTCCATTTTCGTTGTTGTTGGTCGCACGCCCTCTGTTGGCAGACGTACTCTACTATCGGTAAATAATTGAAAATGTGAGTCAGACGAATAAGTTTACAAATCTTCCATTACCGAACTCAGTTCAATCGATACAGATGGTAAGGAGTTGCGTTCTAACTACAATCATCTTATGGAGTGTTTTTATTTTTTCTTTCTTCCCTCACTGTCCATTAAGATATCTCATTTGGAGTTGGATTTTGACGGAATTTGACTTATTAAGCTAGCTTTAATGCTAGATAAACTCATATTCTTTATTCAGGAAGTTATGTTCTTAAACACTATAGACCAGCGTTTCTCAAATGGTGGGTCACGAAAGCTAAATGCTGGGTCGCCTAACAAAAAAAACTCTCGAAAACCTAGGTGTTTCGGTTGTCTTTTTTCACGAAACTCTAAAATACAAGTAAATAGCGTTTAATCTGCACTAATGAATAAATACTTTAATTAATACAGACGAAAGATGCGCTCCGTCCGCGTGGCCATTTCACAGTCTCTTTGTTCGCGGTAAAGTAACTCTATGAACATTCAAATCTGTTTTATTTTACCTATAGACCATAAAAATTTTAGTGGGTCACGAAGATGAAGTATTAAAATAACCGGATCACGGAAAAAGTTTGGGAAACCTTGCTATAGACGAACATTAGTAAATTAATTATTACATGCTGAAACACTTCCTACTGCATAACTCCTGCACATATTCAGGCACTGAATATGTGCAGGAGTTATTTCATACCATCACAGATGACAATGGAAACATAATAAGTAGCGTTGTTTGTGGTTTAATTGTTCTATTTTATTTTACAGTTTTGGACCACTCAATGACCATGCATTGTCCAATAGGAATTCGTTTTATTCGGTAATATTTGTGTTCATGAAAAAATTAAATATCTTCAGACAAAGGACTAATTTTATTGTTAATTTACAGCGTCAGATGTTCTAAATTTGCTCGAAATTCTGATCCTACTATTATTTTAATTGGTTCTGAACTAGACGTTTTGTAGAAGTTAAAAAAAAAAATGAAAATCTCGTACTACTTCAAAGGTGCATTTATGTAAGTGAATGAATTAAAAGATCGCCCCTTGAATTCGCAATATTTCCCATGAATTTTCAAATACAGTAAACGCATTGTAAATACATTTTTAAGTATAAGATTTAAAAGGCGACTAAAACCGTAATATTGCCCTGGTTGACCGTGTGGTCAGAGCTTCCGTTCTCCAAGCCAAGAGGTGAGGTGGTTTGTTGGATTCTTTAGCCCACCCATGTAACTGATGCGCAATATGTTCACAATTATTCCTAGATCGGATTCACATCGTTTTATATAAATATCACACGCGCATTTTGCAAATGCACGAACATAGCTTACGAAGATTCACTTATCTCTTTTATTATTAAAGATAATGAATAGAAAAGTTTCTATTGATTACCTTTATTTAATTAGAAACATAAGTAACAAAAAGGCAGAAGACAATTTTAAGTGAAACAACTTAAAAAAAAATTAGTTAAATTACATACTAATTTTTCGCTGACAAAAATTTATGTGTTTGCATTCAATATTTTAATGAAAGCTTTTTAATTAAAGAGATCAAATTCACATATACCAAAGCCTTTGTCATTAAAATTAAGAGGATTTGGTATGCATTCTAATCGCTATTTATTGCAGAATGATCAAGAAATCAACACCAAAAGCAAATTTATGTTTTAATTTTAGAGCATTTAAATAAGTCTTCAAAACAATTAATTCTCTGAAGTGTACAATTCGCGATTGTATTAAAGACGAACACGTTGATCAGTATGCTCGTTCATTAATAATAAATTGAGCTAATTATTTTTGCACAGAAAAAAAGAATCGCGGTATAAACAGTTAGGAAATATTAACATATTATTTACAGCTAAACTTAACGAAATTTGAGAGCGTGTAAATAAAAGATTGGTCTAATTGAAAGGATTAAAATTAAAACAATATTCGAAATTAGTCAAAATAGTGAACCTCATTAGCATGAGAAACAATGACTCTTACGTCCCAATGAAGAACCAGTTAATAATTGATGTAAATCTTGCAATTTCAACTCCCTGACTATGATTAAAGAAATTAGGGGCATAAGACTAACATTTAAAAATAAAAATGAAAATCTTGTCATATTTAGCTAACTTGTATAAAGTATACATTTGAAACTACACTGAGGAACTTTTTTTTATTAAAAACATCAACAGTAGTCAGAGCAAATTTCATCCTATAGCTTTAAAGGCAACGCTTATATAAAGTTTTATTAAATAAATTACACTTTTGGTTTGATTTAATTCACAGTTTTGTCAGTTTTAAAATCGACTATTAGCGCAACATGCAGGCAAGCATACTTACATTATTCAAATCAATTTTTACGTGGGGTAATCAATAAGTAATAAGACTAATTTTACTGTGGCGAAACCACTCATCACAATATTAATTTCTTTGGAATAAAGAAATGTTGCTGTCTGTATTAACAAAAGAGGTTGATAGATGACACATCAGAGTGTCACGTGACTAAACGCAAGCTTGTTTCGAGGTGCCTACGAGCGATTAAATTTTGTGTGCGTTTGCAAAAATCGGCATCGGACAAACTTAAGAAGTTGTCGCCTTCTTGTTCCAGTCTTTCTTTCCATTCTGTGCACACATCCACTCGATGCTGCATTTGCTCTGGTGTCAAGAGTTTGGGATTCCATCGGGTACAAACACATTTCAGTGCCAAATGTCCAGCCATTATTGAGTGAACACTTCCCATAGAAATATTCAGGACAACATGCAGCTGGCGTACCGTAATTCTGCGATCTTCCTTGGTGATAATGGCTGCTGTGTTGATCATTGTCTCTGTAATGGACGTTGAAGGTCTTCCCTCACGTTCCAGATCTTCCACATTTTGCCTTCCTTCCTTAAAAGTTTTATGCCAGCGAAAAACACTTGCCCTCGACATTGCTTCATCGCGGAAAGCTTCGCGTAACATGTTAAAAGTGTCTGATGACGATTTTTGCAAACGCACACAAAATTGAATCGCATAACGCTGTTCCAATGACGCTTCAATTTCGACGACTGGTCGCGGTCGTAGGCACGCACAAACAAGCTTGGGTTTAGTCACGTGGCACTCAGGCACATCAGTCCGTATATGCCATCTATCAACCTCTTTTGTTAATACAGACAGCAACATTTCTTTATTCCACAGAAATTAATATTGTGATGAGTGGTTTCGCCACAGTAAAATTAGTCTCATTACTTATTGAACAGCCCAGTACTTGCCGACTGTGGATGTGAGTGTGAACTTTAATGGTTATTGCATCGTTTTATAAAATCCAAATATAATGAAATATTATTAAACTAGAAAAGTCACAAGTGATTTCATTTTCTTTTATATTCGAATTTATATCCTGTCTTATTGACCGCTAAAAAGTATTTCCGTTTTTTTTTTTTTTTTTTTTTGGTATTGCCAGTGTTCACTGGAATATGGTATACGCATATAGGTGTTTCAAACCCAGTGTTACGGTTAAAAGTGAGCTAATAAGGATCCAAAGGCTTTCAAATATAATTTATTAAATGACGATACTTGTAATACAAAATGTACTTATATTATTGGATATCTTGTGATGCACAAGGGGATTTTGAAATTATCAATCTGAATTAAATTATTTTTTTTATATGACTTAATACTCTAATGACAAACATGTCTCGTATATTTTTAAACTTATATACAGAATTACAAGCACACCGAATAAAATATCCACTCCTAATCTGAATATTATATTCTCTCTTTCTATAAGCAAGATGGATATGCGCGCAACAAAATTTTGTCTCTGCTTCTGCCATAAAGAAATCCTTGATTTTTATTTTTTGACGAAGGCCCACTCAAGAACGGACAATCTCCCAAGATAACCAAGTCAAATAAAAATGTAAAGTACAGGATGGCTAGACAAAAAGAAGGATTGTTTCTGACACGTCAAAGTCTGTGGGAAGCAGTGTTGCGAAAAATTCTTTTTTTTTTCAACAGAGTAAAGAAATAACCAAAATTTAGGGGTAGAACGTGAGATCCGTGAGCCAACCAGAACAAGTTTCAAAAATTGCTGCATAAAAATGCAAGAAATATCAAATGAAAATTTCAAGACGATGTAGGACCGGAAGAGAAAATCATATTAGGAAAAAAATGCACTCTAGTCTGTCGGGGAGATAAGACTATGTAGAAATCGAGTTAGCGATAAGAGAATCATAGGATAGAATCCTTCATACGCTGAAAATCAATGGATGAAAATCTATTTTCGTAACTATGCAAATCAATGGGAAGAATAACTTCAGATGAGAATGCAAAACAATTGCTTCAAGTCTCCTAATGTTAATGCAGTTCATGAAGAGATAAGTAACCAAATTGAAAAATATTTTTAGCTTACAACGCCTGTGTAATTGGTTTCGAAAACAATTTTATTCAAATCAAAACAACATAAAATTGCACTTATCAAACACTGTTTATAAAGGTGGGATTTTCAACTTTTTTTTCCCTCCCCTCAATGAAACAGTGGATGTCTGACGGCCTTGTTGATAGATTTCTTTAGAGACTTGGCCAACTTTGAAATTTAATTCCGCGTCAACGTCCTCCTCTTTCTTCAGATAAACACA
The DNA here is from genome assembly GCF_054136105.1 of Typopeltis vanoorti. NCBI lineage: Eukaryota > Metazoa > Arthropoda > Arachnida > Uropygi > Thelyphonidae > Typopeltis > Typopeltis vanoorti. The sequence continues at coordinate 26,501,521 of NC_143569.1, read as the reverse complement.
CTTCAACAATACACTGCATCACTAATGTTTTCTTTACCTTCTCATCCACGCGCTCCCCTTTTCTCTACATGCTTTTAAGCCGATGTTTCGTTTTCCCTGATAACACACCTTTTTTTGCACAAAGAGATGTCCTTCGTTTTATTTTGTTTCAGCGAAGGAACTCTCTTACTGGCAACACACATTCTTGCTCTCCTTGTCTGAGTACATATGAAAGTCCCTGAAAATTGTGCTTGCTTTTTCCCTCTTGTAGTCCTATAGTTTAAAGCTATTTAATCTGGCACAAAGACTGGGAATTCTCTTTGGGGATGCATTAGTCATCATCATTGTAGTCTGTGTTTGATTTAGAGACGCCCCACATTTCACCCGACTTTCTGCCAGGTGGCTTAACGATCAACACTTCCTTGTCCTTCTGAAGACTATAGCTACTTCGTGTTCGGACCCTCTCAGCATCCAGTTTCTAGCAATCGTAAGCAAGAAAAATAAATCAACAAAACAGTTCGCAAACGGTCAAATACTTGCTCGCTTTAAATGGTAAATGATGGAGACTTCTTTATGTTTATTTTAACACATTTCTTCCAATGAAAGAAATGTTTACTTCCTTATCCCTCTCTTTAAAAAAATATACAGAACATTCGGGCATTGGTGATCTTTATTTAGTTTTTTAATTAAAGAAACTGCAATGCCAGACTTCGTTTCTGCAATTCATTTGACTGGCTATTCGTTTGCGCAGACGCAGACGTAAAAATAATCACAGTTGCAATGTTGCCCAATTTCACAAATCGCATTTTTAGTTTTTATTTCTCGAAACTGTGTTCTCTAAATAATAATAATTATTTTTTTTTTGGAAATTCCACACACGAGTATTTTATGCAGAATGAAATGGTGTTCTCAAAGAAATGGTTTTCTTTAAGATGCATAACGCTTACTAATAGTCCTGTCGGGATTTTTTCTATTAAGACGATTAATCTTTTCTTTTTTAAACTATTAATTTTAAATTAGAATTTTCTTGATGCTTTAAAACTGCCGTGATGTTATGATCTATAACTCAACTCATTTCGTGGTTTTTCTCTTTTTCTTTAACTCAATTCAAAAAGAATTGAAATCTCAAGGAAGTAAAGGATATTAACGTTTTTAGGTTGTATTATAAGTGACTGTATTCTGCATTGTGGTTCAGGTTTATTATTACACAGAAAGTTATTTTAATTATCGTATTAAAAATATAAAAGTTTGAAAAACAGTTGTACCGTATAGAACATAACATACATACAATATTGCTCGTATTACGTGCAATATTGTGTGTATGTTAGAGCACGCGTTGTGTAATTTAGGTGCAAAAATATTTTCCACTGAGCAAAAAATAGAATATCTATGTTTTAATACATATCCAATATTTTCTCTCTCTCCATAAAGTATTCATTTATTCAATGATGAGCACATTTATTCAAACCGCTGTAGTATCTAAGTGTGCCTTATTTCAGCACAGTGATGATCGCCAACCAAAAACCTATTCCCAGAGCTTCAAAATTTGGTTCATAAAATTCCAAATATTTAAAAATTAGAATTTTTAAATATTTTAAATTCGGTTGATTTTGGTGTGATTTTTTTTTTATTCTGTCAACAGTACTAAGTTAAAAATCTAAGAAAGGAGCATAAAACTCATAAGCAATCGTTAATTGTTAAGAAAATTGAAAAATAAACAACCACAACAAACAAATTAATGCTTCCATAGCCATAGTAGTAACTGTACGCATCTGCAACTTGGTAGTTTATCTCGCCAAAAATAAAACAGACCTAAGGCGAAACAAGAAGCTTTTTGTCACGATAAAATATTAATGTACAAAATGTTACAAATGTTTCCTGCACTTTTAGGAAATACGTAATGACTTTAATAATTCTTCAACTACATTTAGTAACTCTTTCCAACTAAATTAATCATTAATTTAAATATTATTTTTGTAGTTAATTTGGGGGTTTTAACAGGTAATGAAGGAAATTATTACTCTTGTTATAATGAGCCTACGTAGCTCAGTTGGTATAGACGAAGCCCTTTTATCTATACCGATCGGAAACACCCGTGTTCGATTAGCGTCAGTGACGTGAGAAACCTTTATCTGGTCTCTTTCGACTATGAGTTAGCCGGTCTTATACGGGTGTAGAGGTTTTTTTTCAAACGTCAACTCGGGTGTTTCGTCCCTCAGGACAGACAAACCGGTCCGTGAACACACACGGATCTACAGTCAAAAATACATACTTGAAATCCCTCATTAGGAGCGCTCAGCAGGTCCTAAGAGAAGACAGATGAGGAAAATTGGGGGAATTCCACCCGACAACAATTATATTATGAATTTGCCACAGTATTTACTTGCAGCAAAAAACGTTTATCTCTCTCTCAATAAAAAAAAAAACTCCCCTTGGGAATTATATCTGGAGAGTAATATTAGTCCATCCTTCAACTATAGTCAGTAGCATGCATCAGAATAAACCAAAAAGGGCTTAGCAACGTCTCAGTTGTGAACATTTCCTTCGGCTTAGTTTAAAAGTGAAAGGATATCTGGATCGAAACAAATATGGAAATTCAAATGTTCATCTTAAGGACAAATAGAGTACGAAATCAGTGCATGGATTTGACTTACGGCGGTTATTTCTTGAAAGAATCCGAGAACCAGCAAATTACCGTTAACAGGACGTTTGTTCTCGTTACCAAGACCCTTTCATATCTCTCAAGAGATGGATCCATAACTAAGTAAATACCGCAGACAAACCACAATACTACTCTTTTATGGTCGTAACTCAGTTTTACATCCTTTTCGTGTCAGTGTTGGGTAAAAGTGCGAGAGTGGGGTTGTTCGGATAGTTCTGGTGTGTTTAGAAACAAGATTTTTAGCATCATTTCTTCTGAACTCGAAAAACACTGCCTCTTTCTTAATTCTGTTTTCTCAGTAAGCATTCTTAACACTTTTCTCTTTCGCCCTTCTCTTTTCTCGGTATCATAAACGCATCTAAAGGCGAAGAATTCGGAAGAAGAAAAAAAAAATCAAAAGAAGGAAAGAAGTGCAGCCAAAGACCCGAAGGCAGCATTCCTTTGTTGTAAGAAAGGATATCGTGAGAAAAATGAACCACCATTAGCTACTCTGTGTTCTTTTTCGCTGCCATTACAGACAAGTTTATTAGGTAACAAAGCGACGAATGGTGGTTGGATGGTAGCCGAACGTGATTCGATTAAAGCTACTCTTCTCTGCCTCCTTCGTTCCCCTCCCGACCCCACCACCTTTTCTCTCTGTCCCGAGCAGTGCAGAAGAAACAAACAAAAAAAAAAAAAAAAAAAAGAATTGCAAGCGTTGCCCTACTGATTACGAAAACGCGCCCTGGTTCAACTCATAAAGTATACAACCTGTTAAAATGTAAACGCGTTTCGGAGGTTCCCTTTTTAGCGTACGCAGTCAGCGGCCATGCATTTTGCAAATAGCATTAGTTACGACCTCAGGTTTTTAGCTTCGAAGAAGGCTCAGAAGCAGAAGTTGTGCATGCTGGAAGGATTTAAGCGGAAACATGTTACATGCGACTTTCAAATAGTGAATCAGGTCTAGTTAAAATATTGATCGAAGTAATTAGAAAATGAAAGGGAAAAAAAACGTTACAAACCCAGTTGCTTTTCTTTATGTAAGTACCAGAAAATAACCTGAAGTTCATAAAATCATCATATCTAGAAGTTATGCTTTTTTATGACGAAGCCCATCCGTATAATGTGAAAATATAATGCCTGAGTGTTGAAGACTAAGGAAAGTTTGACCCTGAAGCCAAACTTGGTATTTCCCCAGCCACTCCAAGACTCCACAATGAGCATGATGAAATTCATCCACCACTTATATGCATTCATAAAGAACAATGTAACAGTAGGATTCGTATTAAAAAAAGTAATAGACTGTAAAATATGCTATCAGTTTGTAGCACATTCACGAGATCTATCAGTTGAAACGATACAAGTTCCACTTGGTATGACTTTCCCTTACAGAAGCTTGAACTTTTCGCTCCTCAATAAAAGCAAACTGGCCAGAGAATACACTTGGTTAACTAACTCAACTACTACCTTAGCCAATTGGTTCCAGTGGTTAGGGATTTTATTGAGAATAGCTCATAGTATTACCCCCCCCCAAGAAGTAAACATTAAACTTTTAAACTTTTTTACAGTTCCGGAAACTTTTCTGGCTGGAATGATGGTCTTTATTACTAGCGAAATTGTTTGAATGAAGAATTTCATTGAACAGAAGAATTAACATAATTCAAATAGCAACGAACCTTATTTAAATGGTTTTCGCAAATTGATTCCAATAGTTAAGTTATTTTTTGTAATTAATATAAAAAACAAGTGCATATAAAATACTTTCTGATTTATAATAATTATCGCTAAATTTTATGTTAAACTTTTTGCTTTTCATTAATAAGTTAATACACCATTTAAAATTTATTATAAAAATAATTCTTTAATCAGAAGCTTGAAGGAGGGCAATGTCTGGCAAGGGGAAGAGAGTCCTTTTTAGGACTTCCAGGGTAACAAATAGCAATGCTGAACCGAGGAATTAAACTGAGGTTCGGCTGTTGCTGTTATCCTGGGTGTGAGTTTTTGAGTTCGCTCCCTTAGGGTTTTTGCCTTAAGGGAGCACCTTGAGTCTCCGGGGAAGGTGTTCTCCGGCAGGGCCCGCTGAGGGGTTCTTGTCGGTGAATTATTTTCCTCGGAATTTGAGCGGTTCTGCTCAGGAGTCGGGGAGCCCATCGGGGTGCTAGGATGGGGCGGCCGACACTGAGTGGAACCAACGCTGAGCGGTTCTGCTTAAACGGGGAGCCCGTCGGGGTGCTTGGACGGGGCGGCCGTCAATGAGTGGAACCAACGCTGAGACATGGACGGTCTTTCGCCCACTATGGAGTGGCCTAGAGATCGTCCGATTTTTTGAGATTTTACCCTTTACTTACTAATCAGGGTAACAATTAGCAATGCTGAACCGAGGAAGTAAACTGAGGTTCGGCTGTTGCTGTTATCCTGGGTGATGAGTTTTTGAGTTCGCTCTCTTAGGGTTTTTGCCTTAAGGGAGCACTTTGAGTCTCCGGGGAGGGTGTTCTCCGGCACGGCCCGCTGAGGGGTTCTTGCCGGTGAATTATTTTCCTCCGAATTTGTGCGGTTCTGCTCAGTGGTCGGGGAGCCCGTCACTGAGTGGAACCAACGCTGAGATATGGACGGTCTTTCGCCCACTATGGAGTGGCCTAGAGATCATCCGATTTTTTGAGATTTTACCCTTTACTTACTAATCAGGGTAACAAATGGCAATGCTGTAGCCAATGAAGTTTTAACTGAGGCTCGGCTATTGCCGTTACCCAGCCATGACTAGAGCTTTTTAGCTCAATAACACTCCATCCACACAGATTTTCTTCATTCAGATGACGGGATAAAGAGTCAAGGACTCAGTCCATCGCCCAGTTCTTTTAATTTAATTAATAGGGCAATGTCTGCTCTGCTTGAAATTGGAATTGAAATAAAATAGCAGTGGATAATTATTATTCTCCCGTTTTAATTGAATACGTTTAATAATTTGCTTAATCTCATATTTTTTAAAAATCTGATTTAATTATATTTCTCGTAACTCACGTATTTTCAAATTGCATATGGAAAACGTTTCACGTATTTGTTTCAAGTTTTCTTAAATACTTAGAGTAATTGCCGAATTACAAAACATAGCAGATAACCAAACGTTTACTCATTTCAATGTTAAAAATTTGAAAATATGTTAAAACCATAACTTAGCATTGCATTTTTTGCTTCCAGTGAGTTACAAGTCACATTAAACATTAATTTTAGGAGATACTTTCTTCTATTATATCAGTGTAAAAATAAACGACCTACATTTATATGCAGTTGCAATTAAAACAAGTTCTTTCAAGTCAGTCAGTGAAAGCAAAACAATTAATTGATAACTAATTAATACAAAACGAGGTTTTAAGTACTAATGAAAACAATTGTGATCACTTAATAATCTAAAATTTATAATTTATTAAGTTGACAATTATAATAATCTCAAATTTTGTCTTGCAATCTAAGTTTAAATACGTAATCAAGCAAATGTCTAGGTGAGGTCGAGATTTTCTTTTAGGACAATGTCAGGAAATGACTGCTCACTGAAGCACAGGAAATTCGGTGTTCAAACTGACTTTCCCACTGTTCGCTATTCAGAACGAGAAATGGCAAAACTCTAACGATAATGATTAAGTGTTAAAAGTTAGCGAACTTCAAGTCCAAAATATTTTTTTAAAAATCTTTGCATAATTTAGACTAATAATGAGAAAACAGAAGAAGCAAAAATCAAAGAAACCGTATCGAAAACTGATAGAAACTTTTAAGTACTCTAAGTATCAACTGCAATCTTTGCTTACCATTCAATTTTCTTCCAGCAATTTTTCCAAAAAAGGAAATTTCGAACTAGACAAAGAAAGCTTTCGTTATTCTTGTTCTTCGGTTTCTTCGCAATGCTATGGTTCCAATTATCCTGTCTAAAATCTCCACATTATAAATTTAAACTGACATCTCTACCAGCGTTAGCGAATTCCACTTCGGAGTCCCAACATTTTTCTATATTTGTCGAGGTCTGTAATCACTCTGATATTATTTGTTTTGTTATTTGAGCGAGTGAAGTTGTCTCCGTAATGTTTTCTGTCAAAAAGATGAGATTCAGTCATACATCACTGTGCGGTACACCAACCGTAAAACTACCAAGGTGTTACAGGTGAGGAGACATTTACTTACGTATCGTCTTACAGTTTTCTTAAGACGGAAACAGCAATAAAAGTGGGCACACTACTGTTTTGCACTATTCATTAGAATATCGCTGAGTTATTACTTTTGGGAAATGACTTCATTTTTTTTTTCAGACCGAAAAATAAACAGTCCTTCGACATCATTACGAAGACAACAGAATGACAAATTGTTTCCCTAAGATACTTTGCAATCATCAAGTGCTAATATTAGTTGGCATGTTTTGTTCTTTATGGCTGCTTGGAGAGTTTGCTTTAGTTCAAAATACTATCTATCGCTTTTTATAATAATAATAACACTTTTTTCCAACATCAAAATCGTTTGTTGCAATTTAATACATCTGAATCTTTGGCTCGTATCTAAGAAAGAAAAGAAAGATATTCTCATATCTGTTCTTTTTTTTTTTTGAGGATTACACTTAGCGAAGTATCAATTGCATTCTTGCCAGTAAAAACTCGTGTTTTCGACAGAAATAATCCTAACGCCTCTATATGAGACTGGCTAAATAATCTTCAGAATGACCAGAGGCTGAATTTTTTTTTTCTTTCGTCATGATAAGAAAAACTTATTAACTAAGGTCCAAACTTAAGGGGATAAAAAAGATACTAAGCAGTATAGAAAAAATGCGATCTCCAGTGATTCCTTAAGCAACTTTCTAGAAATGTTCGAAAGGAGTAACTTGGTTTCATTAGTTGATCCACTAATTAGTGGAATATTAATTGATCCAGTAATCAGTGGTTATTAGTTGATCCAATAATTAGTGGATTATTAGCTGGTCCACTAACTAATCTCTGAATGATAAAAAATGGTTTAGTTTATCGATGACTATGCGATGCGACGTCGTCAAGTATGAAATATGATCCCTACTTGAATTCTATGTTCTCATCCGAATTATGCCAAAATATTCTTTTGGTCTCGATTTGGACCGTCGTTATTTGCTTATAATAGTGAAATTATTAACATTTGATATTATATCACAGGTATTTTATAGTTAACATCTAAAGCAAATGTGAACATCTAACTGTTTCTCATATAATTTCCAAGTTTTGTATTTATTCCATGGAAGTAGCAGACCAGATCAAGATAAAATAAGATAAGGAATCGTGATGTGATTGGTTGTTCATTTGAAGACGTCATTGTGTGTGACGTCATGAGTTTGCAATGTTTGGATTTGCCCTGGGCGGGGTATATGCGTCAGTGACGTCAGTTCTTGTGTTTTGATTCGCGTATGGAATTATGGATGATGGTAGAGATAAGGATTCGTGTTGTGATTGGGGGGACACTCTGAACAGGATCAAGATAACATAAGGAATCGTGTCGCGGGTGAACGTGTTTTCAGCTGAAGATAGACTTTGAAATGTTTGGAATTTCGCTGCCCCCCCCCCTTCTGTCAGGGACATCATGTGGCGTGTTTGGTTTGCGTATCACATTGTGGATGTCATTAGAGATAAACAATCGTGTCGTTATGTGTTTGGAAATTTCTGGGGAACATATGTCTCTGGATATCACATGGTGTTTGGGTTTGGCTATGGAATTGTGGGCAATGTTTTTGAGATAGGATATCTTGGAATTTTCCCAGGGTGACACACATATGTCATTGTCATCATGCTTTGTCTTTGGTTGTCTGTAGATGGCCGATACTAATTTTCCAATACATTTTGGGGATTTCTTTCCTGTTATAGGGTGGGAATTCTTAGAGTAGAGTCGAGATGGTGGCAGTGATTAGGCTTTTCTGAATAATTGAATTATATGCTGGTGTCCCTCAAACACACACACACATTACACATGAACAGTTCCTAATGTATCCATGTTGATACTCTAATATATACCCTATGATTATTCTTATGAAAAAAAACTATTCAGTATTAGAATTATGCTTACCCAAACATACAAGCAGTGATTATGAAATTACAATTATCAATTGTTATGTTCAAGTTAAAAAAAAAATTAACTTACAATTCTTTCCAGAATGGGAACATCTTGGTACTATCTAGGTTTTCTGAATATTCCAAATTGTTGATTTTTAACATATATTCACAGAACACAAACACAAGTCTGAAAATGCAGTTGAATTTTTCATTATAGGTTACTAGGGCTAACATATATTCACACCACAAAACATAGGAGTTGAAAGATATTTCTGTAAATAACCAGAAAAGCTAGTTGATTACTTAATTAGATTACTATCCGATTGGTTCTCTGTATTAATTCCTTCCCACAGTTGCTCATGCCATGTTTTCCCTAGCTTGGTGGGAAAGTCAATGTGCCGTTTTGTTTTTAATGGTAAGTGTTATTTCCTGTTTTGAATTCAGAGTGCTGTTAGAGTATGGAATTCTGACAAGTGAAATGATTTTTTTTTTCAAATTGAATGGTTATTTTCTGTATTTTACTTTTAAAAATACAGTTTAACTACATATTCTAACAGAAGAACTGAGCAAAATTAATGAATAAATAAGATGTATGTGAATTTATTTTCCATCACTGTGGATGTCTCATTAAGTCTTATCTTAAAGATCTCTCTCTTATCCGGTCGCCAAATTGGTGTACAGGTGAGAAATCATGTATTTAGGTTGGAACTCTTTGTTCCCATGGGAAATTATTGCTGTAGTAAATTAATGCTCACATTTATTTTTTTTAAACCAATATGACTATTAATTTTACCTTCGATGCCTTGTGCTCATAACCTACTTCTGTAACTGAATTTTATTTATTTTATTTATTTTTTTCTTTACCATTAGTTATTTAAGTAACGGATATATGCGACAAACAAGGTTTTGAACTCTCCGCAGTGTTTTTGTTTAAAGACTTCTTTTGCAGCATAACAAATAATTAGTTATTTCTTATTATTTCAAATGAATATTAGCTTTATAATATATATAATTTGTTAATTTGTATGTTACATTTTATTTGACTGTAATATTATTAACAAATTTTATTTACTGAATCTAACATACAGAAATTAAATAAAGTGAAAAAGTGCAGTATTTTATTTATTTTTTCTTATTCTTCTGATTTAACATTTGTGCTGATGTTCATAGTAAGTTCATACGTAAGCACCAGTGGCAAATCATATTTGCCACTGGTGCTTACGTATAATTCACGTGATTTTTCTCTATGTGACATTTCAAAACAAGTTCAACTATGGTTTTTACATAGTTCAACTATGTAAAATTCATTTCTATTATTCCCAATTGACTGTTGTCCTCTCAGCCTGACATTTATATCATAATAGGGATATATATATATATATATATATATATATATTGACAATTATTACATTAGATATTCTATTCAATACAAATAAATAATTATTTATTCTTATTTCAAATCAAAATAAAGAAATAAAGAAAAATTGTAAAAAAAAAATGTTAACCCACAAATAAATATTTATGATCACAGCAAACAAGAAATTCATCAGCTTTTTCAAAGTTTTGAAATTCATGCAAATATGTTTTCATCATTTGGTATCATTTAAATGAAGAACAGGTCTGGCTATTAAGTTAGTTAATGTTTTTTTGATTTTTCTCTTCCAATGGCAAGTATTTTTTGATATATGCATGATGATTCACTTGTTATCTGCATGCTACGATACTTTTATTTTTTTGTCACTTTTCAGGTGAAATATTCTCCACTAAAATTCTGCCTATTAATTTAATACCCATTTCCTTTTGCTTCCAAGAGTTGACACAGTTTCACTGGGTGGATTTTCAAAAAAAAAGAAAGTCGCTGGTTAGTTTGTGGCACGAAATTTTAACACAATTATTATATTAGATATTCTTTCCAATACAAATATTTATGATCACAACAAACAAGAAATTAATCACCCTTTCAAATTTTTTACAAGGAAATTTTACAACGAGAAAAAAAAATATTATGGTCTTACTTAAATTTGAATAACACATCAACGACACCCAATTTATTCATTTAAATTTACACATTTTATTTGAATGAAATATTATTTACAAATTGTATTTACTGAATCTAACATACAGAAAATAAATAAAGTGAAAAATACAATCTATTTTTTGTTCCTTAATCTTCTTATTGTTAAATTTGCACTGTTGTTCAAAGGTTCTTCCCATTCTTGTGGAATTGCCATGTGGTTTTTGACAATGTGACTTGCATCTGAAATTTAATTTTCATTTGGTGATCGTTGGGAATTTATTACTGTAGTAAAATTAAGAGTTGCATATTTATTTTTTTGAAACCAATACATATATTTCTGAGCATTATTAAAAGCACAGAATCTTTCGTTATGTTCCCAAAAGCATTTAAAAGAACATGTTATGTTTTCACATTTTGAGCATCCAATTTCATTTAAATCAAGAACAGACCTCCCTATTATCCTTGTTAAGGTTTTTGATTTTTCTCTTCCTTTTTGATTAATATTTGATATTTGCATGTTGATTCTATCATCCAATTTCTTAGTATGTCCAGAGGTAGGGAACCAATTTCCCACTTCAGCTGATGGTTATATTTTATTAACCAAGAATTCTGTTTTTTAACTCTTTCAGGTAATTCTTTCCAACTACAAGGGGATTTTGTCAATGCATATCTTACAATAATTCCATCAGAAATACAAATTTCTTTAGGAAATAAATTTGAAGTGTTATTCAAAAGAAATCGACAATCAATTATTCCAATGATAACTGAAAATTCGTATTTTCACCCACTGTCATTTTTCATTAGAATTCATAATCGTTTTCCTTCATTCTTCTTCTTAGATTACTTCATATGGCATCACAAATAAATAGTTATTTATTATTATTATTATTATTATTTCACTGATTATTAGCTCTGATCTTATATTTTATGTTAACTTTCTGTTACAAAATTCTAAACAATTAGAACTTTTCACAAAGAAACTTTCAAAGAATTTTGTGGCTCACCCATTATTTTTACATTACCAAATACAAAACACCAGAATACAAAACAGCAGCTGCAGTGGTTGAACGATTACCTTAAGTCCAAAGTCACTCAACTCTATGGGTTTTTCTTATAGTACTGTTTACCCTTACTATGCCCTACCCTGCCTGTTCCTTCAAAAATGAACCTTTTGCACAGATGCCTCAACGACATGTTATCGCATGCTGTTGGTGTGTCTTTATCTTACTTTGTGTGGGGAAAGGTCAACTTTGTATATGTGTTATCTGGAGAGTACAAACATTTTTTCTATACCAAACTTTAAGACTTTAAGTCACTTTTTTGGGTTAATTATCTGCTGTCTCTCTGTAAAACAACCAAATTCTAAAAGTTCAGTTTTCGCTTATGTGAAAGAATTGTTTTCAGATAACTCAAATAATGTCAATAGGTAGCATTAGACAATTTCTAAAATAATCAATACATGGATATCAGTTTTCAACATTTCCCCCCCTCGTTCCTGGTATTAATTTCACAGTAGTGAATTTTTTTTAAAAAAATAATTAAACAGAATTGCATTAAGATATAAAGTTGTGGATTTAAATATCAATTTCTAATCAGAATAACTGAGTAAAAAATTCACTGCGATAAAACACAACAATAGTACACATCTTTGTTCATTCAAGTTTACAAATGCATATTTAATCTTGCTGAAATACTATTTACAAGTATATTCACTGTGAAAAATTCGAAACATGTAATTACCTAAAAATATTTCACAATATTTAGTTTAGACTCTTAACATTTTCCAAAGAGTTCAATGAATAAAATTTTTGTTACTCACTGTTTCTTGGTTACATTACATCAAAATAGTTGGTCATGCAAAAGAGTTTTTAAATTGGTACCATGGCAAGCACAGCTCCATACTTTTGATATTGTGAGAGTCGGGAAATGACACCATGCCTCCTTAAACATTCTGTGTATTCTTTTGTCACCAAATATACACAAACAGTTTTTTGTATAATGTTTGTAAATGTCCCAAAATAAAGAATATTTATTGAATTGTATAAAATCTTGAAAGTCTAATTTTACCATCGACGAATTTAAATGATTAGCGATAATTTTCCCCATGATACGAATAGCTGGTAATTCAGTTTCTAAAAATAGTAAATGATTATCAATGTCGTACATTTTTGGTGAAAATCTCTCAGCTTCTTCACAACTAATAGAAAAACTTTAATTCCATCAGCTCCTGTATCATCAAGTATTAGTTCTGAATCTTGGCATTTCAGAATATAACACTCACCAAGGTCCATTTCGTAGTCACCTCTTCTTTGCAAGTAGTCGAGTATATCAGACCACTTCCTGTGTAACTTTTCCCAAGTGGTCCTGGATAAATATATCACAATGTACGTGTCTTCTAAAATAATTATCGGTTTCCATCCTTTTAGAGCTATGTGAAGAGTTTTGTCTCATGATATTTTCCTGAAGAAAGAAAATTTCAATGATTTTTGTGGCTCACCCATTATTTTAATTTACTTTCCTGGATACAAAACACCACAACACAACACAATAGCTGCACTGGATGAACGAATTGCCATAACTGCAAAGACACTCGACTTGTTTGTTTTTCCTTATAGTACTGTGTACCTGACCCATAACCCTGACCATTGTTTCCAAAATGAAACTTTCGTGCAGATGATTCACGGACATGTTTCTACATGCTGTTTATGTGAGATTATCTTACTTTGAGACATCATAGAGCAAATCTTATCTCTGTGGCTCGAAGGGTATTCTGTATTATTTGTCCTTATTATGTTAAGTATTTTATCCTCAAAAAGTGTTTTTGATGTTAGACCATGTGACTAGTTCTCTCACTCATATATCCGAAATTGATGGAATGGAAAAAAATAGCATTAGGTGGTGGAAGTGAAAAGGTCGTCAAGAGGGTGACAGAGGTCTTCCCTGCAATGCTTCCCCACCCCCTAAACCCCATCATCCCCCTCTTCTTCCCCTCTCCTCCAGAAGATGTCTGCTCAGGCTAGTGGAGATGAGCAAGCTCATCATTTGCAGATATCTTTTAGTGATGTCACCTCCAACTGATACTGATAAATTTGGAGGAAAAAAACATTAACGAACTTAAGAGCCAGATCTGTTCTTCATTTAAATGATACCAAATGATGAAAACAATATTTGCATGAATTTCAAAACTTTGAAAAAGCTGATGAATTTCTTGTTTGCTGTGATCATAAATATTTATTTCAGGGTAAACATTTTTTTTTTCTTTCTTTCTTTCTGAGCTAATTTTCATTTGAAATAAGAATAAATAATTATTTATTTGTATTGGAAAGAATATCCAATATAATAATTGTGTTAAAATATATATATAAATATCCCTACTGTGAAAGAAATGTCGAGCTGAGAGGACAACAATTGGGACTAAAAGAAATGAGTTTTACATAGTTGAACTATGTAAAAACCATAGCTCAACTTGTTTTGAAATATCACATGGAGAAAAATCATGAGAATTATACGTAAGCACCAGTGGGAAATCATACACTATGAACATCAAAGCAAATGTTAAATCAGAAGAATAAGAAAAAAAATACCGTCTTTTTCACTTTATTTAATTTCTGTATGTTAGATTCAGTAAATAAAATTTGTTAATAATATTACAGTCAAATAAAATGTAACATACAAATTAACAAAGTATATATATTACAGAGCTAATATTCATTTGAAATAAATTCAAGTTTCCTGATAAATGTAAACAAACAAACAAACCATCTACTTGAAAACAATAAGTGTATAAAATCCTTAATCAGGAACGAATAATTTTAGGATATGTGTCATCACAATCATGTGAATGCTAATCACTTAGTCATATGTAAGTGTTTGAGAAACATTCAAACTTGAGAAAATGATACCTTTTGACAATACCGCGATACATCTCTGATAGGATGTGATTAATTATTACAAAATGTCTAAAGTTCCCATAGCTAGATTGAAAAGAAATGACCGGATATGAGACACTTAGTTATCTTCAAACAAGACTAATGAAATTTACAGTGTGGGAAAATAATTCACACACATTTTATTTATTTATTTTTGCTCAGTTATTCTGTTAGAATATGTAGGAACTGAATTTTAAAAGTAAAATAGAGAATAACAACTAACCAGATTGAAAAAAAAAAATTATGCGTCCAAATACCAAGTCTAAATACAAAATGGCGCACTGCCTTGTGAATTAACAAAGCGCATAATAACCTATAAGGAAAAAGAGTCCACTGCATTTCAGACCTTGTGTTTTGTGCTGTGAATATATGTTAAAAATCTACAATTTGGAATATTCAGAAAACATTGATAGTTCCAAGATGCAGCATTCTGGAAAGTAAGTTAATCTTTTTTGTTTAACATAAATATCGCATGTGATATTTGTAATTTCAATGACCAGTGATCGTATAGTTTGATAAGCGCAATTCTAATTCTTTATGTAACGTTCAGAAAGATATCATTGTAAATAACATCTGCGAAATAAATGCGTAAACTTAAATGAACAAATTGTGTCATTGATGTGTTATAAATATTTAAGTAAGATCACTTTTAAAATCACCGTGAATTCACACACAATTTGTTTATTTATTTATTGAACTTTAAGATCTTAATTTAAAGAAATCAAAATATTCGGATGAATTATGAATTAGAATTTGAATATAGAATAAAATATGGATGAGCTATAGAAAACAAAATTGTGTGTTTGATGGACACCAGCATATAATAAAATTATCCAGAAAAGCCTAAACGATGCCACCATGTACTCTTTACTCTATGAATTCCCATAGTCTTTTAACAGGAAAGAAATACCACAAACTGTATTGGAAAATTAGTACAATGACGGATGTTTGTCACCCTGGGAAATTCCAAGATATCTTATCTCAAAATATTGCCCACAAGTCCAAAATAACTCGTGATATCACAGAGACATATGTTCCCCCGAAATTTTCAAATACATAACGTCACGATTCCTTATCTAATCTTGATCTTATTGCCCCTACTACTACTCATGGATTCGGAAGCTAGTGCAATAAGCAATATTTAAAACATCACACAGGGGTTTGAAACGTATTCGAGTTAAAGCATGGTTAGAAAAATATCAGGAATATAAACTCATTAAGTCCGTACACTAGCATTATCCCTAGCTATCATTGGTTAATATGCGACACGCTTTTGTTGAAATGTATATCGTTAATATTTATGAGTTGTTCTTACTAATACAATAATACCGAAGGGATGCAGTGACTTAATAGTTTTATTCTTGTCACGAATAATGACTCCATGTCGACTAATAAACAACTCTATTCAGTTCTGTCATGCACGTGGTAACTTATTGACATTAAAAAAAATGTCGAACAAAAACTAATAAAAATATATTACAAACAGCGATCGATACTGGCTGCTCATGTATTAAAAGTTTATCCAGGAACTTCTGCGTGTGAAGTTTGCAATAACAACTGTGTTTTTATAGGTCATCTCTAGAACTAAGTACCCGTTCGAACCATTGCGATAGTTTATTCTGTGAAATAGGTCAGAAAAAATTATCATAAAATATATTTCATTTGTCATCCTATTGCAGGTGTAAATGTTCAAAATTTGAAACTTAATTTTTCAAAATTTGAAATTTAATCAACTTCTCTTCAAGGGGTTAAAAAAAAAAGAAACTACTCTTCTGCCTTCGTTTCAACATAGTTCTCTTTGTACTTCTTTATTTCCGGTGTCTGTTTCCCAGTGCACATCTTCTCTTTTCTCTCATTTATTTTTATCACGGTCTGTTAGAAAAACCATCTCTTTTCATATTATTCGTTATTTTATACTCAACTTTCTTTCCTAATGCCTTCATCAGTGAGCTGTGTTTGTACAATCTATCACTACCGAAATAATGCGAACTCTAATCCTCTAAGGGTAGCAGGTAAGATACATTTATTTGCCCGTGACAGGAGAGTTTCTTGGGATGAAAAAGAATCGCTCTCTACCAAAGCATTTTATTAAAACACCAAACAGCGAGTTAACGTCTGGAATGAGTTCAATTTTTTGACGTGGTATGAAACAATCAGTACACAGAAGACAATAAGGTGATAAATGACATTGTTTTGATACATGATTCTTATTAAAACAGCATTCTATATAGCAGCTAGCCTTCTCTTAACTTTTTTTTTGGTATGCAGCTTCAAAAATACTTTCAACTTTTCTCTTTTGAAGCAAACTTCACTCATACGATGAACCGCTTTATAAACAAACAGATGTAATGGTTTACTCAGTAGGAAAGTTAAAAACAAATCTGGCATCACATTATTAAAATATCGGAGTAAAAAGTTATTCTTAAAAAAGACCGAAATCTATTCTTGCATGAGAAATTATTAATTAGGTAAACACTCATTACAAAAATCATCTTTACACACTGAAACGTCTATTCGAAAAAAATAATAAAATAAAATAAATAGGAGTTAGTTATACCATCAAACTATCTTGTTCTAAACGGTAACTGAGTGTTATCAGTTGGAACAAGAGCAACTCAAATCTTTTTTCTGAGAAACTGAATTTCACAAAAATGTTTAGTCTGAGTGTAAGGGATCCTTATCAGTCAATCTTTCTTGTTGTTGTTGTACATGAAATCCATGATGAGCATTTAAAAAACCGAAATAAAATCTCTGCCTTAATGCTTTTAATGAGAGTATTTTAATTACAATTTATAATAGATTCGTTTAGAATAGGTCTAACTATTTGAGCTGAACGCTCTTAATTAATAGGGCACATCCCAAATAGTTAAATCTGTTTTCAGAAGTAACTATGATGATTGTAATATAATACAGAATGTTTAAAAAGGCGTGGGCCACACCGTTTAACTGATTAAAAATTTTGATACATAACATGGTGAATTATAAATAAATTATAAGCTACATTTCAAGTAATGAAAAAGAACCCATAAAACTTAAATTTAGCAATTATGCTATTCAATGAATGGATATTAATCCATTATTCTTTCATAGCTAAACATTTTGAAGTTTCGAAATTAATCCAATAAGCTCATGAGAATATAAACTTCAGAAATCGACGCCTAAAAGTCCAATCAGATTTCAAAATAGTTGATCAAATTCTGATCAAAAACACAAATAAAAGGCGAACAGAATTCATCCTCTTTTCAATTGTGTAACGTCAAGGAAACTACGATGGTGAAGATTGTACATTCCTAAGTTCTCTATTCAATATATAAATTTCAAAATCTTATCTGGATATGAAAAAAAAAAATGCATGCACTAAACACATTAAGTTATTTCGGAAAAAAATTGTATTACCTTGCAAAAGCATTATAAAATGACGCCACATTTATATCGAACCTATATACGAGTATATGAGAGAGAGAGAGAGAGAGAGAGAGAGAGATGGAAATTTTAAATCCAAACTGCTTCCTAAGGGCTGATTCGAACGGCTAAATGATCATTTATTAAGATACAATAAATAAATGAGAGCACCAGATCTGAATATTAAAAGCTTATAGATTATCTAAATTATTAATGTCTCTGTAAATTTAACCATATTTTTCATTTGCATTAACCAGTACACAATTCCGATATCAGAAACTAGATTTTGTTTTCTAATTCATGCAATATGCATCCCTTTTTTAGAGATCAGTTCACATCAGTTATCTTTTTTTGTCTTGTTTTTATCATTCGGTTCCCATCTATTTTTATAATCTTTCATATTTTCATTCCAAATGCAATCACGCTTTCAGAGTTCAAACAAGATGTTTTTCCCTTGGCCTTGCTCTTTTTCGTGTTTGCTTTATCTCGATATTACCGTAATTTTCATAAGTGTTTTCATCATCATACGCAACGTCTTAAAAATAATATGAGATGAGTTGCTTTCTTTTTATATCTTGCAGTATTCCGACCGAGTAGTTTGGGGGTTATTTCTTTCTTCGTATGTAAATTTTTTCACTTAAAATAAAACAGAGGGAGGAAAAGAGTAGCGGATAGATTGGAGGGAGGTATCGGTGATAAGATAAAACAGACCACAAAATCGCGTGTGTTAAACTAATAAATACAAATTCTTGGAAAAATAAAGATTTAAAATACTGAGCTCAAGAATGAATTAATACGATTCTAAAATAAGACAAGACACTAATGCTAAAATTAAAAGACCCCGAAACAAATAACCATTCGAAAAGGAAAGATACGAATATCATTAAAATACTGATTAGTAAATCCATCACAGGAAGTTAAACAGTATCTTTGAATAATATAGTCCTAGAAAAACCTCAAAACATAATAAAGTTAATGACGTTTATGTATGTGAGTTATTGCGTAACAAAAAACTAAAAAAAAAATACATTTTTTAGTGTTAGATATCAACATATAATATCCGGTGTTGTTTACCTCCTACAGTGTCCATTTCACTTTTGTTTCCATTTAGTGTCCACTTTCGTTGCTACTTATATAGTGACCATTTTAAGGAATGGCTTTACTATAAGATTAGGTTTTAACCGGTGCCTGGCAACGAGGATAGTTATCATTTATTCCCAAACTCCTCCTGATTAAAAGCGATTCAAACTCTCGCCGAGCTTCAACAGCTACATTATCATCAACGAAAAACCCAACAAAGAGGAATTTGCTGAGTCTGCAGCTTCAAGCTCATTTCCACTCAAACAATCCACACAATGAAACACCTTTTCTCCTAACAGGTTCTACCTCCATCTAGAGCAAATGATCACTGTACGATTTACTGAAGGAAAAAAAAAAGTTCCTTAAGCCCACGTATGACTTTTATAGAGATTGCTTCAACTTCAAAACATTTCATTAGTAGACGGTAGTGGCACGTGCATCAAAATATAAACAAACAAAAAATAAAAAGACACTATAAATACAATTATTTTTCCAGGATATTTTATCATTTCTTACGTAACCACAAGCACTTTATTTCCTTTGTTTTTTTTTTAAGGTTTCGCCAAATTCTCACTGAATTGAAATATCTACAAGTACTTGGTTAGCGAAGAGCGTCTGTTGCTAGGCAACGCTGCAATGTAACAGTAAATTATGTTTAGGCGCAAAAGAGTAATATCTAAATGGTGTTTCCAAATATAATGGAAACGACTACGAAGAAGCCTTAAAAGGCAGGAAGCCGTTTGTCAATAAACTAACGCTATCTTCGTACATGATGAGGCGAACCCAGTGATGGAATATATTGTTTCTTTCTTCCTGTCATTTACGCTAATGAGTTTCTAATACTTTGGTCATTTTCATTGGATTTAAATTAGAATGGATTAACGTTAAAAGTTCGCCCCTTACAAAGATACTGGCGAAACATTCGGAAGATATCGAAAACCAAATAAGATAAGATGAAGTACGCAAAAAGGAGAATGAATTTGTAGTCACGCGTTTTTCGGAAGAAACAATCACACAATACAACTTTTACGCACAAAATACAAAGGTAGATAAATAAACAGTAAGGATGTTGGGTAGCTAGATGGCAAGTAATTTGTTTCCTTCTTTCCTTTGACGCTTAAGTAAATGTAATTTTCTGCTGTTGTTTATCACGAGTTCTTTTGAACTAAAAACTAGTTATCCGAATACACAACATTGCTTTTGCTTCAGTTTTCCATTACACCTGAACTTTCTTACCTTGGCAGGAAAGTATGTTCATGAGGGAGAGAGAGAGAGAGAGAGAAACATACAGAGAGAGAGAGAGAGAGAGAGAGAAATCAATACTCTGCCCATTACCTCGCTATTCGCACACATACATCGTTTACTGTTTTAGTTCCTATTACCCCAGTGTTAACAAGATGACAGACTCCTTTTGGGGCCGCTAAATCCAATTAAATAGCCTACGAACAACTATATAGAGGAATATATGTATACTGACTGGAAAAAAAGTAAGGAATGATTGGTAAAAATTTTAAACTCTGCTTCTTATTCGCTTAAATCGAACAGTGGAATGTACCAACTCTCATAAAACATGTTTTTATATCGGTGACTCACCCAATGGTGAGCCACCGATGTAGAAACATGGTACCATTATGAATACAAAATAAATGATGTTTCTGAAGCAACCTTTAGGTGTTAATGATTTAAGTCCTGGTCGGGTGTATGCAGCAACTTAACTCTTATGTAAAAACAACGAATAATTTTAGCAATTTTTAAATAAACGTCCTCAGGCCGCTAATGTTTAAGATATCTCACATTGCATTACAAAGGTCGTGACATTTGTTCTTCGGTTTTAAAAACTTTACACCACCAATTTAAGACGCAATAAAAAATTTATAATGTGAGTTAATGTCAAATGAGAGGGTGATAGGATTTTTTTTAGCCCCAGATAGTTTGTGTTTTTATTTGGCAAAACAGACATCCTGATTCCATGGCCTTAGTTTGCATTATTCGTTTAAACCATAGCAAATCCCATCGTTACTTAAACCGACTGTATAAAGAACTCCACTAAGGTCGAATACGCTTCCCATTATCTATATTATTAAGCTTCCACTGGGTGATATTAGTCCTTACTGAGTATCAAGTGCAACCCTAAGAATTAAGTAATTGTTATGAAATATATTCGAAGCAGTTGTTTGTTTTCAAATGATTCTAAAAATAAAAAGACTAAAAGCGTATTATCACCAGTTTATGCTACACACTTGTTAATGTGTACGGTACAAACAAATAATTCCCATTTATGCGGTTGGCTTGTGCATATTATCAATATTATTAACCTCTCTTTCTCAATCCATTTATTTCATACATACTTGAAGAATTAAAACAGACCTGATGGGCTAATTGCATTTTCAGTTGTGTAATTGCTAATCAATCAGTGTTTTAATAATGCATTATATTCACAGTAAAAATTTGCGTAGTTAACAAATGCCGATGACTTGTTAGTAGTTTTATTAATATACTAATACATTATTCATATAGTATTAATTACTAATTACATATGATGATATTTGATTCACTCGGCTAAAAATTTCATTTCGTTCTACCATTAAGAAGTTCTTAAGTTCTTAAAAGAACTGGGTGATGGACTGAGTCCTTGAATCTTTATCCCGTCATCTGAATGAAGTAAATCTGTGTGGATGAAGTGTTATTGAGCTAAAAGCTCTAGTCATGGCTGGGTAATAACAGTAATAGCCAAGCCACAGTTAAAACTTCACTGGCTACAGCATTGCTATCCGTTACCCTGAAGTCCTAAAAAGGACTCATCACACACCAACCTCCTTTCTACCATTAAGAAGGATCTTTTTTTTTTGTTTATATAGTACACGTATCTGTCGATTTTCAAAACAAAATATTTAAACTACTTTGAACATATTTCTCTTAAATGCCGATCTCGGACTAATTTAAGTGAATATATGATACTCCTTTTTAAAGATACCAAGCGATTTTACAAGCTAGGTTTTAATCCTTTTTTCCCCAAGTAAGCAAACAGACAAGTCAGTCAAGTTTGCGCCTGAACGTAGTTCAGATCTGAGGCAACTCGTAGTAAAGGTGGAGTAAGTTCTGATCACTTTCCTTAGTATTTCTCCTTAATGCAAAGCACATCCCCTTGCGGAGATGCACGAAGTTATGCATTAAAGGCAAGGGCCACTACCCAGACCATTCCGACCTTTATTGAGGTCTCATCCTGAGCTTTTTATTCAATAAGGTCAAAGCACCTTGTGGCAACTTGTTTAGTTAAAATTTATAAGCTTGGCATTTCTGGGTCTGGCTTCCACTGACGAGACCTCAATAAAGGTCGAAACCGGTTGGAAGCTTGGGTGATGAATGGCAATGTTGTAGCCCGTGAAGTTTTAACTGAGGCTAGGCTGTTGCTGTCACCCTGGTCCATGGTGGGGTGGGGGTAATGAATGCAATGCTGTAGCCTGTGAAGTTAATTGAGGTACGGCAGTTGCTGTTACCCTTCCAGATGAGCAAATGAGCGGCTCTGATTGGTGGTGGGGAGTCTGCCACGGTGTAGAGTCAACCGGTTCTCAGAGTTTTTCTCAGTGGCTGGGTGAGCATTTATCGAGGGGAACAACGGTGAGTTTCTGACCCTGCGGGTCGCTCATTATTGGGTGATCCGGGGGATTTTACGAGTTTTTGGAGAGGTATCCCCGCACTTAAACAAAGGGAAGCCGGTCTTGGTAGTTGCGCTTGCCTTTCATGCATAGCATCATACATCTCCACAAGGGGATGTGCTTTGCATTAGGGGAAATACTAAGGAAAGTGATCAGATCTTACTCCACCTTTACTACGAGTTGCCTCAGACCTGAACTATGTTCAGGCGGAAACTTGACTTACTCGTCTATTTGCTTACTTGGAAAATAGGATTAAAACCTAGCTTATAAAATTATTTGGTATCTTTAACATAGTATATACCCAAGGTAAAAAACTTTCTACATACGATACCCTTGTTCAGTGGTAAATCGTAACTGCGACTTCTCTACTTATGAACAATATTTCCTGATGTGAACGTTCTTAGACAAGGCGTGCGATTGAGTTTTCAAACTTGTATCACAGTTCGCCTTCTTTACAGTTCTTCTGCAGATGGTATCCTAAACGTCCTTCTTAGGAAGTTTAGGATACCATCTGCAGAAGGGAGAAATCAAGTTGATCAGTCTCCTGATCGTATCGCAGTGATAATGCCACTGCACGGATACTATTGCCAGCCTTCACTTGTACTAGTGTCCCATTGCATAAACTAGTTTCGTGTTTTGTGTTCACTACCCATTCTTCAATGCCACTGGCACTGCAAGTATGTGAACCGACTGCTTGTCCTATCACAATGCCGCATAAATCTCGGTCAGTTATAAACATCAGCTAACCATCACAACTACCAATATTGCCAATTTCCTTTCAGTAGTGTACGCTAAACTCAATCATCTACTTGCTATCGTTTCACGTTACTAAAGCGATGATGGGAAACTTCAGACCAAACACATAATTGCAGAGAGCAGAGCTGATGTCATTCAAGTGATGAGAACTCTCTGCACATTACATTCTACTGCTGTTAGCATATACACAGAAGTGGAACCAGATATCGTCAGTAATATATGTATTCAGTATCCGAACTCATTTCAGCACGAAATTGCTGAACCACTAGCAATAACTCCTTTGTCTCTTCTCCCCCCCCCCCCACAGAAGTTGTACGAAGTTCATTACCTATTTGTTACTATGCATGAGATCACGCTCGGTTAAGGCTGATGTAAATTGCTTACCTGTTAAGGAACAGACTATTAGGCCAAATGTATTAGGTCTATTAATTGCGCGACTGGTTTAAACTCACATTCAGCTTAAAAATCCCCTACAAATGCACATCACATCTTAGACGGATTACGAACCCAGGTGGGTGTTTTAACCGGAGAGCACTGTTTGAGTTAAAGCTGTGTGCCGGCTTTCGAGTTCCTTCCTATGTTTGTTTACAATCTTCTTAAGAATATTTGAATACCATTAAGTTTTCTTATCTTATGGCACGATTAATCTGTTAATAGAAACAGATTACATTTTACTGATTCAACGTGCACTGCATGGAACGGTTTAAGTATCCAGGCAGTAATATTTAGATTGAAAATAATGCTATTCGATAAAAATGCATGACATCTCTGTAAAGTTATAAATTCTAGTTTCAAAGTTATATCACAATAAGACTACAAACATTGTTGTCTTGGAAACTGTACATGGAATTAGACCAACAATCAATCTTTGTTTTGAAGCTCTAGAAAATTGGCGAATGCAAAGGACTGCGTTTTAACTTTTGTAAAGCGAGAGGAAAAAAACAACAACTGATTTTGATATAAGTGCGTGTTTAGATAAATTTACTTACCGATTTTAATAACCTAACAATCGAAAATAACATTTATTTACAAATCAGGTTTGGTTTCGGGAATGTTACCTTGATCTATTCTATACTCGGATCTGAAACCAAACAGAATACGACTCCAGGGCATTTTCCCCCTTATCCGAAGTTCAACAAGTTTACGTTCAACGTGTCCCTCTTGGATACAAGCCACAATGAACTTCGATTTGTATTCCAGCCACTAGTGGACAAAGAACAGAACAAAACCATTCGCGTTACTTTGGACTAATGCCAGTAGGTTACGGTGGGAAAAAAAATACCTCGAACTTTCTGCTACGAGGAAGTACATTTAAATGCAGATTTTATTAACTCGCAGAGGATATTCGGTGTGTAAAGATTCCAGTTTTGAATCTCGTACGCTCAATATTTAATAGAAAGAAGAATAGAATCGGCATCGTTATTTCAAAATGCATTCTAAACATCAATTTACTCTGAAAATTCGGAGTGAAAACAAATAGAAACAAAAACAAATCGTAAAAAATGGGTGGCACCGTTGTCCATTTTTAAACGGCTCTTCAAATACACAGTTTTAAGCTATTTGCCTATTTTAGTGCATTCTATTAAACAGAGATTAACACTGCAAAATTCAGAAACTGGTGACGAAGATGTGAACTATTTTTACTGAAGCTTACCGAGTGGTCGAAATTAAAAATGCATGTTTGCTTTGCACTACAATATTGCCATTCGTTTTTCTCATTAGACTTGATCAAATGACATTAAATGCAAAAGAAAGTAACTGAGTACCAAATGTACTTGGTAATGAGATCATTAATGAAATGAAAACTAAACTTTTATTCTGTTTAAACACTATTTATTTACCTAAACGATTTCAATTAAAATATTCACTTAAAACTGCGAAGTGTTTTTTTTTTAGATAGAAGTAATTAAATTTAAGTATTTAATAACCATTTAATGAAGAAAATACTCTAATTAAGGTCATAAAATCTGAAGTATTCTTCTAGTTAGAATATTATTCGGTCTCTATTCAGTTTTTCGAATTTCAAAACCCTTGACCCATCTCCGTTTTCTAATGTAAGAAAAAAAAAAAAAAAGAGTCCGGCATGCTCTACAACGTACACTTCATCCTATACTACTTCAGAGATCCTGTTTAATTTGTGACCTAACTATTTTATTTTTCGTACTTTATGCACACATTCGCGTAAATTATACTCGTGGGAATTAAAATCTCAAATTACGTATAAAGATAAGAAAACGGTAATTTAATGACCAGGAAAAAGGGAAAAAAAATTCCTAAAAGGTGGTATTGTAGCACGTTGAAGAGGAGGAAGTATCTGAGAGTGAATTAGTTCTCACTAATTTGCATTTCGCGCCTGAAAATTCCGATAACACAAAGCATTCATTGTTTTGGTCAATAAGTCTCGATGGCGATTTTGCTACAGAGTTCATGAATTCTGTATGGAAGAAAACCAATTTTGTTTTGTTTCACGATTATGATCGAAGATTTCACCGAACTCTGATAAAGAATGGGTAGCACTGAGGAGCCAGAGTAATCTTTGATACGAAAACGATATTAGAAATTTAAGCTATTTTCTTTCATCTGTTTCTATTTTGGTCACTTTTAAGTTAACTCGATCTACAAGCTTTTACGTATCCTTAGTGACGTGTCAGGACAAAATTACACGGGATAAAACTGCACTGCAAAAATTACACGAGGACGAAATTACACAGGAACAAAATTATTCAGGGAAGAAATTACACAAAGAAAAAATTACACATAGATAAAAATACACTAAGAAAAAAATTAAAAGGAAAAAATACACAAGTAAGAAATTACACATAAAATAAAATTTACCAAGAATTGTACAAAATTTATAACCAGCAAGGGGTAAATCACTAGTGCGGATTTGGGCAAGGGGATTTAGGGAGGTGATTGAGTTGGAAACTCAAAATGATGTAGTGATTAGCTACTCCAATTAGTACTTACCTCAGATTTACGAGGAATAATTTCCTAAGGGAAAACCAATCGACAATTTTTAATCACCATGAACTGCTTAAGAATTTCTAAGAATTGTTTGGGTGAAGGTATATAAGTAAATTTTTGTCTTACATTCTTCAGTTCAAGTTTAGTGACTCGTAATACAACTAGTGTATAACGTGCGAGTTAATAAATTTCGTGATTAATTTTTTTTAATTAATTTTTAATTTACCCATGGCTGATGTTGAGTACGGCGTTAGTAATAAAGGTGGTGAAATTATAATTTACAAAGGATTTGAGTTTGTTCGTCACCGTGAAAATGCTATCGGAACTATTCATTGGCGTTGTGCAAAGTTTAGAACTTTACATCGTCGATCGCTGCTCCATACCAGAGACAACAAGATTATCCGTGAGTCTTCAGAACACTGTCATATTAACAGGACTTTTGAATCTGAAGCTCATCAACTTGCAAATCAAATGAACAGAAAAATGTCGACTCCAGGCGCAACGGCTCGTGCAATTATAGCTAACCATTTAGTGACTGTATCAGACGGATTAAAAATGTGCCTACCGAAGAAGAGCTCCATGACGAGGCGATTAAATAGATCCAAAGCTAAAACAATCGGAAACGTTCCGTCAAATCCAGATAATAAAAATTTTGAAATACTCTAAATGGATTATTCATGATTCCGGGGCAGAAGATCCAGAACGTATAATACTAATTGGTCACAAGACTCTTCTAGATCAACTTGGCTAGTAGATGGTAAAAGTGGTTAAAGTGGTTCTAGAAATATATTATCAGTTATACAGTATCCATGTCCAGTATGATTCATGCATCGCTTTTCTACCAGGGAAAAAGGATGAAATATACTTGAAGATGCTGAACATGTTACTGGAGAAACTTCCTCAAGCTCGACCACGAAAACGTTTGGCCGATTTTGAAACAGCAGCAATGAATGCTTTCTGTACCGTGTTTGAAAACATAGAAATTGGTGGCTGCTTCCACTTATCAAAATCCATTATACGCAAAGTAAATGAATGTGGACTAAAATCTCTATATGAATCCAATCAGTCATTTGCAGTACACATTAAAATGTTACAATCACTTGCATTTTTACCAGAAGAAGTGTTAGAAACATTTTTAGAAGTTGCTGATCTGTTCTCTAATTTAGACGAATATAATGAAGAAATCAGGTCATAGGTAGGTCTTATAAAGTATTACAAAATTAACGGAACTCTTATCTGAAAATAAATATAAAATGCATCATAAAAATTTAAAAACTCTAAAGTAAAAAACTTCGGTGGGTGCGAATATTCAAATTTGTATAATTTTTTCTTAGTGTATTTTTATCTATATATTATTTCATCCTTGTGTAATTTCATCCCTTGTAATTTTAACATGTAACCCCTTAGTGCGTCTAAGAATTGAATGATTTTTAATACGGTAACGAATCACACATTTGGCAAGCAAACGGACTAAAATAATTAGAACAAGGGCATGGAATTTTTTGCGAATATTCTTTGTGTCAGAATAATAATTATATAATGATAGTTTATACGAGTATTTAAAATGCCGCAGAACATTCGATCTACACTGGACCTATATGTCTATAGAGCACAATATTTTTTATACTAGAGTTACATATTATTAAAAATTTAATTGCTGTGGCAAACGTGTGAAATTATAGTTAGAACACAGTATAGAATATATTTAGTTGACGTAAACATGTCACGTACCTACAGAAAAATTGAAATATCAATGTGTGCATTGATGGAATTGTATGCTATAAGAAAACTCATTCTTCTCGAGTATATGGTTCTGAAAGATGTCAAAAGTTCAAAAATATGCTCAAGGAATTGTACTTACGGCAATAAAAGAAGGCTTCATATTTTACGTTGGGGAGAAGAAGGTAATATCAATAAAATTGATTATCAGGTAACAATTCCATTTATAACAACAAGCGGCTTGGGGTCATTCCTGGAAGAAGGGATTAAAACTGCTATTGGTTTCCGTTTCAAATATTTTTTCAACACTAAGGCTTGTAAGGAAAAAAGAAACAATTAATGCAACAATGAAACTTTTTATTGTTAAAATGTCAAACAATTAGATTTATTTTAAATTTAACTTAATATTCAACAATTACAAATATTTACTGTTACGACAAATCGGTTTGGACACAGAAACAAGGAAAAAACGATTGTAGGTCAGTACCCGCTCATGTGGCAAGTGATTTAATAGACTAGATTTCTGTATACACAACATTCTGCTACTGTTTTTTCCTCAAATTGGTATGATGTGGATTTGTATGATGCAAATAGGAACAAGTATGTCATTTTGCTCATAAATAACAATGACTGACCTTTACCTAAGCTTACATAAACTTACAGCAGAAGCAAAAACCGGCTACGTATTGGAAGCTATACCAATGAAACAATGGAAGAAACAGCTTTGCAGGTAAGATCAAAAGTATATTCATAATTGAAACTACAGCCATCATTAGGGGTATAATGTAAGGAAGATCACTACGTGTGCATGCAGTGACATACTTTACATAATATTCCTGATGATCTGTGCATGCAGTAATAGTCTACAAGCCTCGTTTACATATTTTCATTTCTTGCTACAATATTTCAAGTATTAAATATTCCATAATCTTGATTACATGAAAAAAAAAAAAACTTGAAATGAAATTGGCAGCTGCCTATTTCTTCAAAATAGGCCGCAGCCATTTTAAAAAGCAAAAATTAAAAAAATAATCTGAAATTCATTAAATTTAACCCTAAATAATCATTTACTTAATTATATTTGAATTATTTTAGTCATAATTTAAAAATAACTGTTACAAGCATAAAAAGGAGTTTAATGTTATCTGCCATGTTCAAATTAAATTTCAGTTCCTATTCGATTTACAAAAATAAAGTATTCGTATCACACAAAATGCGGGTTCACGGCTTCGCAACATACATCGAGGTCCTCGAAATTCGTCCTGTTCCTTTCCTGCATACTGATGGTGGCAAAAGACATAACTGGACACGAATGCATCGTTACTGGACCGAATGTTCAGTTCGCTGAATCCCCGTGTAGGCAATCAATTTGTTCACACCAACACTGTGAGAAGGGCAGACGAGATCGACTTTTCAGGGCACCGTAACAGCCGAATGCTTGCTTACTTCTGTGCTATTCGCAAAGACTCACAATTTTTTTTTTTTTTTTTGAAAACCCAAAAATAGTTCGCCTATAGGAAATTACTGCACATGTATTTTGATCATATTTTTCAAGCCCAATCTCTAGATGTTAGTGACAATATTGGAAACTGTTTGGATCGCGTGTGTCATTTCGAAGTAGGCTCTTATTCATCGGGGGTAATTATTACGAACAAACAAATTATTACACTGCATTTAATTATCTACCTAAAACTTAAGATAAGACGCTTACAGTAAATGAGATCAAAGAGTTTTATGCTTTGATAAAAAGTATGAAGCACTATTTATTTTTAAGCATATTTATACGGCTGGCTGCTTTAAATGTTTTAGCCTTAAGCACACAATTTTTCCATAATAGCATCAGATATCCTTCAAATGAGTAAGCTAATATTTTTTGTTAATTATAACATTAAAAATTACACGTACACGTTTTATTTCCAAGTGACTTGTAAAATAAAGTAGCGCTGGATTCCTCCGAATAAAATTTGTTTTCAGAATTCAACTGTTGCTATAAACATCAATGGGGAAGTCACTGTTACCATGGTTACTTTTCAACTCGGATGATTCAATGTTTTAAGGACATTTTGCTCAAACTATGATCTATTCTACGAGAATTTTTTGAGGCAAATCCTTAAATCATAATAAAGTCAAAGAAAGAAAGAAAGAGTAACTTTAGGAAAATAACTGTTTCATTATAAATGTTGAGCGCGCCATCTATCGGTGTCCATTACGACCACTTTATTAATCTGCCCATTGCTAAATGAGATATAACATCGCGAACCTCTAACTGTTGAACCAACCGATATCTACCCGCCTGGTCACTCTTCGGATGAACGCCTACTCAGTCATCCATGTAAATTTATCAGATCATCTGAGTGCTCTTTCCTTGATTGCAGAATGCAATATCAACTGGTCAATAACATAATTGCAATAGATTAAAAGGTTACTTATCACCATAAGACAACTCATTCGGGAGATTTGCCTGATTGTCGGTGCTTGTCCTATCTTTATTAGATTCGCTCATAGAGTTGTTCTTTCTGTCTGTCTCAGGATGTGGTTTTGCAAATGAATACAAGGTTCACATTTTGGTCCTGAACAAGATTAATCATAATTGAGTACAATGTATAAGGTACAAAAAAAGATTTTCCCTCTTAACCTAAAACTTTGATTACCGAAATTAAAGGTCAAAATGTCACCTAGGAATTTTAAAACGGAAAACATATCAGAATTATGATTTAATATGTCAGAGAAGGTAAAAAAATCTTTGATTTATAGATCACGACATATCAGGGTTGAATGCATTTGGTGGTAACAAATGCGAGTGTATGATAATCGTGGTCGTAAGAATTTATTAGTCTATCATTTGAAGGATTAGAAATGCGCTTTGACTTCATTTCGGAAAAGTAATTTTTATGTAAAAATTCTGCTTGGTCAATTTTACGTTTTTTGCAAGTCGGAATAATAACTTTGCAATCACTAAATCTCTCAAATGCTGAACATAACCGTGGAAAAAGGGAGAAGATCGAATGCAATCTTAGATAATGACAAATAAGCTACTGTATCCCCAGACAATATTGACGAAGTGTCTTCTTGATTCATGAGATGTAATATATGATGCATCGACACGCTGGTTATCAGAAACCCATTTTTCGACATGCCTAAAAAACTTGCAATTTTGTATGCTTTTATTTTCTTGTTAACAAAGACGCTAAATTCACTGCTGGAAGGGTTATTTGTAGATTAAAATCAGCTTATTGGAATACACTAATTATAAAATTACGCTCTTACGTAAATATTTATTTGAACGAAAACGTTTGAAATATGCCGATAAAAATATACTGCAACTCGCAAGTATCAATATGAACTCACTTTTTTCCACAACAGATGGCGCTAGTGTGCAAGTCAAAATGGCGCTGCTGGCAATTATTCAAGTGAAAGTCATTTGGGTTTTACAGTTGCCAGCAACGATAAAAAATCCTCGATGATGCAAAGCATTGTGGGCAACAGGAATTCTAAACAAGTTTGGTTTAGAATGATCCAAGAGACTCGAACATCTATTTTTAGCCATTGAACTGTGAGATATTTTCAAAATGAGTTTGTATAATATTCAACAACTAAATCTTTTAATAATGACAGTCTAACAAGAAATGGCCGAAGATTTGCAACAGTTATATGATGATTTAATTTTCCTCATAATCATTCAGCGATGAAGATTGTGTTTTGATATATGTTTACCCTTCCGAGGTGACATTTCATGCGAGGTGTGTAAAAGGTCATGAAAAAACCAGTAGCGTACAAAATCGAAAGACTAAGTCCAAAAGTCAATGTATGATATGAAAGTCATGCACGGCCGCTCGCGGACCGATCTCCTTTGTGGAACAGACCGTGCTCTTCGGTCATGCTACAGCAGTTTTTGATAACTCCACTAGAAGCTTATAGCATGCAGCGTGTCATTTTCCAACAAGATTGTACGCCCTCGTATACTACTTGCGGTTGCACGTTCGATACGCTGTAGGCAGATTAATGACAGATAACGTGGACCTCCGAAGCTAACTTAATGGTCTTCAAACTCGACATGACAGCAGAAGAGTTTTTGCGTGGGAGGAAGGATACATTAAAGGATATTAAGGATAAATGGCCAACCGATATGCTTAATTGGAAAATTTCACATTAACACCTGGATAGATAAATTACCAATCTTCGCTAAATCACGGATGACTTATAAGTTTATCATTAACTTACAGAGAGTTGTGATGTTTCTATGATCTTTAACTATTCAAAACAAACATCTTTAATAAAATTAAAGCTCAGTCCAGCATGGATAAGAGCCTTCCACTCTTCTCTGCCCAAAGAGAGCTCTTCCAAATGCCAACCGCTTCGAAATCCCAATGCATTTCTAAAGGTCGTGTGTCATGTTAATTTCGGTGTTCCTCTGGACCTTTGTACCCTCAAATACCAGGCGAGAGAGTCTCTCCTGTTCCATTCGCACAATGTGGCGAAACCAATGGAGTCGATGTTTTAATTAATTCATTAATCGTTGAGTTAGGGATATTCAAATCGTGTAGCACTTGGGTATTAGTCTGTTCTATCCAATGGGCTCTGTTTATTTTTCCGAGGCATTATATTTCAAAAGCCAATAGTCTTCTCTTTAAGTTTCTGCCCTGTAGAGAGAGCTATTCGTAGAATTTTCTTTTGTATCATTTTATTTTTCGAATTATAGGAATTTTTTTGTTTTTCCAAATTTTATTAAGTTGATTCATCACTGACCATACCATGGGAATGTTTTACTGTTATGCCGTTTAAATTTGAAATCACGTATGCTCCTAGGATCAACTTATTTTATGATCGATTGTTTTCTGGGTGCAAATGTTTTCCAATTTTCAATAATTGTTTTATTTGATTTTATAGCCATATTATAATTAATGCAGGTTTCACGTAATGATTAGTATTACGTCAAAATAAAACGTAAGCGAAAACAGACATACGACAAAAGTGTATTTAATTACATAATTTACATAATTACATGCTTAAATTTTAAATTAAAAAACAAATTATATAATTTAATTACATACTTTATAAACAAATCCTTTGTTTACACTTAACTTTAAGAGCGTTTTCATTACAAATATAAAATCAAATGAAGTTCTGATTTTTGATGCTGCAAGTTTTGTCTCGTTTTTGATTTCATGTGAATGCTTTCAAACTTCCAATGCGAGTTGTAATCAATTTTGAATATGAGAATATTGATATTTATTTCAAATCAAATCACTGCAGGAATATTTCTTTATAATTAATTTTCTTCTTAAGTATTATTTAGCTGAAAAAAATAAATAGGTCCGGGTTACATTTCAGTTCATCTCGTAACCATTTAATTATTTATTTAACTTCGTTATTCTTCGACGAATTTTTCTATGTCAAAATAAGTTTGCTCTTTAAAAAAAAAAAAATCCAAACAGTGTTCTAAACAAACGACTCAATCTCTAAGTGACAAACTTCTCAGTTGACAAAGTCTGACGGTCAATTTTCTAACAGCAGGCCAAACGATGCTCCAAGTTCGGATGAGTTGCTGTTGTGCTCTATCAGATGACGTCTCACTGTCTGTAACTTCCCCTAAACATCCCCTTCTTAATGACACATCAGTTAGTAACCAAGAACATATCTAGAGCTGAACTCTATTTCCTCTACGCTTAGCCCATCAGGTAGCCTATAGTCAAGTCCCACCGAAGCAAGCAACATCCACGACGCGGTTAACATGTGCTGATGTCGGCACACTTCCGACAGCGCGTTAGGCGTTCCAGCCCGTCATTGATTTTCTAGTGTTCATTGTCATGCCGACATGTCTCAGGATACTCGAGTGAGTTCGTTGTTTGCACGCGTTGTACCGATGCCGGGGGGTATTGATATTCCATAGACTCACTTTGGATTTGTGTTGCTGTAATGGAAACTTCTTGGGATAAATATCGCGAGGATTCTTTCTTTCTCTACCCTCCCCCTCCATTCCCCCGTCTTTCTCCTCCTCATTCGTACGCTCCTCTCCCTCTACTTGTTTGGAGATGTTTTTTTTTTCCTTCCCTCTCCGTCTCTATCCTTGGCTCGCGCCCCATAAACACGAAAGGCGTCAAAAGACGTGGTGTGGGAATAAAAAGAATATCCAACTCGAATTTAACGCGGGTGTGTTTCTGCCTAGCAACGTTTTATAGCACGAGGGAATTCGAAAATGTTTTTTTTTTTTTTTGTATGTTGTCCACACACACACAAAGTTCTTGTGCACGAGATGGTTACGGGCACTTGGGGCGGTGTTCCAGTAGAGAGACGAGGTTTTTAACTAAGCGGATATACGGATACTCAATCCACCTTCCAAAGTGAGAAGCGCGTTTGGGGACTGTTTATTAGGTGGTTTCTTCCGTGTTTACTACAGTACTCAAGAGGGGGGGGGGATCGTAAAGGAAAAGAAATAATTGCATTGAAAATAACGTTCACACTTGTGTGAACGTTGTTTCTGAACGGAGAAAAACTCAACGAAAGTGACATTATTAGGAATAATAATTTATTATTATTATTTTTTAGTAAAATATGTTGGGAGGAAATTCCACATTTCCCATTGATCAATAATTTAAATAATTATATTAGGCCGACTTCCAGCTTTCTAAATTTTCGATGTCTAATCGCCGAAGTTTCCGAAACTAGGGTTAAATGGCCTCGTCCTCCCCCCCTTTTGGTTATAAAAAGTGTCAGCGGATTTTTGTATCTTTTTATTAATATCAAAATTAATTTAGTCCTGGGAACTGACTTAGTATATTAAAACAGGCCAGATTAGCCATGATGAACAACAGCTTATGGCAGTTTAAATGTATGGAAAAGAACTGCTGGATATATATTACTAGACCGGATGAAAAACAAAGAAAAAACAAAATATGATACCACTAATAGAGTATATCCAGAAATATAGACAAAACATGGCTACAGTATGTAAAAAGAATGGACGGGGCCAAAATACCACAACAAATCCTTCGATCCCTAGAGGATGAAGACTGCCGGGGAAGACCAGACAAGCGATGGTTTGAGATCGTAACAGGCCACTAAAAAAAAAAAAGGAAAAAAAAATACAAATAGCTTTTCATTTCCATTCTTGATGTTTCCTAGTCAAGGTAAAGAATGGACATTGCAAAAATTACTGCGATTAATACTTAGGACGATAAAACAAATAAGATCTGGAAAGCGATTTGTCCAGTTGATTTGTTAGCATCTGGGACTTGCCATCTGAGTTTGATGCTGCCTAATTCATCTTCAACCACTCGTGACCTCCTGGGGATATAGCTTGAAAGTCTGTATGGAGGCAG
The DNA here is from genome assembly GCF_054136105.1 of Typopeltis vanoorti. Classification (NCBI taxonomy): domain Eukaryota; kingdom Metazoa; phylum Arthropoda; class Arachnida; order Uropygi; family Thelyphonidae; genus Typopeltis; species Typopeltis vanoorti. Next base: position 26,466,012 of record NC_143569.1, on the reverse strand, counting down.
TACTTGTATATACTGTACGTCGTTCTTGGATAATAATAAGTTGACCCGGTTATTGAATAGAAGTGGAAGTTTCTTAATCCTTAAAGCGCCAGGCTTTCTATGTAACAGACGTACTCACAATACGCACACTTACGGACCATACATAATAATAGCAGCGCGAAAAACATGAAGTTTTTTCGACGTGCTTCACCGAGTCCATAGCACGTTCGCTCTCCAGCCAACGGGCCTCGAGTTGGAATCAGATTGAGATTTAGACTTTCCACGATAGATGAATTTCTTCGCCTTGCTTAGTGGCCTGAAGGAGATTTGAAAACTCCGTGTTTGAGATGCTTTAACCTAACCAAAGGTACTAATGTACGAAAGGTGTGTATAACTTTTTGTGGATGGAACTCGCATAAAAGGACTGAGTAGACAGATGAGATGGTAGTTAGTTCATCAGACATGGAAATATGATAAGGCAGTTACTCAATATTGTACATCATGAAAAGACAAAGTCCACTGGGCCACGAACATAATCTTATAGTTCAATGGTTATCCTCACTGGTTGGCCAGCTGATGAGAAATATCCTTCTCATAATATTTAAATACTGTCAGACTTCAGGGGGAACCTTAATACGTCAAACGTGTGTCCAGGATCTTGTAGATTCTGAACATTATATGAATCTATCATGCTTTCTTTTTCGGTAATCGAATTTTTATCGTTGATGTTAGCTATAACCTCTTTTTGTTCGACAGACGTAATACCTTAAGAATTGCGATGTTATATCCCATTTCAGTACAATGTCCGACGCACACATAATATTCCATTACAATCCATCATAATCCTAGGCTGTGTTGCGTAGTCATTGACCAACTGCAGTAAGTCGGTTTTCTACCACTCACATTTATCCGCTGTTTCCAACCATATGCCAGAGGGTAACATTTTCCGTTCATCCCATGATTTTCGATATATCCAAGACACTTAAAAATAATAGTAATTATCCTGTTCACGAAAGGTAGAGAACCTATGGCATGTTAGTGCGTTACTGGGGGCGCAGGTGACAATTGATAAAAAAAGAAACCTACTGACACTTTCTTAAGAGGTTTTGAAGAAGCATTTGGAAGGCTATTCCATCAAGTTTTACTTGTTTGCAGTTGTACGAAAAAGGACGTCAGCCAGCCGTCCCTGTGAGTGGAGGAATGATGTTTGCCATTTCACCGAAGTAGTGACCATAGAAGTACCTGTGAAAGATACACGCTGCACCAGGGTTTATTTGGAAACCGAATTTATCACCTTTTGATAGCATCCAGGGTTTTTGTTCTCCGAGGAATTGTAGTATGATAACGAATCTACCATATTCTCTTAGAGCTATCTAGTCCTACGCTGTAAAGTTCGTCAGAGGTGTCACGGCCTTTGTCCATTATCGCTAAAAACGGATATCGCTTCCAGGAGAAGAAATCCATAAGTGGCATTCGCCCACTCTATTGAACATTCTGTACTATGAATGAACCTCAATGCTGGCTGCCTTCGCTAAACCAACAGGTTCTATGTTTCGTAGAGTTAGTGAAAGGATGGAAGACAGTTTAGCAAAAAACAGCCACAAACAGTGTGCAGTCATTACAGTGATTGTAACGATCCTATGAGAGCTCATCTAACCGACTGTCTCCTTCTGGAGTTAATTTTTTTTGCACAATCTTTACCACCATTTAAGTATATAAATATTGTTCTATGGTTGGGAGAATTGGGGTTTTATGCAGTGTTTAGCAGCTGCAGTTTTTTGAAAGTGCAAGGGATATAAGCGTAACTGATATGTGGTGATATCAATTTTGGTGGTCACTGACTGGGGGACTCTTCCTGTGAAGTGGAATTGGTAGATTTCTTCTTCTCCTGTCTAGGAGGCAAGGAAAACTACCTCCTTCAAAATTCCAGTGCATGTATTTGGATCAGAAGTGTTCAAACCATTGAACGAGTGAGCAGAAATCACAAAGGTCATCCCATTTTATCTTATAGTATCAAAGGAGACGAGACCTATGAGCATCTTTTTGACAGAAATGGAAATAGTAGATAACTCTGGATAAGTTTATGGGCTGTAATGAAGAAGAGAGCTACTTTGTCAGAAAAATGCAGCACTGACTATGTCAAACCAACCGTTTTTAGTTTGTTGAAAATCTGATGTTTTAATTTCGTCCCTGGAATAAATACTTCATCGGCTTAGATCTGAGTACAGAAGAGACTTATTCAGTTATACTGGGAAAATATATTAGGGCTCAGAGTCTAATAGATTGGGAAAGAGGCGAACGTTAAAGACGACATTAATCTATATGCATCTACTTGATCGCATGCTGCCAAAATATCAAGCAAATAACTACAATTAAACGCGAAAATTATTTAATCAGATATCATATTACTTTATACAATTATTTAACTGAAAAAGTTGAATTTTATTGTCAACCTACAAAAGCCATTAAAGGAAGCTAACACTTCGTATAAAAATGATCGGAGTTTATATGATTGAATTAGATATAAGGTTACAATATATTACATTAATGCTGATTTGCCAGCGCATGACCAGTTAAGTTGGAGAATGGCAAAATCTCCATAACCCAGCTATGCAAAGCTGTATGTTCAAGAACACAACATGAGATCGATTTTTGACGGGACCTCCAAACTAAATTATGGTAATGAATTCAGTGGCAAAAAAATCCATGACTTAAGCATTTGACATCATTAAATGTCAAAGATAGAACTACAGAGACACTAGGCAGGAAATTAAAAACACTAATGATGCAATATCGAAAACTAATTATCCGTGTAATCAGAGAATGTGTGTCTCACAGTCTAATGAGAAAAGAAATTCGATTGTTTGCTAATCTACGCAATGAACGGATACATAATTTTGCTAAATAATTCAATGTTGACCATTAACCCTATATTCAATGTCAAAATGATAAAACCGCATAAAATATTTTAAGTCATTAAACAGTGAACGGATGCAGACAACACTAAGCAGGAGCACAGAATAAGTAAAACTGCAGAGAAAAAAAAAGTGATGTAAATAGATGTAGAGTTTCTAAACTCATTGCAGACTTAAAGTTACTGTTTGAAACGGATGTGACGTCACGAATATGTCAGTTCATTTTGATCGATAATCATAATATAACGCATATATTTCTGAAGCTTGTTATTCATAATAACAGTTACTTTTTAAAAAATAATATCTTAATGCCTTGAAATGTTTCTTATTAAAGCGTTGCCACTAATATATAAGCAGCTCGCGGAACAACCGCGAGATGGTAGAGCAGAGTATAGGAGTGTATGCTTTTTAAAAATGGAATTGAAAATCTAGGTGTAGAAAATCGTTTGTATAATTGTTTTTATTCAACATATTTTTATGTTATATTTTTATTAAAACGTTGAACCTCTTATTTTTAATTCGACGCTTTTAGTGTTTTATTGTAAACTACTTCTCGCTTTATAAAGCTTTGTTTATAAAAACAAGAAAATAGAGTTGTTCCCTTTGTTTTATAAAATACGTGTTGAAAATCTAAATACAAACCACCAAAGAAATGAAGAGGGCTGGAATGGAATTTCTTTTGCTAAGAACAATACCCGATATCAAAAGTAAAAAGAACCAAGCGAAGATGCCGTTCTTCTATTAAAATGCGCCGACAAATAAAACTGGAAGCATCCCATAGCTGTGATTTCTTGTTAAAAGATGAAAAACACGACAAGGCTACTTTCTTTTTATGTCCTTGTGTCTAGCGAGACACTGAGTAAGTTCTGCATAGAGAATATTGCAATAACACGCATCTGTTTTGAACACCGTTGTTTAATTCTGAGGGAATGTTACCGACCTTCGAAGCGAAATTGAATTTGTATTGCCCCAATCTCCAAATATCGATTGAAATATGAAAAAGTTTTTATTGCTGTTGCTTGTCATAGACAAGAAACAGTCCTTGCGTGAAACCAGAATAACGTGTATAGGAAACGAATTTGCAAAACCATAGAAGAGCTTAGAATAACGGGAAGAGAAAAAAAAAAAATTTTTTAAAAAAAATGAGACATTTTTTTAATATAATCGTGGAAAGTAAGTGACCCGGAAGAAGTTTTGCAGGATTTATTGTTAAAAGTAGGTAACAAGACTACAAATATTTAATTAAATATAACTATTTGATTAAAATTAACATTAAATGTAGAACTTATTTTTTAAATATGGGAAACCCGTTGTTTCAGTTTATAATTCATTGTTAAGAATTTCCACAACAACGAAATTTAACAACAATACAATTTTAATAAAATTGTTTCCATGAAATCAACAATACGAATTCCAAACAATTGGTGTTTCCACAATAAAAACAGTTATTTGGCGAATAACATATGAGCTATGTTTGCAACCTGAGAAAATAACATTTTTTTTAATTAGCTTTGAATCAAAACTGACAGAAATAAACATCTAAAAACTGGCATCCTCACACATGCATAATGAAGTCGGGTTGGGTACAATTTCAAATGAACATATCATAAATATTTATCGACAAATTAATTCCGTCCTTATATTGAAAATATTAAGTCGGTTGTATTTCTCATGAAAAACGCTTCTTTTCCTAGTTTTAGCAAATTCGCCGTCGTAAATCAAATATATTTGTTTATTACATTTGTATCTATTCTGCCATGTTTCTTTACTTAGGCGAAGCAAGGCAGGAAGAAACGTAATAAGAGAAAAAAAAATTGGATATTCTTCTGTTTGTATCTGACTTGATTTCGTGACATTATGATTAGGTTTCTCCGTCCGAATAGCGAAGCAAGTTTTCGTGCTCTCGCGCCAACCAGGTATGGTAATTTTAATCTATGGAAGTTGTTTATTATGTAAATCAAGACGGCAGATGACAAAACTTACATGGGAGTATTCTTCAACAGAAGAGCTCTGTTGCTAATGAGGTGAGAATACAAACATGCCTTTGCCACTGATTTGTGTTTTCGGAGATGCAAATTTTTTTCAAAGACGTGCACAAATTTAAGTAATGTTGATGCGGTAAATTCTCACTTTGCAGGTTAGTGTCAGATGTTTTGATTATCGGATCAATTTTCCTATTGAACGGGTTTCAAGGACTAAAAATTGAAGCGTTTTGACTTTGGATTAAATTTTCTTTTTTCTTTGATCCCGTTTGCGGTCCTGCAGTTTAGAAATGTCCTCTAAACAATGTAAGATTCAACTGATAGGCATAAAAATATTTCAAAGTCTTGTTTACCCATCAAGCGATTAAGAATGATTTGACCCAACTCAAACTGTATCTTTAGTAAATATCCCAACCATATAGTTTTATTCCTTTTTATAGCATTGCCTATACGAACATACGATATATTTTCTAATGACGTTTTTGGTATTGAGGGATAGTTTAATCTGGATGTCAAATGAAACTCATCACCTTTGCACACGGAAGCCAAAAAAGCTTCCATTAATGACCAGCATGTTTATAAAATGCTGCTCGGAAAGGTTTGTGCAATATCCATAACGCTAGACACCGACAGGGAAAGATCATTACGGTTTGATTTTAATTTTTGGCTAAAGGAACTCTGGTAGATTATTTTTTCATTATCTTTCAGAGGTAGTCGATCTTTGGCACAGACAATGATATTTCTTCCTCTCTCCGAGAGCTAGGTTTCAATTCCACCGTTAAAAAAAATCCGTCGTAGAATACACAACCATTTATAAGAAGTATTCCAGATATTATAAGGAGTAAGAACTCAAGATGGCATCACTTGGCTGCCTCTCGGCATCTCACCACCATTAAACTGTAGAAATCATCAGTAGCCATGAACTCAACTACCAATGATGATTTAGGTAGGAGGGTGGCCCCCTACATACGGATTTCCAAAAATTAGTTTTAAGCTTTCAAACTATTATATTTTCAATGAAAATGAGTTATATTTCTTTAATGTATTTTAAAAAAAGTAATCCAGGTATTTATTAGTTTTAACAGATCAGTTTTATAGGTGGGGATTAATTTTCTAGATTAGTCTGAGACCAACGCTCTGTTTATTGTATGCCTGAGGTGACTACTGACTTTAAAATTTACATGTTTATTCTAGAGCAGGGTTCCCAGACTAGGCAATAAATAAATACTGTCACCCATCCGTCCACCCACACAAGTATATCGAACAGAGGTACTATCCGAGTAGATATCTCCATTCTCGAACCAGCAGGCTTATAGGTGGATGAATTTTGTGATTCTTTCTTTGTATACGACTTTTGTCGACAGGTGTTATACCATCATTACTGATTGCTTGAAAATGGCTGCTGATAACTTGTGTCCCCTATTGAGAAAGATATCCGGATTGTCTACCTCTTAGCCCACTCACGGAATTAACATACTGTACATTTACAACCGTTAGCGGATGGGATTCGTACATTAAAAAATTCTGTTTCGTTGTATAAGAATTATATTTACTACTGTAAAATCAACTAGTTATTGTGCAAGAAAATCATGTAAATTTACTTTGCTGTTGTTTTGGTGCATTTTTTCATCCATTTCGATACTTTAGCTTCTAAATGTGACGGAAATCAACATTATTATTATTGAAGAAAACCGAAACAAATTCTGCTTAGAGATTTGAGTTTAATTTGGAAAAAATGAAAAAGCATTTTGTGGCTATAATTGCGAGTTTCTAATCGCCAACAGCTGAATTCGTACTTAGAAGTAATTCAAAACAAATTTGGATTACTTACATCTGCAGAAATTGATTAGATCATCAATGGATGTTAGAAAGGAATAGTTCCACTCCATTATCCGGTCGATCATTTGCTGATAAAAGCGACAGATTAAACAGCTCTTAGTAATGGGCACAGTTTCCTATAAAAGAAAAACGAAATACAGGTAATTTTCGTTCCTACTGATAATCAGGAAATGTCTGTCTTCGTAAACTAATTTAGAACATTGAAATTTGGCGATTCTTTAACAATAACCAAGCGAAATGAAATACAACAATGCACTCAAACTAATTTATAGCTTATTATTCCCTCAACGTTGCTAGTACTATTGGTGACGTAATAATACTAGCAACGTTGAGGAAGAAATATGATGCAATATAATTACAACAAATATGGATTCAAATGTGATGTACTGGTACGTAGCAAAACGAACTAGAAAACATGTCTAGTAGACTTTGTCAATTAGACATTTTTTGAGTGTTTAATTATGAAACTGAGTAAGCATATCTATCTTAAGGTAGTGCTACACATACAAGTATAACGCATTATGAAAGAATTGTCAACTAGCGCCAGGCCTGAGGAGAGGATTTGCGCAGGATTGGATCTAGTTTTTAAGTTGATTTCCTAGATACTCGAGATAAATATACGTTTAAGATGTATTACGTTAGGGTGAAGTCAAACAAATGCCGCAAGAGGTGTAATGAAGACCTAAAAGAATAATCGCTGTGGATTGATTTCCTTTTTATAATGAGAACGTTGAAATAAAAATGGCAAATGAAATAAGAGATTGGAGGAATCGGAGTAGCTATTAATTACTAAACAAAGGTACTTAAAAAGGAGTATTGTCTTTTTAAATGCCATACGTTTCATAAGCTAAAGACCTTAACTATAGGCCTCTTTAGAAAACACAGTATAATTAAGATAATGGAAAAGATATCCTAATTTACACAAAAAATCCTCTCATGTAGCTTTTCAATTAACAATATTCAGTTAATTAAAGTTAGGTTTTATTCAAATAAAAGGATTTTATTTAGGCGCTACTAATGCTTGGTCTAAAAAATGAATGCACGCTTGATAATCGACAGAGACCTCTCTTAATAAACAATCGAGTTCTGAAAAGCTTCACTGAAACTTAAGATGAAAAGTAGTCAGAAAAGAGAAATGAATGCCGGCATTTAATTGTGTGTTTCCCAATAACCTCTTCAGTGAGTGTATATGTCTTAATTAATAACAGGTTTTTATGCAAATATTACTTCTTACAACTAGTTCTAACTTTACGTTTATCGTTAATAACTGTCCTAAGAGGTTCAAATTCATTAATTATTTTTACTTCCGTCTGCAGTGAAATAGTTTTAATTTTATTTCTCATTCGAAATACTTCAGAAACACTTTGAACTGGTGCGTAAACAGCTTTTAAAGCTTTCATAGATGAACAGTCAATTCTACCAGTGCAACAACAAAACTTCTTTCACGCTGATCTCAGTTTCTTTCCTTCATTTAAAGAATAGTCTTTTGATGAAGTCCTCATTCGCAATCCAAATAAACAGAAAAATTCTTTGCCTGACAAGGCAGACGGCAATGGATCATATAACTCAATAGATTCTACTTGAATGTAGCATCGAAGAAATATTTGTAATTTATAACTCGATTTTATGGACTCAGCTGCTTTAATTCATTTCAATGAAGCCGAATGGGAACAGTCATATTGACAATAAATCAAGTCGAACTTAAAGAATATTAAAGACGAGTGCTTAAAAATACAATTTCAAAACGTAAATTGTTTAGTGTTAGCAGAAAACGAAGTCATATCTGAAATGCAAATATATCAAACCTTCTAACAATTTAAGTTCACGAGCAAAAACCTCTCTCTCTCTCTCACACACGTGCATATAATAAAACATGAAGCTCATTTCTTGTGTAGAACTCTCAGTAACAGCAATATCTTGTTCAATAACATAAAATACGTTTATTTATATGTAGACTGACATATTCCTTTGTGTTGTGTGGAAATGTCGGGCTGATTTTGTATATTTCTCCCCACCCAAATGATTTTTGCATGCAAATAATTATAGACCATTTTATCTTTGAGAAAAAACTGGATTTTAGATACACAATCAAATGTTTAATTCCTTAATGATTTTGGAACAGCAGCATAATCGAAAATTCCAGGATCTCGAACTGCATTTCCATAACTGGTTCCAGAATATGCCTTGAATAAAGCATAATCATTTGTTATTCTTCCAGAATGGGTCAGGAATTTCAGCTTAATAACACGTTGTTCAAGGATGGGGGGGTCGGGAGTGTAGTATAATAATTGTTGTTGCAGAATGGATCCGGAATGTAATCTAATCACTGTTGTTGCAGAATTAGTTTCGAAGTAATTTAATCATTGCTGTTGTCGCAAAACGGGTCCGAAATGTAGTCTATTGCAGCAAGCGTCTGGAAGGAAGTCTAATCATTGTTGTTGTTTGAAGAATGGGTCCGGAATATAGTCTAATCTCTGTTGATGCAGAATGAGTTTGGAATGTAGTCTAATCATTGTTGTTTTACAGAATAGGTCTGGAATGTAGACAAATCACTATTTTTGCCGAATGGGCAATCCGGAATGTAGTCTAATCATTGTTGTTGCAAAATGGATCGAAATGTAGTCTAATCATTGTTGTTGCACAATGGGTCTGGAATGCAGTCTAATCATTGTTGTTGTTTGAAGAACGGGTCCAGAATATACTCTAATCTCTGTTGATGCAGAATGAGTTTGGAATGTAGTCTAATCATTGTTGTTTTACAGAATAGGTCTGGAATGTAGACAAATCACTATTTTTGCCGAATGGGCAATCCGGAATGTAGTCTAATCATTGTTGTTGCAAAATGGATCGAAATGTAGTCTAATCATTGTTGTTGCACAATGGGTCTGGAATGCAGTCTAATCATTGTTGTTGCACAATGGGTCTGGAATGCAGTCTAATCATTGTTGTTGTTTGAAGAATGGGTCCAGAATATAGTCTAATCTCTGTTGATGCAGAATGAGTTTGGAATGTAGTCTAATCATTGTTGTTTTACAGAATAGGTCTGGAATGTAGACAAATCACTATTTTTGCCGAATGGGCAATCCGGAATGTAGTCTAATCATTGTTGTTACAAAATGGATCGAAATGTAGTCTAATCATTGTTGTTGCACAATGGGTCTGGAATGCAGTCTAATCATTGTTGTTGTTTGAAGAATGGGTCCAGAATATACTCTAATCTCTGTTGATGCAGAATGAGTTTGGAATGTAGTCTAATCATTGTTGTTTTACAGAATAGGTCTGGAATGTAGACAAATCACTATTTTTGCCGAATGGGCAATCCGGAATGTAGTCTAATCATTGTTGTTGCAAAATGGATCGAAATGTAGTCTAATCATTGTTGTTGCACAATGGGTCTGGAATGCAGTCTAATCATTGTTGTTGTTTGAAGAATGGGTCCAGAATATAGTCTAATCTCTGTTGATGCAGAATGAGTTTGGAATGTAGTCTAATCATTGTTGTTTTACAGAATAGGTCTGGAATGTAGACAAATCACTATTTTTGCCGAATGGGCAATCCGGAATGTAGTCTAATCATTGTTGTTGCAAAATGGATCGAAATGTAGTCTAATCATTGTTGTTGCACAATGGGTCTGGAATGCAGTCTAATCATTGTTGTTGTTTGAAGAATGGGTCCAGAATATAGTCTAATCTCTGTTGATGCAGAATGAGTTTGGAATGTAGTCTAATCATTGTTGTTTTACAGAATAGGTCTGGAATGTAGACAAATCACTATTTTTGCCGAATGGGCAATCCGGAATGTAGTCTAATCATTGTTGTTGCAAAATGGATCGAAATGTAGTCTAATCATTGTTGTTGCACAATGGGTCTGGAATGCAGTCTAATCATTGTTGTTGTTTGAAGAATGGGTCCAGAATATAGTCTAATCTCTGTTGATGCAGAATGAGTTTGGAATGTAGTCTAATCATTGTTGTTTTACAGAATAGGTCTGGAATGTAGACAAATCACTATTTTTGCCGAATGGGCAATCCGGAATGTAGTCTAATCATTGTTGTTGCAAAATGGATCGAAATGTAGTCTAATCATTGTTGTTGCACAATGGGTCTGGAATGCAGTCTAATCATTGTTGTTGTTTGAAGAATGGGTCCAGAATATAGTCTAATCTCTGTTGATGCAGAATGAGTTTGGAATGTAGTCTAATCATTGTTGTTTTACAGAATAGGTCTGGAATGTAGACAAATCACTATTTTTGCCGAATGGGCAATCCGGAATGTAGTCTAATCATTGTTGTTGCAAAATGGATCGAAATGTAGTCTAATCATTGTTGTTGCACAATGGGTCTGGAATGCAGTCTAATCATTGTTGTTGTTTGAAGAATGGGTCCAGAATATAGTCTAATCTCTGTTGATGCAGAATGAGTTTGGAATGTAGTCTAATCATTGTTGTTTTACAGAATAGGTCTGGAATGTAGACAAATCACTATTTTTGCCGAATGGGCAATCCCGAATGTAGTCTAATCATTGTTGTTGCAAAATGAATCGAAATGTAGTCTAATCATTGTTGTTGCACAATGGGTCTGGAATGCAGTCTAATCATTGTTGTTGTTTGAAGAATGGGTCCAGAATATAGTCTAATCTCTGTTGATGCAGAATGAGTTTGGAATGTAGTCTAATCATTGTTGTTTTACAGAATAGGTCTGGAATGTAGACAAATCACTATTTTTGCCGAATGGGCAATCCGGAATGTAGTCTAATCATTGTTGTTGCAAAATGGATCGAAATGTAGTCTAATCATTGTTGTTGCACAATGCGTCTGGAATGCAGTCTAATCAATCGTTGTTGCTGTTTTGCAGAATGGGTTTGAAATGTAGTCTAATCACTTTTTTTGCCAAATGGGCAATATGGAATGTAGTCTAATCACTGTTGTTGCAGAATGGGTTAGGAATGTAGTCTAATCACTGTTGTTGTAAAATGGGTCTGGAATGTTGTCTAATCAACGTTGTTGCAAAATGGGTCTGGAATGTAGTCTAATCACCATTGTTGCAAAATGGGTCTGGAATGTAGTCTAATCACCGTTGTTGCAAAATGGGTCTGGAATGTAGTCTAATCACTGTTGTTGCAAAATGGGTCTGGAATGTAGTCTAATCACTGTTGTTGCAGAATGGGTTAGGAATATAGTCTAATCACTGCTGTTGCAGAAAGGGTCCAAAATATAGTCTAATCTCTGTTGTTGCACAATGGGTCCAGAAAGTAGTCTAATCATTGTGGTTGCAAAATGAGTTTGGAATGTGGTCTAATCATTGTTATCGTTTTGCAGAATGGGTCTGGAATGTAGTTTAATCATTGTTGTTGTGCAGAAAGGGTGTGAAATGTAGTCTAATCACTGTTTTTGCTGGATGGGCAATCTGGAATGTAGTTTAAACATTCTTGTTCCAGAATGGGTTAGGAATGTAGCCTAATTAATGTTGTTGCACACAGGGTCCAGAATATAGTCTAATAATTTTTGTTGCAAAATGAGTTTGGAATGCAGTCTAATCATTGTTGTTGGGCAGAAAGGGTGTGGAATGTAGTCTAATCACTGTTTTAGCTGGATGGGCAATCTGGAATGTAGTTTAAACATTCTTGTTCCAGAATGGGTTAGGAATGTAGCCTAATTAATGTTGTTGCACACAGGGTCCAGAATATAGTCTAATCATTGTTGTTGCAAAATGAGTTTGGAATGCAGTCTAATCATTGTTCTTCTTTTGCGGAATGGGTTTGGAATGGAGTCTAATCATTCTTGTTGTTTTGCAGAATGGGTGTGGAATGTAGTCTAATCACTGTTTTTGTTAAACGGGCAATCCGGAATGCAGTCTAATCATTGTTCTTTTGCAGAATAGGTTTGGAATAAAGTCTAATCATTCTTGTTGTTTTGCAGAATGGGTGTGGAAGTCTAATCACTGTTTTTGCCGAATGGGCAATCAGGAATGAAGTCTAATCATTGTTGTTGCAGAAAGGGTCCGCAATGTAGTCTAATCTCTGTTGTTGCAAAATGGGTCAGGAATGAGTTTGGAATGTAGTCTAATCACTGTTGTTGCAGAAAGGTTCTGAAATGTAGTCTAATAATTTTTGTTGCAGAATGGGTCCGGAATGTAGTCTAATCATTGTTGTTGTTGTTGTTTTGCAGAATGAGTGTGGAATATAGTCTAATCATTGTTGTTTTGCAGAATGGGTGTGGAATGTAGTCTAATCATTGTTGTTGTTTTGCAGAATGGGTGTGGAATGTAGTCTAATCACTGTTTTTGCCGAATGCGCAATCCAGAATGTAGTGTCATCAATTTTGTTGCAGAATGGGTTTGCAATGTAGTCTAATATAGTTTTGCCGAATGGCATCCAGAATGTAGTCTAATCATTTTTGTTGCAGAATAGGTCCGGAATGTAGTCTAATCACTGTTGTTGCAGAATGGATCTGGAATGTAGTCTAATCATTGCTGTTGCAGAATGGATCCAGCATGTAATCAGATCATTGTTGTTGCTGAATGGATCCAGCATGTAGTCAAATCATTGTTGTTACAGAATGTGTGTAATGTAGTCTAATCATTCTCGTTGTTTGCAGAATGCAGTAAAATATTTTTTTTGCCGAATTGGCAATCTGGAATGTAGTCTAATCATTGTTGTTGCAAAATGTGTCCAGAAAGTGGTCTGATCATTGTTTTTGCAGAGTCGCTTTGGAATATAGTCTAATCACTGTTGTTGCAGAAAAGGTCCGGAATGTAGTCTAATCTGTATTGTTGCAGAATGGATCCAGATTGTAGTCTAATCATTGTTGTTGAAAAATGGGTCCAGAATGTAGTCTAATCATTGTTGTTGAAAAATGGGTCCAGAATGTAGTCTAATCATTGTTGTTGTTCAGAATGGGTTTGGAATGTAGTCTAATCACTGTGATTGCAGAAATGGTCCAGAATGTAGTCTAATCTCTGTTGTTGCACAATGAATCCGGAATGTAGCCTAATCACTGTTGCAGAATGGGTTTGGAATGTAGTCTAATCACTGTGATTGCAGAAATGATCCAGAATGTAGTCTAATCTCTATTGTTGCAGAAAGGGTCCAAATGTAGTCTAATCTGCGTTTTTGCAGAATGGATCCGGATTGTAGTCTAATCATTGTTGTAGCAAAATTGGTCCAGAAAGTGGTCTAATCATTGTTGTTGTTGCAGAATGGGTTTCTAATGTAGTGTATTCATTGTTTTTGTTTTGCAGAATGGGTCTGTAGTGTATTTATTGTTGTTGTGCAGAACGTGTGTAGAAGGTAGTCTAATCACTGTTTTTGCCAAATGGGCAATCCAGAATATACTCGAATCATTGTTGTTGCGATTGGGTTTGGAATGCAGTCTGATCACTTTGATTGCAGAAATGGTCTGGTATGTAGTCTAATCCCTGTTGTTGCAGAATGGGTCCGGATTGTACTCTAATCATTGTTGTTACAAAATGGGTTCAGAATGTAGTCCAATCATTGTTGTTGCAGAATGGGTTTGCAATGTAGTCTAATCACTGTTGTTGCAGAAAAGGTCAAGATTGTAGTCTAATCTCTGTTGTTGCATAACGAGTCTGGAATGTAGTCTAATCATTGTTGTTGTAAAAAGGGTCTGGAATGTAGTCTAATCATTGTTGTTGCAGAATGGGTCTGAAAGATAGTCTAATTATTGTTGTTGTTTTGCAGAATGGGTGTGGAATGTAATCTATTCATTGTTGTTGTTTTGCAGAATCGGGGTGGAATGTGTTCTAATCACTGTTTTTGCCGAATGGGCAATCCAGAATGTAGTTTAATCAATGTTGTTGCAAAATGGGTTTGGAATGTAGTCTAATCATTGTTGTTGTGCAGAATGGGTGTGGAATGTAGTCTAATCACTGGTTTTGCCAAAAGTTCAATCCAGAATGTAGTCTAATCATTGTTGCAGAATGGGTTTCGAATGTAGTCTAAACAATGTGATTGCAGAACTGGTCCAGAATGTAGTCTAATCTCTGTTGTTGCACAATGAGTCCGCAATGTAGTCTAATCATTGTTGCAGAATGTGTTTGGAATGTAGTCTAATCACTGCGGTTGTAGAAATGATCCAGGAATGTAGTTTAATATCTATTGTTGCACAATGGGTCTGGAATGTAGTCTAATCACTGTTGTTGCAGAAAGGGTCCAAATGTAGTCTAATCTGTATTTTTGCAGAATGGATCTGGATTGTAGTCTAATCATTGTTGTTGCAAAGTTGGTTCAGAATGTAGTCTAATCATTGTTGTTGTCGCAGAATGGGTTTCTAATGTAGTCTAATCATTGTTGTTGCAGAAAGGGTTCAGAAAGTAGTCTAATCATTGTTGTTGTTTTGCAGAATGGGTCTGTAGTGTAATCATTGTTGTTGTGCAGAATGGGTCCCAAATGTAGTC
Source organism: Typopeltis vanoorti (assembly GCF_054136105.1). Classification (NCBI taxonomy): domain Eukaryota; kingdom Metazoa; phylum Arthropoda; class Arachnida; order Uropygi; family Thelyphonidae; genus Typopeltis; species Typopeltis vanoorti. The sequence continues at coordinate 26,450,885 of NC_143569.1, read as the reverse complement.
TAATCATTGTTGTTGCAAAAAGGGTCTGGAATGTAGTCTAATCATTGTTGTTGCAGAATGGGTCTGAAATGTAGTCTAATCATTGTTTTGTTTTGCAGAATGTAATCTAATCATTGTTGTTGTTGTTTTGCAGAATGGGTGTGGAATGTAGTCTAATCATTTTTGTTGTTTTGCAGAATCGGAGTGAAATGTGTTCTAATCACTGTTTTTGTTAAATGGGCAATCCAGAATGTAATTTAATCAATGTTGTTGCAGAATGGGTTTGGAATGTACTCTAATCATCGTTGTTGTTTTGCAGAATTGGTCTGGAATGTAGTCTAATAATTGTTGTTGTTTTGCAGAATGGGTGTGGAATGTATTCTAATCACTGTTTTTGTCGAATGGGCAATCCGTAATGTAGTCTAAACACTGTTGTTGCAGAATGGTTCGGAATGCAGTCTAATCTGCAGAATAATTCCGGAGTGTAGTCTATTCATTGTTGATGCACAATAATTCCGGAATGTAGTTCTAGTCATTGTTGTTGCAGAATGGGTCAGTCTTATTCGGCCAGAATATGTCTGTAATCAGACTTTTTCTGCTATTGATTGCAGCCTTATGACATATCAGAACACAGACAAGCTACACTATATATCTGGACATCTTTACGTTTCTGGTGCTTCTAATACTTAATATGCACATATTATTATCCAAGTGAATTATTCTAAATGGCATATTAAATTATTCGAAACAAATTACAACAACAAAATTTTTCTTAGTGTATTTAAATCCTGAAACTCTCATTTGCAGATATTCTACACATCAGGTCTCTTTCACAACACCTCGATATAAAGAAAAACACCGTGGTAAACAAACACAGTGAAGTAATTACTAATATGTCGAAAGTATTGTAGTTTCAAAAAAAACTACACATCATAACCGAACAAATCTGCTAATCACGTTCTCTCGTAAAGAAGGATTGAAATTCTTGAAATTATTTCGTCCATTTCCCGTCAGAGTTTGTCTACCTTAAATTGTTTTCCTGAATAATTAATCAAATCTAAATTGATATCATTTTCAAGAAGAGGAGAAATTATAGCGTGGAACCTCGTATTATACATTCGGTTTAGCTTTTCCAAGGTAATTACATATTTTAGCCATGACCGGAAAATTAAAATTGCACTCATTTCGTGCTTGCAATATGGGACGGCCGCTGTCACACAAAAGTAATACAAGGTAGGCGCTGTGCACAGTCTTGTTTCTGTCTAAACGACAAAATTGATTTTCTTAGAAATGTAGACTACACACATAATGAGATCTCCGTCTGTATAGTAAATGTAGGTAAAAACACGCCTGAAGAAAACACAGATAATGACTTCAACTATCTTTTATTCTGATCTCTGTGTTTCCATTCTTCTACTTCTCCTTGGCAAAGTATTCTTGAAAAATAATTAAGATCTTACATAAGTTATCCAACTTGAACACATCATCACGTGGAAGTTAAAACTGTCTAATTTATATCGAATTACATATTAAGTAACGGTAATTTCTTAACTTTAATCTCTAGTATTTAATATACATATTTCGAAACTTAAACTTGAAATGCGATTAAGACTTCGTCACACAGTATCATTGGCTTAATTTTAAGTGTCCTGTTTATTATGGTTATTTTCCTGAATATATTTCAATTCAGTACAACGTAATTTATTGGGAATGGCATGATCCTCAACATACATTTTATTACATCAACACCTAGAGTATTTTCTCTTATATTGAGATTTGTATTCATGCAATGAAAGGGTAAAATAAATTATTGCAGGAATATAAATATTGCAGGGTTGCTGTGAAGGGTTTTCAGAACTTATGGGTGAAATTCCACTGCATGGACTAATCAGAATTTTTGTTGTAAAGTTCAATATTTAAGGTAATCAGAGTTGATAATTTAAGGTAATCCGAGTTTAAGAGTTGATAATTTCTGCATTTGTAAACGTCGACTGAAAAATTTCAAGGTCTAATTTCATGGGAAAAGTGACAAAATTTCAACGGCAACCTAATAGAGTTAAACGCTTGCTAACCTTAACTCTTTTAGATCGGCTTTGTGCGATAATTGCTGCGCATGAAACGAAAGCTGTTTATGTTTAGGAGAATAAAGAGTAGGTAATTTCCTTTCAAGAAGCTAAGACAGACAAAATTTAAGCGAAAATTTCACACTGAATGCTAGTAAGCAATCTGCTAATTGGCTTCTGCTAAGGGCTTAACGTTCATTAAACAATGACTGCGTATGATGAACCAGCTACAGGTGGTTTGAATGCGGTGTTTTGTTTAAGAGTACTCTAGGGGATAAGGGACCTAGGTTTGTGCAAGGGGGACTGCTTGGATAGGACTTGAATTAGGAGCGAGCATATTGGAAGTCTAGTCTAAAGGGACAAAGTACAACATAGATTAGGGACTATAAATATACCATAATACCTTCGTAATCTAATGACAGATTTAGACCAATAATTATAAACGTAGTCTGCATATTTGTTTATCTCATTAAGATTCTCTAAGGGCGAGAGGCTTTTATATGGAGTTGCTAATGCACTTTTCAAATAATAAATTAATTTATCGAACTAAAGATCAGTTTATGAGAGATATTTTAAAAACTGGACAATGATATTTCAATCTACTCTATAATATAAAATGATAAGCCTCTTTATGTCATGTTTTTTTGAAACGTTTTGAAACTCAGGAGGTACACTGTGTGTCGATTTTCAAAATTCGAGTCATCAGAATTCAAGGAGAACCGACCTACCAGTCCGGAAATCGGAGGGTTAGGTAACGGGGGGTGGGCGCTCCCCAACCTTTCGAGTCTATAAAATTCGAATCATCAGAATTTAAGGAGAACTACCCTACCAGTCCACAACTCGGGGGGTTGGGCGCCGCAGCGCCGGGGGGGGGACAGAAACTCCCTTTCGAGTTTCAAAATTCGAGTCATCAGAATTCAAGGAGAACTGGCCTACCAGTACGCAACGGGTGGGTTGGGAGCCGCAGCGCCAGGGGGGGGACGGAAACTCCCTTATCGGGTCTTCAAAATTCGAGTCATCAGAATTCAAGGAGAACCGGCTTACCAGTGCGGAACTCGGGGGGGGAGGATCCCCCCTAGTTTACCTATAAATAAACAAGCAAAGCATCTCATGAATTAACTTAAATTCCTTACTATCGCTCATTTTATTTTAATAATTAAAAAAGAAACAAATTTTCGAAATGAAAACGAAACACGTAGAGGTACAGCGAAGATGAAATTTTATTTCATGATTCAAAGCATGAAAGGAAAGATGTGCGGAGACCGACGCACAAAGAAATCGCGATGGTAGGGACACCAGAAATTAAAAACGAATGCCGAAGGGAGTAAAAGGAAAAAAAAAACCAGGCACGTTGGGAATGAATGGAAACAACCCACAAACATGAACCTAATTAGCCTGTGATTGGTAAAAGTGCTAATATAAAGTGAAGGGCAAGGGAGGACGAGGGGTCATTTATGGAAATTAACGAGGGTGTTTTTACCCAGTGTAGGTGTGACGTGGGAGAGGAAAAGCGTAGGAAACGTAGCACAAGACAGCGATGAATAGAGATGTCAGTTGTTCACGGTGAAGTGGCTTTACATAAAGTGAAGTTGAGACGTAGTCCTTAAGAAATTGATTACGCTACAAGCTTCGACGATAATTCTCCGTGGCGAGAACGCAGGTAAAAAGCGTTAACTATAATGAGATTCATTATATTTAATGTAATAGTTGATAGAGAAAAAACACTTAATTAAGAGCCACAGATAATTGGCCACTTACAAGTCCTGGAGGGGTAATTAGGTAACAAGATATTATCTCTCCCCTTTAACAGACAGATGTTTGAATGGGGGATTGAAATATTCGTGTTTTCTATGCGATAATCGAGTAAAATAAGTGAGTGGATCATTAATTCCGAAACATTCACTAGTTTGCGACGATCATAACTGTTATATTGGTCACCTAAGCTTTGCCGCTGTAAAGAATAAGCTAGGAGAAATCTAACACTTTCGCTATTAATGGCTGTAATAATTACAGCTACAAGGGGCTGTAAATCAGGCTTATTTCGGTGAAGAGTGCGTTCTCGCGGGGATCGCGTTATCGCTTCAAAATATGCCTGTCCATTTATCACTTCCTAAAATACCAAGATGTTATCGTGGAGTAGGAAACATTGCAACATCTTTTCTGCAGACACTAAGTAATGTTTCTTTCCCTTCGTTCTTAGTATCGGTCCCTCTAGATCAGTAGAATACGTATTTTCTTCTTCGGTCTAATGCCGTTTCCATTTTTCTCTTGCATTCTTTTCCAGCTATCATGTTGTCTACTTTTTTTTTCGTTTTCTAGTAGTGTTATCATCTTTTCATTTAATTTGCTATCATTTTATGATTTCTTCTCTTTCTCAGGTTTCTCTATTTAACGAAATATTCGCCTTTGCATATTAATTTTATTTTTTACCATGTCTGTCTAGTATTTTTCAGTTATTTTGTTTGCATTTGATTTACACTAAATATGCATACCGAAGTCTGAAAAGTCTGAGATGTTTATAAGAAAATTTTAGAAATTTTATTTTCTATACTTCTGAATGTGTTTTGGACCACGTCGTTATGGTGATTTATAGTAAAAGGCACTGAACCCTGTGCAAAAATCGATGTATAGCTATAAAATGCACGTGTACAAATGGCATTTGTAGAAACGTACATCTTAACTTTTTAAAACTTCTTGTTTCATACAGTGTAATTGTTTCAAGAAAAAGTTTATTCAAAATAATTTCATTATACTTACATTCTTGTTCACTATTAGTGGACTTTAAGGAGAAATTTTGTCAACTTTTCTTTTCCCTGCGAAAAATAAAAATTCGAATTAGACTGTTAGCTCATTTTAAACGGAAAAAAGAATTAACTATTTGGAAATCAAAAGAAATATTTGAAAACGAAAAAAATAAATCACGTAAAACTGAAATGAGCAAATCAAAAAGTACAAAACTAAAATGAGCAAATCAAAAAGTACAAAACTAAAATGAGCAAATCAAAAAGTACAAAACTAAAATGAGTTAATCAAAAAGTGCAAAATTAAAATGAGTTAATCAAAAAGTGCAAAATTAAAATGAGTTAATCAAAAAGTACAAAATTAAAATGAGTAAATCAAAGAAAACTGCAAAACAAAATTAATAAATCATACAGACAAAACCAAAATAGACAAATCAAAACTAAACCGTAAAAACAAAATAAGTAGATCCAAATTTTTTAAAAAAGTCAGCACAGTTTGGTAAGAAAAGAACTAAAACAAGTCTAAGATGGCATACTTTTAAAAAAACAAGCAGGCAAATAAAGCCAACTGAGCCCACTTGAAACAGTAGTTATTTGAGATTACCTGAAATCGTCATTCACTGGGATATTTCAATATGAAACCTCTTGTTTAGCGAGGAGATAGAACCTTCTCTGCCTGGAATAGTTTTTCCATTTGAGTGTCGAGTATTGTTTCCAAGATGATTGCTGCGCCATTTGCAGTTCAGACGGCTGACGACTTGTCCGGTCAGGGATGTAGAACTGCAATATCACCACAGAAGAGATCGGGGTTAAGATCAGGGGAATTCTTATTCATCCGGTCTACAGTGTGTGAGGATTTTTCGCTACGATGGGGCAATCTACATCTGTCCTTGTTAGGAAAACATATCCCGGAGGTCGATGTGTTATCATTACGTGACGTTCCATTCTCCTTTAATATTTCCTTGTGTTCAGATAGAGCACGCACTGTAGATAAACGACTTGGATATTTTCACAAGATCCAAAATATTTTTTCTTATCTTGGTTTCCTTGGCTCCTCCGAAACTACTGTAGAAAGATTAGAAATGAACCCAGGAGAGAAAGCAAAAGTTTGTCTGTGTGTGGCAGTTTACTATTTTTCGCTGTTGTTTCTGAAGTTCATCTTCTTTCAGATATTTGACTGCAGTTTATTATCGTCTTCTCTCCTAGCACTGACTTTCTCACAAAACTATTCTAAAAGCTACCTGATTCTTGATGGGAGTTTACATTTCTGTGAAGTCTTTCAAGTTTCCTTATAAACAGAGAAAAGAACTATTTCATTATGCATTTAGCTTTCAAGTAGAATTTTAATAATTCTACTTTGCATTGCCAACAAGGAATTAGTGAAACAATCAATCTGCAACTCATTGCATCGAAACTTTATATGGAACACAATTTTCTACATGAGTGAAAAGAGAGATAAAAGTAAATACTGAATATGCTATTTCTGAAAAATTATAATCCGATCTCAAGTTTCATTACCAAAGTTGGAAAAATGTTTTACAATGCTCCGCATATCGATGCCAATATTTTTCGAACCAAGAATAAAAGTTAGCGATTTATCTACTTAAATTCTTAGTTCATTATCTTATTAACTTTTTATTTATTTCATTAACTATAAATAAAACTTAATTATAATTTTATTTAAAGTTTCATTTTAAATAAAAAGAAAATGGTTTAGTACTGCAAAAGCAAAATAGCAGCGATAAACATTTTGAGAAACAATAAACAAATACTGAAAAATTTTGAAAAAATCAGCCCATCATATCAAAAAACTTTGAAAAACATCCAATTATATCAAAATTTTTGAGAAAAAATCCGAAATTTTGAAAAATAGCAAATCAAATTAAAAAATCTTTTAAAAATAGCAAATCAAATAAAACTTAAAAATAACAAATCAAATAAAACTTAAAAATAACAAATCAAATAAAAGATCTTTTAAAAATTGCAAATCAAATAAAAAATCTTTTAAAAATAGCAAATCAATAAATCTTTTAAAAATAACAAATCAAATAAAAATCTTTTAAAAATAGCAAATCAAATAAAAAATCTTTTAAAAATTGCAAATCATTATGGAATAATAAATAAATGTTTATATTGCTTTTCGGTTATTAAATATACTGAATCTATAAAAATACTTAAAGATTTGTGAATAATTTAAAATTAGCTAATTATTTAAAGCAGTAATTTAGAAATACTCTTTAAAGTACTATAAAATCACTGAATCTACTAAACTTAATAAAATTAATGAAGGTGTTCGAAATTATGCATAAATAAAGATTTTCGAATTATCATTTAAAAGCAAAATTATTAATTTCATTATTACAACAGTTGTTTTAATGGTGAAAATCGATGCTTTGAAGATAAAACCATTTGCATCTTCTTGATTATTAGCTGAAAGCATGTGTTTTTGCAACAATCTTTAATAGGAAATTTAATCCAGTTTCCTAACAAGTCTTCATATGTTGTCTTCCTTATTTAGTAGATTGCATACTCTAAGAACACCTGAGTGGTTACCATATTCATTGTAACTATCCAGGGATTAGTTCATAAATATGTAAATTCTGAGCACACGTTAAAATCTCTGCCTGTGTCAGGTTTGATCGAACTAGCGGCTATTGCAATAGGCGTTTCCAGGCATGCATCCTTAGTACGGTAGAGAGCAATACGGCATTATTGGTCACATCTACAGCTAGAGGCAGTAAAACTGTTATGGAGCAATTGATGGAATGGGATACTGAAAAATTTATGGAGGGGTTGCTTTGCCGAAATAATGTGATGCGCTTTGTATTACTGTAGTATAGAGCGGTGTTCGAAGTTCGCACAAAGAAAAATGCCAGTTTTATTACGGCGATTGCACCTTTTGGTTGTTATTTTACAACACTCGGCGTTTAGATAGAGAGCCAGAATTTGCACAGAGTATTATGTAAATCAAGTGCGGTTCTGTCTGTCAGTTATTGGGGGTACTGCGGCCTTACACAGTAATGTCAACAATTAACTGGAAAGTGTTTTATCTGTCGCATAGCAAAAAGGTACATTACACAAAAGAATAATTTTATTAAGGCCGATATTTTAGAATTGATTTTAAATTTTATATATACTCTTAGCAATATGACTATAACCGTTCAATATAAATAATATTGAATCAATATTATCGAATGCCATATTTATTATTTAATCATAGTTAAATATTAAAAATTATTTTGTGCTTCCTTTTTACACTTGAAATAATTCATAAAGTTTAAGCGAATTATTTTTTACTTCCCATGAAAATTGATTGCCAATTTACAACTGGAATTTTCTCTATCTTTCATTGTTTTTATCCTCTAAGTTCTTTTCGATTCGTGATAGTGTTCGTCTTTTTTTTGTGCAACTTTTTCAACTAATTCGAAATAACGGTCATGATTATTGGCATTTCTTCCCTGTTTAACTCCATTATTACCAAAAAAGAACGTCGCACATGAATTTAGTAACTCAGGAAGTAACTAAGTTGCAAAATGTTTCTAAAAAATGATGGTAGACCATAATGTTTAGTTCAAACTCGAGATTATACTAGTATGCTCCAGCTAAAGATCAGTGATGTTACATTCGTTCATTCCCCTTTACCATAATGTCAAATATTGACGACAAATGGGCAAACAAGTGTAGCTATCTTTAACATATAAGATTTAAGTAATAAAGAAAAAACCCAGTGTGTATTGGTTCTTAAATATATATTTATAAAATGCAATGATTATTGAAGTTTAATGATATCTGAAATGAAATTTGTGACGAACAAATATAGCCTGTTTAATGAGGACATCATAAATCTATTAAATCAAGAACCAGTAATATATTAAAACAAGTACTTCAATATAAACATGCATGAAAAGACATCGTCTGTTCATGAGGAACTGACAGCTTCTGATAATAGGATAAGAACAATAATAGCCCTAAATTCTAGTTTGAATTAAGATATTTACATCAAAAACCCCAGGCGGAAGAATCGTTTTATCCATGGTTGTTACTCGCGGTGAAAAATAGCTTTCCGATGGACTAAGAGTTAGATAATCTGTGAATCCTCTGCAGAAACAGAACTTTTGTGTCCAAGCTAGTAAGAGGTAGTTTCTCACTGAGTTATGAAAATCATTAACACCTCAAAGACTTATGTACTTCAATGTCGCTGCAGGATTCCAACAAAGAGCTATTTAACCCCAGAGAGTGGTGTTATGTGTTAGTTTCGAAGGTAATCGGTACTATACACTAATTAATGTAATTGCTATTCATCTCTTGTACTACGTTTTTGCATCAATCGGTATACATCTCATACAGTGTAATCTATTTTCGCTTGAAAATTCTTGGTGTTTCGACCAAATTACATTTACTCTTCTGCGTGCATCAGGTGCACCTATGAATGCATTAAAGAAACTGGGAAATATGTACATCTCAAACTTGAGGAATTACTTTTTATTTTGACTGTTCTTAATCCAGATGATCTACGTTAATCAGATATGTCGGAAAACAGGATTTGTGCATAATATAAAGCAGAATTCCATAGTATATTTTCTACTCAAATTTGAATATACTTTTCACAGCATAAGGTTAATAATGCTTGCTGTTTTAGTACTTAAAGTAGTATACATAAATAATGCTATATAATAAAAAATACTGAATGACTAATTTACGTGAGTGGGTGCCCTTTCATTAGAAACTTCTCTTATTACAAATATTCACCAAGTAAGTTACGAACGGTAGTCGTACAAGATTAAAATTGTTCTACAAGATGCTCACATACATGCAAACCCAGCATAATGGCTAAACATATCACTAATTGGAATATTTCAAGGAAGCTTACCTCTCTCATATCTCAAAATCCCTATTGTGTAGTCATCTACGTATAACAAGAATAATTACCTATCTAAATATTGTGAGCATCCCAGAAAGTCTGTTTAGGATTAGCAATTTGGAAATCTTCAGAATTCATACAAACTCGATAGATACCAATAATCAGATATCATTATAGAAGTTAAGAGGGAAACACAGATTTGAAATGCGCCATTGAGAATGTGAAACCTACTACAGGAGGATGAAAGGGATGATGGCACTGGTGGATTAATGTGAACGAATCTGGGGATTTAATACTACTTTTGAATACTTAAAAGTTGTCTAATGCCTTCACGTAGGTAATCTTACGAAACGATCACTTATTAGAGGTAATATAATTACTGAACTGTTTACTATCCTTGTAGTGAAATGTGCACCCAAAGGAAAACGATGTATAGAAAATACGATACCTTGATTATGCAAAAATGTCCTTCGCATTCCCTCAAGATTATGAGGATAGTTTTTCGTAAAGGGGTAAAAAACACAAATCAATCTGAGAGGGCAAAGTGGTTTCCTCCCAAATTAAAATATTGATACTATTTTTTATTATTAAAACAGGTAGTAATCGCAAACATTGAGCTTTAAATAACATGGATCATGCATTTAGTATGAAGTGAAGAGATATTGGTGTGTTCAGGCAATTAAAATTAACTATTTGGTAAATTTTCCTAATTTACGTTAGGAAACATTCTTTGACCTGTCATCAGTGATTCTTTTTTTTTTATTCAGGTTTTAAAGAAATTAAACTGAACAAAGTATAACGTAATAGAATTTAACTTACAGGGATAGGAATAACTGTTTATAATTTCAAGTTGACTCGATCACATAAAATCCGTCAAATCAAATTACTTTTCTACTTCTGTGTTTGTAAGAGCTACATGCGTGGCACTTAATTTTCGGTGTAAAATAAACTCAAGCTATTTTAATATTTATATCAAACATGTTTCTGTCAGCTCTTGTATTTCACATCGTTTATCATTTTGCTGTCTATCGTAAATTCAATACTTCAGGGAAAGAACCATTCCCTTAAATTCGCATGTTTTCGTTCGAGTATGCCAATTTTTAACAAAATAAACATCTGAGGACAAAAAACATAAGACATTCAACAGGAAACAGAAAAATAAAACATTTTTATAATGCTTAAAGAGCAAAATCAGTCGGGTTAAAAAAAAGCGTAAAACACGGTAAAATGCAAAGCATTTTATGAATAAAAAGATCGCTCTAAAAAGAAAGCCATTTTTAAGAAATCAGTACATATTCAATACTAGTCCTGAATAATTCATCCGTATAATGTCTTGACATAGACATTCACCATACTAAATACAAAACACATCAACGTCATGGAACGGACTGCGAGGAAATTAGAATAAACTGCTTGTTTTAAAATTATTTTTTCTTGTTTTAAAAAATAATAAAATAATGGGCAATTGTAGCAGATAAGTGTAGATAGGACAAAGATGAGTGGATAAATTGTTCAAAAACCTTTCATACACTGGAACTCAGTAAAATAAAATTTAAATAAAAACATTTGTTTAAGGGTTCTAAATATAGTAATTCTCTGCAAAACGACGATGTCTCTACCATCCAAAGTGCGCTCTCATTATCTGGTAAAAGACCTAAATTCTTAGCATATACCTTTCATGCCCATCAAGTGTGTTGTCGAATAATTAAAGATAAAGATGGCAAACGCTCAATGTTTAATGATGTGAATGTCACCACTGGATTAACATTTATTTCAAATATTAAGTTCTCGGAATTTATTCACGGTAATTCTATCGGTGACTTTCTACCTTTAATGATTCCAATGACATTCATTACAGGAGTAGCGAAGACTTATTTCTTGAGAGGATTGTAAATAAACAACGATATAATGGTACTAATAGGAATTGTCCAAATACTTAACTCTTTTAAGCAACCCTATTCTGGATACTGTACGCAGTCATCTCATATTTATGAAGTAATTGGTCTGTAGGAGAGCGAAGACCCTTAATAACTTAAAAGAATATCATCTAACCCATTACGATTAAACACAACTGCTTAGATATTCACATTTCACCAAATTAGCACAAATTGTATCAATTCTGTATATACCGATCTTTATTTACCTTCGCGCGTACTTATTTTTACAAGGTATGGTTTTAATTTCGTCATATATGCAGTAAACATTTAACCGAATCTTTCAGATAAGTTTTTTTAAGTATCATAATTAGATATAAATACTAAATTATTTCGTATCTAATATCATCGGCAAAAATTAGCAATACAGCATTAGTTGCAATTGCAATGGTAATATAAGATTGCATTAACATCCATTATAATTATTTATTCAAATATTTCTTACTGGACTCACCTTAGTATCTGCTAGCTGGATGAAAATACGTTCTTTGCGATTACAGACTGATACATAAAATGCAAATTTATTTTGTTCAATAGATACCTTCGGATTTTTTGTTATTAATTATGGTAAGTGGTCGACAAAAAGGAGCCTTCGTAGCGATTCTCGTCCATGACGTGAGGGATCTTTATCTGGGATCTTTCGACTAAAGGTGAGTTAGCCGGTCTGATACGGAAGTAGAGGGCTTTTTCTCACGGAAACTTGGAGACATAGGGGTAACCGCCTTATTCTCGTATTACAGTTAGGAAATCAAAGGATACTTGGAAGGTTAGGGGGGGGGGCTTAAGCGGCTGTTAAAGCCAATGATAGATAGATGGGAAAATATGACATTACTTTCGGCTATAAATTCCTGAATTTGAAACTTTTAACTAAACATTGTTGCCTACTATGAAAAATGGTCAACTCTAATGATTTATAAATATAATATGCACAAATGAAAGCAGCAATGCACTGTTAAAAAGTACATGATGGGCGATTCGATCTTTCTTTTTGCGAATCAATCCCCAAATGACAAATGCAATTAGACCAAAGCACGAGTCATTCAATGATCATAAACAATCAGCTTAGTGTCATCATTAATTGCTTCTAATATGATAGCAATGAAGTTTATTGCTCTGATTAATACTTAATTTTTCTCGTATCAACCAATTGGAGACAAAACTGACCAGACATATCAATTTACGTCATCTTGAGTATATGTGTGTGTGTGTGTTCAAAAATATCGACAAACAAGGAAAAAACCTCGATTATATCTTAAACAGAGTTTGCAACTATATTGGAGGCAGCAATTTCGAACAGGCGAAAAAAAAATATGTGCAGTTAGCGAGGATATTCATAGGAGAAGTGATAGGTGAAAAATGAGTGTTTCTAATTAGAGTAGACAGATAATGTCCCTGCAGCTATTTGGATGTGTTAATTATATGAAGTTTGTCTAATCCTTCTTCCCCTCCCCCCTGTCAAGATGAGCTCTATTTGGGTCGTTGCCAACACAAGTGATATCATCAAGTTGACATGGCTACAGGGAGAGCAAATATTTGTTTTTCATTAAATCCCCAACTCCCTCTTTTCATTTAACTATAACGAGCAAAATAAACGGGCGTCTAACTACAATAATAACAGAACATAATGAGTTCACACGTTCAAAATATCCGCCATGCAAATTACGTGTATAAAAGAAAGCATTTAAATCAAAAATTATTAGTTTCATACACTAATCCTTTGAAGAGCTTATGACTAGAGCGCATGTGCATGCCGTGAACTTAACATTGGCCTTCGACTATATATATATATATATATATATATATATATATATATAAATTTGAAGAAATTTTTAAAAGTATAAAAATGAGTTTCGGTTTAAAAATAAGAAAAATATCATCGTAGGTTGGGTTTACAAAACTTTGCCTGCTTACAAACCAAATCCTTTGTTCATTTTGTTTGTTCTGTGAAAGAGAATTTATATGAGTAATAACACGTGTATAACATTAAGCTTTCCGAAAGAAATGGGTCTTAAATTCAGAATTATGAGCTCGACTCTTGTTTTGGATGTCGATCCACTAAGGGATTAAGAAACTTGCAGCATCTAAAGTACAGTTTTGGTTTCAGAACGTATGCTGTGTGATTAAGATGGAGACGGTTTCTTTTTATGTGAAGTAACTGACAGCAGAGCTAATAAATAATTTTTATAACAAACTCTGAGATTACGCATTTTTATAAAAAATAAAATAATTTCCCTTCGTGAATGTAATATCCTTTAAAATTGTGTGCATGTTTTCTTTATTTTATCCTTTTCGAGCTTGTGGATTATTCAAGATTACGCATTTTAATACTTAATTCAAGAAAAATTACTCGAGTTCCCAAAATCTTATACATAAAACTGTTAACATGCATTTTATGGCATTCCAGATTGGTCAGATGTATTGCAGTGGTGAACACACATTTAAATATCGTTACAAGATTATACTTGGTCACGTGTTTTAAGGTGTCAGCCGACCTTGGAATATATGATCATGACATTCTCTTTCTCCTCCTCCTCTCTTAACCAAAAGCGATAGTATCAGCTTTTTAAAGCTTCATTTGGTTAAACTGAGGTCTTTCGATAGCTCCTATCATCGTCAGTATTTTAAACTGTAATTTCACTTACTATCGAATATACAACATTAAAAAAATGCACTGTCGTCGTTATTATCCGTGTACATAATACTCTAGCATAAAAGCATATTTTTTTAAATTTTTACTTGGTTATTAATTTTGTTAGAAAACTATATTTCAAAAACCGTTGTACGTGCTGATATCCCTAAGTTAACACGTTATTCTGAGAGGGAGACAAGATGTTTACTTTAATAACAAAGAATTCTTCAGTTTAAAACACGTTATAGTTATCTTCTAGGCAAAACTGTCAATTTTAAAATATGACCAACGTAATTGGAAAAAAAAAAGAAAATTAAAAGAGATGATAGTTTTGATAGGTACTAATAATTTAAGTAGTAAGAAATATAGTACGAAAGATGATATGAAAGGTCTGTTGGAAGAAGCTAGAAAGAAATGTAAGAGAGTAAAATTGTAGGATTACTACCCAGATATGACAGTACTGAATTAAGGAGGGCTGGCGGTCATAGCAAATGATTTCACGCGTAGGCTGTGTAGATGTATTTGATGGCAGAAAAGACATGTATAAGAATGATGGCCTGCACTTGAATTCATTTGGCATCAGAAACCTGGAGAAATTACTTCTTGGTATGAGACCAATGCAGAGTCAGGGAAACTAGATCATCAAAGAAAGAATGGGAAAAATGTGCGCGAAAGTTCAGCTATAGTATACAAACGTAATAAAGATATAAATGCCTTTGAACATGGTTATGTATGTGGCATAGGAGTGGAAAAATATGCTTTGGGTTCGGACCTTTTAAGTATGTCTGGGGAGGGAAAAGAGAAAATTCTAAAACAAGACCAAATAGATTGCATATCTAATTATACGAATAGGCTAGGTGGTAATTTATTATGTCTATACACAAATGCCAGGAGCAACAGAAACAAAGGGGTTGAGTTCGTTGCTTTATTGAATACGATGTGACCTAAGATTGTTGGCATTAGTGAAACCTGGCTATCAGAATCAGATATGGTAAGTGGGATTGAGTGTAACGGATATATTATTTTTAGGAATGACAGAAGAGATAGGAGAGGAGGTCTACTAATGATATCAGATGACTTAAGTCCAGTTAGGGTAGAAACACAAGAAAACAATGATGGTAACAATGTCCCATGTATCTGTGAGTTTGAGTTTATTTGATGTGAAGTGTAACAGAATGAAAAATATATTGGAGCATGTGATAACAGGCCCAACGTATCATTAATTCTAGTGTTCTGGAAATTAAACTACGCATCTTGAGATTACATTATTGCCCAGTTTTCCGACGTAAGTTTCCAATGGAAACTTACGTCAGAAGAAAATAATGGTGGATAAACAAGATAATGAACAAATTGTACGTAATCGACCATGATATGCAGCTCTCATAGTATCCAACATTTCTATCCAAAGGCTTATATAAATTTATAAATCTGCATTAAACTTTTCTTTAATACTAAATCAAAGAAGTCCGTGAGAAGCAAATATCCAAAGCCGAAATCTGAAAGAAAATGAATAATATTCAGATCGCTTTACTTAATCACCACTCCCGACTAAATAACCCAAATAGAAATTTGCATGTATGATATCCTACGGAAAACGGAACTTATTGATATTTTTCTTGAAACGCTTGCAGTTGTAGAACACTTCCTAAGGAAGGCTGTCTCAGAGGGAAAAGATAATTGGAAAAGAAAACACAGGTTCAGTGCGTTCGCAATTACACAGTAAATGCCATAAAGGAATGTCGGGTTGGATGCAGTTCGTATTTCAATAGGCCAAATGGAATAATGGACACGAGTTCAGTGGTAGTAGTGCAGTGCTCATGGAAGTACGTGCAGAAAATACAGAGCTCAAACTTACCATCCGTACTAGCAGGGAGTCAGTAGTCACCTGTCAGTGGAATCGCTTTCCTCTAGATGGCATTAAGAATTTTTCTAGAGGTTTCCGATGCATGCTCCTAAATATGTGAATATAAGGATGGGTGTGAGAGAGCGCGAGTGATACTCTTAGCGCGAAAGAAGGTATGAGTGGGCTTCATGGTGGCTAGGTTATTCTTCCTCGTTTTGCAACTTTTTTTTATAATTACCCACACGTGAGAGGTAAGCGAACCTGTAGCACACAGTTCCGTGTGCTACAGGTAAAGACCGAGAAAGAAGCGATTACTTGATATTTTCTTGAAGTGCTGGAGGTTGTAGTCGTCAGGAAACAACTTATGAGGAAGGCTGTTCCTGTGGACAGGGATTACAAATAATTAAAATGAATGCTAGGCAGCTGCTGCCCAAAATTTTATTTAGCTGTTTTATATAGACCAGTGAGGGATGATGTTTTACAGTTCATTTTAGTATTGGCCAAGGAAATACTTGTAGAAGAGAGACAGAGCTGACAAAGTGCGTCTCTCTCTGTGTGTTTGAGCGAAAAAGAGAGAGAGAATGATGTTGAAATGATTCTGTACGGAAGGGTCACTGTTTCCCTCTTGATAGCATCAAGAATGTTTATCTCCCAATTTGGAATAAGTTGGATATATGCTTGCTTCATGGGCTTGAATAAGTGGAACTAAGCATAGAAGATCAAAGGAATGATAGAGGATGTTAGCTGAGGAGCACAACATTTGAGTACAGTAGGAGGGATGCCATCGAGCTTTCAAGATTTTTACTGCCGGAGTTATTTCAAAATATGTATTTTTCTGCCGAAAACCTACAGGAAGCATACGGCTCGTTTACTCGTGTGATAGGAGATCGTGCTCCGTCATCTATGTAGGAGTTGGAAGAAAGGAATGCTGTCAAGGGAGCTTTGAATGCTGCAACAGTGGAGTTATCTGGTAGAGAAATGAACCGTATATGTGCACTCAATGAACTCTGTGAGGGCCCGAAGCAATTTTTTGGCTGATCTCAATACCATTTTCAATTCTAAAATGGCATGGAGATCAATGTTTAAGGCACTGTTCGTAGAAAATCTTGAGATGTTTGAGTAGAGAATGTTTGTAGAATGAATAGTCTAATATCTGCAAAAGTGTGAACGCGATTTCCAGTCAACGAGAGAAAGTCAATGTATAATAGAAGGCAGGTTGGCGAAAGAACAAAGCATTGAGGTGTTCCCGCATTTTAAATACGGAGTTCAAATAGATGAACCCATCCGCCAAGACAAGCAGTTAGAAAACTAGCTACCCAGTGAAGCCAGACTTGACTTCAAGTTACTGAGCAAGCCTCAGTGCCAAACACGATCAAATAGTGGGGAAATATCAAGAGCGCAGATTTCGCAAAACTTTCCGTGGAATTCAATGTGCAGAAATGGAGAGTGTAAGCTAAGAGATCTGCAATGAATCTAACACGGCGGAATCCATATCAGTGGTCTTACATTAAACGCTGGTCCTGCAGTACAGGAGAGCTGAGCGTTCACTTTTTGGAAATGTGATGGCCATCGGCCTGAAGTTTGATGACAAACATCTATTTTTGGAATAGATTTGATAAATATACTTCCATCATTATGAGTACTTGCCATCTGAGTGTAAAAGACCTATCATTAGATATCAAAAGATATGACAGGAAGATGATTTTGGCATCTAGGTTATTTAAGATACTTCTGATGCATTTTAGGATAGACCACAGAAGGCAGGTTCATTTATGCAGGAGTTGGAGAAGAACGATGACAGGGGTGAAGCTTGCAGTACTATTTGTCATTAAAATATGAGAGCGTTGGAAATACCGGCAAATATTATTTGTAAGCGCCACAAGATAGATTTCCATCAGGAAAGGAAGCAAAGATTTATTTATTTTGCTCTTTCAGAGTCAGAGCAATATCGGATCTCACAAAGGCAAAGGAATCATGGAGATATTTGAACATTTCAGGTGCGCTACTGTTGTAGCTGCATCTATAACTTCCATCCAAAATAGGAGTTTGGTCTAGATATCCGTCATTTACGCTTTATGTTGGAGAAAATAATGTCACTTTTTTGTTAAACATTTTGGAGTTTATACATGTTTTTTTTTTTTTTTTGGGAGGGGGCGGGGTAGGATGATTTAATATCTATTATAATTGCACCTTTTATTGTACTTTATGGTTGAATTTTGGAATATATAAAGACATGCAATGAGAAGAGGTAGCCTTGAACGTATCATCATACTGCGTGCGACTGTCACCTTGCCATGACACTTTTTTTTTTTTAAATTAAATGAATCATTATTTCTGTAACTGAAAACGTTTTAGTTAATGATACACTAATGCTATATAATCAATATTGTTGCTACGTAATAGAATACAATATAAAGAGTCTCGTGGAAAAGGGAAAAATCACCTACATACAGCCAAACTAGTTATGATTAAAAAGTTAAGTTAATCTACTTAAGCATATAAATTGTATGATTTTGATATACCTACCTCTACTGTTGCCAACTGATTTTCAAGTTTCAGTTCACTGATCTCAAAGAGACTTCAGTATTTAACTTGTTTCTGCGTACTATTGTGATTTTGCCATTAACAATTATAATAATTCCTTCCGATTTGCTTTTTTCTTGTATTTTCTATATTAATGATAATTATATTCATATAAAAAAGGTGTACTCAAGTCTTAAAATAATAAAAGAATGATTTTTTAAAAATTTAATTTTTTTAATAAAATTTCAATTTATATATCTTATTTTAACATTTTATATAAAATATTTCATATTTGGTAATAGAAATCGTTCTTTTCAAGATAGTTATACATTTACCCTTCCATTTCTATAATACAAAAGGGAATACTTGTTCTCACACGCTGGAATAAAATCACGATTGCATGTTTGTGAAAACGACTTGAATCAATGAGAATGTCAGAGAAGAGACATGGAGAAGGGGGGGGCGGAGAATAACTAGAACGGCAAACAGTATTACGTCGTCTGAAAGAGGGCAAGCCCAGAATGATTAATATCTTCATAGCAAACAGAAATGCTTCCAAATCACACACGTGTACTAATCTGTGCTGTATTTTACATTCAATAAATAACTGAAACTTGGAAAAATTTCGTACCCGAGTAATAAATGATTTTTGTAGCTGCATTAAAGCATTCTTCTTTGACAGTTAAAGTCTGCATTGGAACGAATAAGAAAAAGTACTTTTGCGTAGCCTTCGTCTACTCTAAGAATGATTACTATATTGCCTGCACTGAGAACTTCCAATGATTTATGGTAGAAAATTAAAACTGCTGGAACAATTCCAGGCTTAGTCACCCGAACAACCGGGGAAATCTCAAGATACAATAACGTTATTCAATAAGACGGATGGAATGTTAAAAGAAGTCGATCCTTACAGGGTTACTATTAGCGAAATAAACTAAAATATTGGTTATCATCGATCTGGCCAATCGACTCGTAAATTTAATATCTCGGTAGAGGTCATCAGGTCACGGTATTAATGTTTTCATTAAAATGAAAAGATTGACATTATCCTCGGCTTGATGTCAGAGAAAAAACATCGTAAGAAATATAAGAAATTGCGCTGATACAAGAGAAATATTCGTGGTGTAATGATCACATCCGTGCAACGTCTGGCAATTTTTAATAATTTAAAATGAGTATTTTTTAAACAATCAAAAGTAGAGCTCTAACAATAAAACTTGGTTAACAATGAAAAGTGATTTTACTGAACAATGCAGTGAAAATAACTCTAGCATTTATAAATCATCATGATTAAATTCATTATCAATTACTGGATTACGGAAATATTAACGAATAAACAGCTATTACGAAGAAAAATGAAAATGATAAATATTGTCGAATACCAAACGATTTCATCGGTGTTACAGTAAATTAAAAACAGCCACAAGTTTTTAACGTTTTTTATAAAAATTGAATTACAGAATAATACCCATATGTAATAGTTAGCACTAATTTTGAAGAGTAACACCTGCAGTAATAGTGTTTATTCTCCAAGCAACGAATGCTATGCTACTGGAAATTGTATTCATGGAGCTGCGAATAAATAATTCGTACTTTTTCATTTTAAATGTAATGCAGGCGATAAGTAATAAAAATGATGAATGTATTATATCATCTGCGAAGTAGCTAAGTATGTTACTGAGTGATCGTTAATTTATACAGAAAGGGACACTTTAATTATTCTAGCATACGAGCGAAGATGCTTCATTGTTATATGCAGTTGATAGAAGATAGGTGGCGAAAGCAAAAAGTGTTATGTCTGGAATTATGAAAATAGACAACAAAGATCATGTCCTAGTTATCTGTGAATTGCGTGTAATTCGGCCGGTTTGTCTTCTATATAATTAAACCTCTGGCGTACAAATGTAGTAGAGTTATTACTGCTAATTGATGCGTGCCAGTCATCATTATAGAAAGCATTCCACTTCATAAACCCAAATGATTTCTATGTAGAAATTCTCGCTTTTCTCCGTAGCAATAATTTGTTCTACACTATTCTTTTTCCTGCGTCTATTCCCTTGTAAGAAGGAAACTGCAGAAAAACAGCTAAAAATTATGCTATCGATAATCTACAATGCATACTTCAATTTATTTTTAAAGATTCCTCAGTTTTCTACTGGGTAGAAACTCAAATGAAGAAAATCGGAGTGGATTAACATTTCTGGGCGACATTGATGAAAATGAAAATAAAATGGATTACGAAATAATATTAAAAAAAAATGTTTACCCACGGTGCAAACGGTACTACAGGTTTATGACTTTTCCTCAATGGGCGTAACATCTAGTAAAATACATTAAAAACAGAGAACGTCAACGTTCTTCTTTGTTATAGATCAACAATGGGCATGCGCAACAGTGATTCGAAAAGTGGGTAATCATGAGTCTGAGAGGGCGAGAAACTGTTTATTTTGGATCGAAGAGTAGACGTAGCACAGACGAAGATAATCTTCCCAGAAAGAGAATCTGATTTTGTCTTACTTTTGCGTGTATCTCCAATACTGCACACAATACATACAAGATACAGCTTTTAATAATACGTCTTAAGTATCTTATCTCTCGGTCATATTCTCCTACCTTGTCTTCATATTGGCGGTGATCATCATTCTCATGTACATGACTCCGTGTTGGTACATTTTTCCACGCCACAATTTCTGTTTGCACCACACCCAACTTTTCTTCCACGTACCCAAGTTTAATTGGAAGATCTATTGACTTATTCCAAGGGTATCTCATACTGACATCGGCAACTGTTTACTCTTGAGATTTGTTTGATGAGAACTAAACTAAGAAGGGAACATTCATTTATAGTTATGTCTCAAGAAGTAGAACACTCATGTAAGGATAAGGTAATTCACAAAGAGTTAATTTACTTCGATACGCGCCTCATTACCACTTTTTTTTTCAAGTCCTTACTGCCTGTTCTTATTTATCTTATTTTTTTCCTCTTCGATTCTGTTTTTTTTTTCTCTACCGAATTTTCTCCTTCCTTTGGAGACTTCATCACTCACTATACTCCTTTTCCGTTCAACTTCTCCCTGTAGCAGAAATTAACCCTGGATTATCAGCTGTTTACAACCAATTTTCTTTCCACTCAGAGTACCAGGGAATCCCAAGGGTGTCATTTTCACACTAGTATAGGAGGAACATTCTCGCTCTTTAGCGTTACCCCAAATAATGAATTTTCTTTTAGAGACAGATCATCGCTAACAATGAAAATAAAAAGGTTATTTGATAGTGCAGTCTTCGCTTATTCATTATTTTGATATTTCAGAAACTCGCACAGCATCATTTATAAGATTGATTGATTTGATATACAGATTTAACAAAAAAAAAAATAATAAAGTAATTTTCAAATATTAAAAAATATATAATCTCTAGCATCAATTACTGTATGGTTGAGCATAATTACTGTCGGTTTGTAATTTTTTTTTGTTCTAGGATAAACTCGTCAAATCCCCATCCTTCCAAATAAGACTACCTTCATTAGTGCGGTGTCTTAAATGCCCTGTAAAGTGAGAATTTGTACTCCCTCGGGGTTGTTGCTCAAGCGCTAAAAAGGAAAAATATTTGCCAGGACTTGAGACTTGATGTGTACCGTGAAATTCAATGTGGACGGCTGGGTTTGCGCATGCGTATACACCTAGATAAGCCACTTATGTCTAGGAGTCGTGAATTTGCATGTCAAAATAGTTTCCTGACGAGAAAATATTTTAATTGCAAAACCATTTAATCGATTTTGTCTAGAATGATTAGGCTAAGTAATGCGCAAAAACTTTAGCTATAATAATGATAATTTTCTTTGTTATTGTAAGTGAATTGCTAAGGAGACTAATCTGGCTAGCTGCTGTATTTTGTTTTTGTCTGCAAGCATTTTTTTTCTTTGTGTTCCATACATAACGTGTGGTCTGCGAGCGCTCACTGAATTTTGTCTTGGTTTGGATTTCCATTATTCATAGACGCTTATGATAGGGGCTTCATACTCGTACGATGAACTTCCGTATAGAAAATGAAATCTGACCGTTGAGCATTTGCTGGATATCACTACCGTAATTTTTATTCCTGGAAATTTCGTTAAAGCAAACTGCAGTTTGCTGAAGTTTTTACCATCAACATTTCAGTTTCAATCGCAATGCTTAATATTTGATTTGCACATAAATGATTAGATATCTAAATAATGGTTTGTTAACATTCAAGTACTCTTCTGGTAGAATTTATTTTTATTGTTCTATCTAGAGTCGTTAGTTCACACTTTATAGAGATAAAAAACCTCTGACCTCATGAGTAGTTCAATTTACCGATTAATACAACAACAAAGGATCTATCGCGTAGTCCACCTCACCGATGATACTGCAACAGTGAACTATCGCTTATTGATAAACACAGAAAAAAATGATCTGCCGTGTATCACCTCACCGATGAACACTGCAACAAATGATCACGTAGTCCACCTCACTGTAAATACTTCAACAATGATCTATCGCGCCGTGCACGTCACCGATAAATACTTCAACAATGACCTATCGCGTAGTCCACCTCACTGTAAATACTTCAACAATGATCTATCGCGCAATTCAACTTATTGAAGAAAATCAACAACAATGACTTTGCTTAAATAATTCACCGCGTACTAAGTTACGGAGTTCATTCAAATCAATCCAGCTATACACTCTTACCAGAAATTAAAAATATTCTTAAAGACTTCAGCAAACAATACTTTTGAATGATTAAATTCCCAACGCATGAAATATTTCATTGTATTACGCGCAATCTTTCTAGTTAAGTCGGTAAAAGTGGTTCCATCATAGTGCACAGAAGAAGGTTGCTTATCTTACATCCCTTTCAAAACACGTCGTCGGAACTCGTGTCTAATTCAAATAACATCCCAGTGTGCTTCAATAAAGTTGTTGAGAGATCTCCTTTTTCTTTCTCTTTCAAAGCCGTCGTTATGATCTAAAGCACTTAGAAACATTTAAATTTCCGGAAACAAAATCATTTTGTTCAACAGCTACTTAAGAAAGCGCGCGTATTTGCTTCAATCTCTAGAATAGAAGACGAAACGCAACTATAGCCATTTATAAGTGAGCAGACACACACATTGTTGCTAGGAAAAGGAAAGAAAAAAAAAAGTGGAATATAGTAGAGGAGGATTTTATCAAGAAACCACTTTCTTAAATTAAATGAAAGAAAAAAGAGCGTTAAAGTTGCAGTACAGAAATTTCTCAGTAGATTAACTTTAAAGAAAATGAATTTTAAGAAGAAAACAAACAACGTCCGTGAGGGAGGGTTTCCTATTAAAAATAAGTCATTTCATATCAGGTAATAAAGTTAATTGGCTCGTGCAAGGCAACTATAAATGCTTCATTTCCCTCTAAGAACTAATAAGCACGTTGATGTGGCTTCTAACCCCAAAGCCCGAACTAAATTTTGAATAATCAGCATACACAAATGACTCGGAGGTTAAGTGGGGCCTTTCAGTATATACAATAATCGACAAGTTTTATATTACTTGAACATTATCAAAATAGCACCTAAAATTAACTGAAATCTGAGGCTATTTGAAGTCAAAGGGAGCGATTCAGATTTTATATACCTTTGCAGAAAAACACGGTTCGTTGACGAAGCACATCTGGATGGCCCTTTCAAAAATGTTATTCACTTGTTATAGTAATACTAATATAAGTAGATGGTCGATTTCGCGTTAATTTGGGATGAGTCATCTTGGTGGGAATCTTAAGAGTGACCCTACCACGTTATGTTCGTTCTGTTGATTTAAGCAAATTAACTTGGGACTATCATTCAGAATTACATCAGAATCATATGATTCTGATGAAACTATCAGTCTTCCCATGATGCTTAGCTACTTTTACACGTAGTTTTCTTATTTTTGCCTGGTGTCTTCGTGCTAGAATCTTCCAATACGCTATCATCTTTTCTATGACTGCCTCTGGACTTACTAAAACATTTATTACGTTAGATGATACCTAAACAAACTAAAACAGTGTCGTAATATTGAAAGTTTATTTTTCACTTGGTTAGAGTATAATAAATTTAATTTAATCCTTTATCCAAGTGTGAGGAAACAAAGTTTGCGCCTGAAAATATCTTCAGGACTGGGGTAAGGTGGTACAACACCTTACCCCAGTCCTGAAGGGAACTCCTTGCAAAGTTGGAGCAAGCTACCGACACTCCTGTCTCAGTATCTCCTATAATGCAAAACGCATCTCCTTGAGGATATGTCTAACGTTATGCATTAAGGGAAGGGCCACAACCCAGACTAGTTTCGACCTTCATTGAGGTCTCTTCAGTGGGAGCCAGGACCAAGTGGAGATATCAGGCAGAAGCATTAGCAGTTCATCTCTACCTATAGGAGTTGCCAAATGGTAAACCAGTGTCGATGTTAAAACACTGGATAGGTATTCGTGCACGAGGTTCAGAGAATGCAATGCAGATGAATTAATAGTGATCTATTTTCTTGGATAGGTGAGCAGTGAATCAAAATCAAATGTGTAACGAATCAAAATCATTTTTAGTGTGCCGATTCCAGCAGAATGGTTAACTTACAGAAATCAAATAATTTAATACTGCAATTAAAGTGATAATTTTTTAGTTCTGATATTTAATATCCAACAAATTTTAATCAATAAATCAAAACTTAATCGACAATTAAATATTACTTTAATAGAGAATTCATTAATTTTTTTTCACTCAGAAATAATGATTACTATTAAAGTAATTTTCATAACTGAATTCTGTATCATTTCTAAAAAGAAAATTGCAGGTGCACTCCGACAAGAACTTATTGTTTAGACGACGGACTCGCACTCAATTATAATGGCAAAATGTATTATATTAGCTAGCAACGTAAATTATCAGCAATGAAGAGGAGGAATCCTAAATTCTAGCTTCAATTGTCATGCAAATAACTATTTTCAATTGTTATCCAAACAATGGATGAAATCTTCCAGCAAATGTTTAAAATAAATACGATTTCTATTCCAACAGGAGCCTCGCTATCTTATAATAAATAATAAACCTTATTTATTGTTCACTTTTTGTTTCTCTATTGTAGACTTTATTTGCATTTCGTCGACTACCATTTTTCTTACTCGGGTATTTTCTCTTGTCACGTTTGTAGCCTTTGCGTAGCTTTATCCAATAACGACTAAAAGTGTCAAAGACTCCATCTAACGTAGCTAATTTATTTCTTAATAATACACAGGACATCCCTCAGAGAAAACTCTCCAAACTAATACTTAAATTTCGGGGCAGCTGTCATCAGAGTTTAAATTTCTAGCAGCTTGTCGATAGTATTGCTTTACCGCTAAAATTTCAATCTTTCTTTGGCCGGCAACCAGATGGCTCTGTCATTTTCAGATACTGTCGATGTCGGGATTTTAAAAGAAATTGTAATTTTCTCTGAGCAAAGTCAAAAATGAGTTTTTGTTCACACACATGTATAAGATTTCGTTCGGAAAAACTACCAGAAAGTGTTGAGTTTTTTGGGTTTTTTTTTTCCATCTTGACTTTTGTATCTTAAACGGGAGGACATCTGAAATGTCACACAATGAAAGAAATAAAAAGGTGTCTTCTTTTGTCATATCATTCACGACTGTCAACGAAATACGTAGGGACAAATGGCTATGAAATGAAGGCATTTCACATAGTACTGCAACCAGGTACAACAACGTGTAACTGTCGTGCAAATGTTCATTGTTCGGAACGTCTGGAGGTAGTCCATTTTTACAAGCGAGAAAAATACAAAGTAAAGATATATTGTCGTTGTGAACGCTAACCAGCTGAGGTCTTTTTTTCAATCTGTTTTTTCATCGCTCATACTCAGTGAATAGGGACGAATATACTTGAATTAATACATTTTTTTTTATAAATATTAGGGGAAAAAATTCCTCAAGGACGTCGTATACCTTAGAAGTAACACACCTTAATTTAGAATCAACACTGACTTTTATGTGTGCTAATAAGATCCGAAAGGAATTGTGGAATTAGCTTAGAAAAACACGAATAAAGAATAATCGCCCAGTTTTAATTATCGAATTGGGAATTAAGTGTATACAAAAAAAAAAAAACACCCAGTTAAATGGAGAAACTCAACCATCGGTTGTTCTATTCTCCAATTAAAAAACAGTTGCTTGCTTACAAGCAAGATTTCCCCATCTTAAAAAGATATCGTGTAAGTATTAAAAAAATGAGATTGGGAAGACTTCATGAATGAAACACGACAATGATTAGCTTCTTTAAACGTAAAATGAATTAAGAAATTGTCAAGAGACGAATAAGAAATAAACCCAGTAGTTTTAATTTAAAAAAATTAAGAAAGAAAGAAATTGGCAAAACCTTTAGTCTCGTAGCTATCCATCCTCAGCAGCTTGCTGATTTTACTCTCGTCTCTGGATAGTTCTTGAAAAAAGCCGTCACATGCAAAGCAACTCTTAATTTCATAATTGAATTATAATGGGAATCGCAATTTATGACGGGTTTGTTCCCAAAGAAAGGAGATGCTTGATCTTTAGCTTCTTTTTGACACCAAATGTGTGTAAAAAGTCAATAGTCCGATTATTCTCAAGCCTTCGAAGTTCCTTATTATGAAATGCTTGTCAAATGCTAATATCACACTTATTCTAAGTCAAACGTGCTTCCTCAGGTACACCTGAGCAAGCAGGTTTTGCTTTGCATTTCCATTTTTAGAATTGAATTAAAAAAACAAAAACACATCTGCACTCAATGTTACAAGGAAACCCAAACTATAAACAATGACTACCCCCTAAACAGAGCAATATACAAGTTCGGAAGTCTTTGAAAAGCCCACTTGAATTACATGATGAAATCAGCTCCCTCCCCCAAAGATTATAGACCTTATCTGTTCTTGAGAAAAGTTCTTGATAAAAACGTGGTAGGGAAAAATACTTATTTAACGAGCTGGACTGATTTTATATTTTTTTCCCACTCGCTTACTTCAGGTAAAGAATATGTAAAGTAGTCAAGATTTTGTTCCGTGATATGACGAACTTTTACTTAGGAAAGAACCACCCAACACCGATCTTATTTGTTTCTTTTTTAGATAATACTTAAAGAGCTACGTCATCCTTTGGCGTTTGACGTTTTCTTCCTGATTTGACGAGAATGTCATGACTTGGTGCTCGTGATAAAGTTGACATCTCCCACCCACACATCAGATCCGTCAGTCGATGACCAAAATTATCTGAAAAAAAAAAAAAAAAAACTGGGTAAAACCTGAAATTTCAATGAATTTATTGAAGTAGCTGTCATTTTTCAAGAATGTATTAAAAAACAAAACGCATAAGAGCCCAAGCAGGGATCATAGAAAAAAAAGAAGAGTTTTACATCTTATGCCTCAGCGCAACGCGGTCAGCTTAAAGATTAATTCCTCCCGTTTGCGCCCGTACATAGACAGTACACCAATGTATGTATGCAGGTGGTGTATGTGTGCGTGTGTTCGCGAGTAACGAGATAAGTCCGTTTTGTTCTTGGTGTGTCTTAAGGTTTTATATCCAAGGCAAGAGGCAGATGTCATGCAAGACTGGCGACCCCTTGACGTTTGTTTCTTCTTGGAGCTAGTATAAGAAAACTTGATGGATGACACCGCCTACTTGGTCCTCCTCCCTACTTATTTTTTTTTTGTCCCAGCTGTGTGACTACCTATCAGTTATACTCCTGTCAATATGGCTGCGATACTTTCTTTGCGCTTGGCTCCATTATGCGTTCGCTGCTTCAAGTGAGGACAGTGTCCTTCCTTTGTTTACACTGTGATAACAAATATCGCTCTGCATGCTTATCATAGCTAAGTCTTTGTGATAAACATTTGATTTATGAACCAGTAAAAGAACATTTTTATCTTAACTAAAATTAATATCGCTGAAGGGTTACACTCCCCATGATTAAAGTTACTATATGATATACTTGTCTTCATCTACCTGATATTCAGAGAGAACTAGTTTTGTATTAATATAATATGGCTCTAAAGACAGTCAGAAATGGGTCAATTATTGAACTGTGGCTATTGATATATCTGTTTGTTTTGGCATTGTTTTTAACAAACCAATAAATATATGTTTTGAGTATATATTGTCAGTATCATTGTTGTGTCCTAACAGACGGATAGAGGCATTGTTGTATCCTTACATACGTATGATTGATTTGACTGAATATTGTTGTATTCGAGCAGACGAATAAAGGTTGATTTAATTGGCTGTTATTATAACCATTGTTGAAAACGAATGCATCGTATGATGAACATATTTTTGAAATATTCATAGCAGAATAGAATGCAAGTTTATCATTAACACAGTATTTTAGTGTTTGATTATTATCTTTCTTTCGGATTTAGCAGATGGCAATTACTACACAAAGTTTATCATTCTTATAATTCTCGCCATTCAGGCATTGTACTCAACTGCTTCGACATTTTGGTTCAATTTTTGATATTTAAATATAATTATTGTGCCACCAATAAAAAATATATTACTCCTGGAAATAACTCTCAAACCTTTAGCTCATTAAACGCTAAAATCGAATGCCAGTCCATAGCGCAATTAACTTTTTCGTTATACCTCGAAAATATTACAGCAGCAAAATAAAGTAATTAGGATAATCTTCCTCTGCCTCCCTCATTTTGTGCTAGTTACGTTAGATACATTAAGAATAAAGTCTAAACTTAAAGTATAGTTTCACATTGATTATAATTTTTTTGTTATTTCGTTCTTAACAAACCTAGTGAAAATCTTTTTTTTTTTGATCCTAGCAATACTTTCGACCAACGAAAACTGATTAAATATTCGCCAATTCCGAGTTACATTTATGGCAAAGAGGCGTTTAAAGAATTGCAATTCGCTTTGGGTGAAAAATAAGCAATGAAACACTTCATTAAATACGATAATTGTAAAGAAACCTTGCCAAAGGAAATTAGGTTCTGAGTGTAATTAGTTGTGCATACGAAGGCATAATGTGTGAAAATTGATGCATTCAAGGAACTGTAGAAAGATAAAAGACCAATGTACGAAAAGGAGAAAGTGCTACGCGAATGTAGAGCAGATGGAAAGATTTATTGGGAGTCCGTAAGTCAGTGAAAGTGATTGAGTGAAGGAGTAAGAAAAGGAGAAATTGAATGAGTGGGTGACTGAGACATGGAATGCGCTAGTGATGAGAGAAAGAACGAATGGATAGATTATTGAACTAGAAATATTGAGTAACTTAAGCAGATGATAGATACCGTTCAAAAAGTTGACGGAGGAAAAGGCATCCCAATGTCGCTTCGTGTAAGAAAGAAAATACAGGACAAAACAGTGCTTTGCACTTATCGCAAGGATAAAGGCCATGCTAAAAGAAAATATAAAAAACGCAAAATTAGAAAATGCAACTTTGATAAAAGACGGGCCTATAGACTATTGTAGTAAGAAACTCTACAGGATTTCTACCAGTCCGAAAGTTACATTTGCTACAAACGAAATATTTTATTAAGAAATGATTTTTTGCGCAGAAAAATATATTCATTACCACATACTTTATTTTCGGTTTAGTTTTCGTAGTGGTATGCAGAGAAGGTTGTATCGGTCGTGATCTAAGATAAATTGGCCGAAGGGCTACGATTAGTTTGGAAAACAAGAATAACTCCTTGAAATAACACCTTTCAGTGATGAACTTGATCCGATATCTGCACATGCCATTTGTGTTTGCTATAATCAAAAGAGCTCAATGGCGCCGACAGGCCTGATGAAAAGGATGAGGGACACTTTTGTGGATGATCATATGCATCACACCTAATAGACTAATCCATAATAGAAGTGAAATGAATGGTTACCAGTATTGATAATGCATTGTTATCAATATCCTAGAGTTAGTGTAAATGCTGAGCAGATTTATGCGTTTTGCTTTTCCACAGAATGTCTCGTTCAGAACATGAAGGATATTACAGATGACGTCATGTTTGTATTAATGCGCTGTGCAACTTCTAATATCGCTTTTATAGTTGAATAAACTTCAGTTCTTTAAAAAAAAGGCTTTTACCTTCCAAAATCTGAAATAGTTGGTATAATGCAATAGTTTAATACGAAAATTCACTCTCTCTGAATTCTGCACAAGCCAATGCAAAACAGCTGGGCTAGTGGTTAACATTCCTAACATTAATCGCTGACAGAGAAACGTAGAATTTTTCCTGTTATAACTAGATTTTCATATGCAGAATCAACTGTTTTTAAAATACACCTTATAGAGTTGCTCGGAAGTTTGGAGAGTTCCTAGCGACAAAATTAATCCGTCTCAAACTGTTGGTTTTCTGATGATAACCAACGATTCTAAACAGCTGTCAGGCCAGTAAAACGTAGACTAATCAACACAAGTAAAAAGTGAATATAAGTGCTCCTGGACAGAGTTTGAATCTTTGCAGAACAAGACAAATGATATGCGGATTGTTTATTTTTGTAAGTTACTAAAGTTGGAAACTTGTATTTGGTTTTAAAATTATTACGAATATTTAATATCCTCAATATATTATACCTATCTTTCTAAGTTAAAGATTTCCAGATTCTATATTTTGGTCATTTGTTCGCTTAGTTTTCAAGTATATAAGTGTAGTGTTGCCGTGGAAAAAATACTTGAACTCTTCATGATGCATTTTCCCATGGCATATCGAACATCTATGTTTAACCTTCAGCTTGTGATTGGGATATAAAAGTTAATGATCAACTCTGACACAGGCTTCCACAGCATGGATTGTGTTGAACCTTTTTTTTATTGAGATGGAAGCTAACCTTCTCAACTTTATCTCTCAAATTTGGTTGTTTTCAAATTATTGATGGCAAAGCTAAATCTTCCGAGCAACCATCACTGTTTAAGATATCTAGTGTGGACTGAAAATATAATTTCACTTGGTTATTTAAACTAGTAAACAGAAAGAAACTAATCTGATGAATATGGTCATTCTCGATCTATTTTAGAAAGCTCGTGGGATGGAGAGATACTGCTGAGAAACACATTTGATCTTATGTGTGATAACTAGGATACCCCAAACAATGTGTGAATAGATGGAATTAGTTATGTTGTATTTTATTATTTTTTTTTTGGTGCATTTTGTTTCACTTCCGTATCGTATTGAAGAGCTATTTTTATTTGTGGTAAAAGGAAAAAAAAGTTATGTTATGGAATAATGCCAGTAAGTACATCATCTAGCTGGACTTCTTGATAGATCAATGATGCCTTTGGACCCATTGTGCAGTATACGCCACTAATCTGTTGCAGTCATAACATACCATTCATCTCAAGCTTATTATATGCAGTATGACAAATGTGATTATAAAAATAATCCATGCATGCAACATCTGTTTCCATCCAAGTTAAAAAAAAATCCACTAACTATTTTAATCAACGCTCTCTTTTTAAAAAAAAAAAAAAAAAAAAAACTACCACACGCACAAACAGACATATTCGTAAACCTCTTGGCATTCTAAATGCAATTATTTCAGAGACAAACCGTTGACTGTTAAAAGTTTTCTCGGCATTTTCTCTGTTTAATTTGAAACGCATAACATGCATGGAGTGACATTAACTAGGTCGGACACCCCTGTCCTCAAAATAGGATGTATAATATGTACGTTATTCCAGGCGTGCCCTATTGAAGACTTTGCAGCGGAAACATCTATTTATATATGTGTGTGTGCGTATGTGCTTATTGTGGTGGTAAATCTGGAGTTGTTCCAACATTTTTAGTGTCAAAAACGCACGGCTCTCTTGCAAGAATGGTTTGCCTTTCACAATTTATGTAGCAATCATTTGAAAAGATGTTTACAACCAA
Source organism: Typopeltis vanoorti (assembly GCF_054136105.1). Taxonomy (NCBI): domain Eukaryota; kingdom Metazoa; phylum Arthropoda; class Arachnida; order Uropygi; family Thelyphonidae; genus Typopeltis; species Typopeltis vanoorti. The sequence continues at coordinate 26,418,451 of NC_143569.1, read as the reverse complement.
CTAAAGTAAGTTTTCAATTTGTCGATAGTGACTTGAGGCTAGAGAGCGAGCCGCTTCTAATGTGGCTTCTATCTCGATTTAACTATTAATTATTCATACTTAATTTTATCCTGTTCTATTTCTTGAATGTAAAAGGAGTTATTTATCGAATAGAGAGAGCTACGCAGATTAATAAATGTCCGTAATTCTTAAGAACTACTGTTTTCCAGTGAATTATTTATCATGGAAGACAAAACGACTCGACTTCGTGGACATGACGTGTTAATGCCTTCAGCTCCCTTGTGATCTTGCTTTTATTGATTAGACTGAGAGTTTTGGTTTTCAGCTTGCTTGCAAAGTTTGTTAACAATAGAAGATGCCAATATGGCTTCGCCAATCGTGGAAGTTTATTTTGGCACGCTTGATCACCCGTTTCTAACTTCGTCAGAAAATACATTTCTCACACATTATTTATTAGCGTATCCGATGAACATAAAAGGAATATTGGCAACCCATTCAAGATATCCTAGTTGTATGTGAATCTAAAACAAACTACATAGAAAATAATACTGCTGAATTATCAGGGGGAAAAATTAAATGCGCTAATTTATCGCAAGTGACGTTCTATAACCCTGAATTTTAATCCACTGAGACCTCCCTTTAAACGAATCGGCATAAAAGACATGCTAATGTGTTTAAAGAGCGGTCTGTCTTTTAGTTAAAGAATAAATGGATTATTAGATGGATTATTCGTACTATTAAATACCCTCAAAACGTTCTTTGCTAACATTAATGTAGGATCGACCGTCCTTCTTCCGGTCATTGGAAATGATATCCTTATCCCCCGTGTACTAAGCGAGGACCCAACTATTCAAACATCCGTTTTTCTCGTATGAAAGGCACGATCTAAGTGTAAAGTTTCGTGCAGTGTTCATCCCATTTCTCTGACAGCAGCTCAACAGTATGATATAAAGGCAATACCCAAATCTTTATTTACATATCGCCAGCCTCTCCAAACCTGGTTGCGTGCCAGTGTGGCCATAGAAACACGCCATATTTTCAAAAAATACTTTTCTTATACCACCGTATGTGAATAGTATCACTGGAAAAGATAGAACAAATAAACTTATGGAGAAAATATTTTTTTCTGTTTTTTTCATCGAAAACTCTTCAGTCTAATTCTGATCGATATTTTTCACTTTTGCAGAATTTTTGAATTTTAGCCGAAGACAGTAATGAAAACATAGATTTAGTGTTATTTTTTATTCATATAGTAGCCCATTATGTTGCGATACGTATCTTACGTTCATATCAAAATCCAAGCCTTGTTTCCTTTTGGAACCCTATAAAATCTGCTGTACCTTAAGAGATCGTCTTCAGTTTAGCTCTTAAGTTCAGCAGGAAGATGCATTAAAAATCGATTGCCAAAACACAAGTTAAAAGAAGTAAGTTATCTATTTTCGATAATGTAATTATGGCAAGTTTTAAATTGGAGAAGAAAGAATCGCTCCGGAATGGAGCTGTGTAAGAAGAAGTATGTGAAATATTGCTATTGACATTCTGAAGACAGTCGAGTGAACATTTCTTTATATTTAGAAACCATAACAAGCGACATACCTACAACCCAAACTGGAATGTCTTCAATCTTTATCTATTGTGACAAAGTGAACGAAATGTTTTGAATTTCAGGAACAATTAGCCTAAGAAATATAATTCGGCCCAGACTGAATATAAATACTGATCCTTTGAAGTACCTTCTCCCTGCATACTTAATCATTATATTCCTCTCAGATATACATTTTTTTCTGGTTTCTTTTTCATGACATCGTTTTTTCTCACCAATTTCTTTTGCTCTCTCATTTTTCTTTTTTCCTCCTATATATACATTTTCTTTTCTCCTTCGGTATATTTCATTCGTTCTCTTATTTTTCTCTTTTCATTATCTCTCTAATTCCATTTATTGCATTTATTTCTAGTTTTCTATTTTCCCACTATTCTTATTTGCCTCTCTCTTTCTTCTCCGTATTATTCGTAGCTCCCAAGTAGCACAAAAGAAGTCTTCTACTATATTTCCGCCCAAACTATCTTTTTCTCCTTCTATTACATAACATTAATGACGGAAGTCTCCTGTCAGACTTGTTTGTCAAGAGACATCCCAAGAGTTTTGCGTCCTAAGAGGAGTGGCAGAAAATTCTCCTCTGTCTGGATCATTAATCAACGCATCTCACACATTAAGTCGCCACGGGACTTATCTAACTCACAGTCTTACAATGGGAACGAATTCTCTAAACCTGCCATAATAATGTCATAAATACGTGGCAGCAACGGGAGGCCCATTTCCACTCGGTAAGTGCACAAGTCGGATTTCTGTACAAAGAAGAGCTTGCGACGAAAGATGATACCCGCTTAAACATTTGCACTCTGCTTTTTTTTTTTCTTGAAACTTAACGGCAATTAGAGAAGTTCCATTAAGATAACTAATTAACAGATTTCGTAATCCTTAACAGCAATGCACAAAAATGTATTAAATATGATCGTTCATTTTCGGGGCATTCCATCCCCAAATCTTAATGGATATATTCTTAACAAGAAGAGATGGAAACATTGAAAATTTAGGAATTCTTTACGTCTGTAAATTACGTTTAATTACAAACTGTAAACCTCCCACAAAAAAAACCCTAACACGCCTATCTCAGATTTTATAAGGTAAACAAACTAATTAGTCCCAAACTTTTGCAGTTCTTCCAATATTATATTCATTCAAACGCGAACTATTCAAAAATGTAAGTTTTTATGGAGACTATCAGTGTGAATCTCCTTAAGTAGATTTGCCGATAAGCTTTTATACAAATTCTAAGATCTCTAAGAATTAAATTGGCTTCGAACACGACCCTCCTCTCCAACCCCCGATAACAAGTGCAGTTCAAACCGTTCTCTCTCTCTCTCTCTCGAGAAACGCTCAAAGACTAAGTCATTTAAATCAGCCAAAGATTTTCGGAGAATTCAGAAAGTGAAACAAGCTCCACTCATTAGCTACAAAAATCCAAGTTACCCACAGGAAAAGGAAGGCCATTATCTGCAGCCAATAATAAACTGTTTTATTTTTTTTCTCCCTCCCAGCGCATGATTAAATTTCTGAAGCACAGGCAACTTTGATTATATTCGAATTAAAGTTTCTTGGCGTTGTTAAATATTTCTGGGGTGGTATGAAAAAAAATGGGGGGGAAGACAAAGAAATTGAGCTTCAGAATCAGTTATTTAAGGAAGCTCATTCTTCGCTTCAATTTCATTTTCTTATTGGAGCTTTCATTATTGCCACACTTCCAATCACCAGAGGTTATATCTAATACCGAAGAATAAATAAAGCATTTCCTTAAGAATGTCTTATAAATTAGGACATGCGGACCGTGCCGAGATTAAGAAGTCGTTTATTTCTTGAAGGAGAAAGAGACGTACAGGTATAAGTATATTTCGTTAAAATTGACTCTGTTTATCACATACAATAATCGGGTGTTCCCGTCGTTCTATGCAAGACTGTGTGTGTGCCTTCAGATTTGATTAAATTGTGTTTCATGCATCCAGATTCTTATTACGACTAACGGAGGTCTAACAGAAGCAAATAACCTCTGGCTAGAGCTATTAAATTCTGCCTCTATTAACAACGCAGAGTCTAAAGTTGAGTAGTGAAAGTGCGTTTTCCATGTAAAGCAAATCAAAAAGCTAATTTAAGACTGGGGATTCCAGACTGCAACAAAATTGTGTCGTGCTTATTAAATAATAAAAAAAAAAAAAAACTTATGAGTCATGGTCTTATGAACTATTCAGTCGTGTCCTGGTGTTGTCTCCTGTTTTTACTTTCGCCACTTCATATTTAATGCGAGTCGGCAACTCTGATTTTCTTATATATGAGAAAGAGCATCAATGTAGCAATGCTTTTCCTTGGAATGACCTCTTTCCGATGCTCATCGTAGTTACCCTGATATTAAATTATTTATAATTTAACTGAACATAAGATAATCCATCGAATACGGTGGTGGTAGGTGTTTTAGCATGATACGTCGGGTTTCTCAGACAGGCAAACCAACTTTCCGAACATATTAAAGACCATTTACTCACACTTAGGCGAAGCAACAGTGCAACGTCCGCGTGGTTAGCCTAGTGGCTTTGCGCTTCACAACCATGTGATTGGGGAAGGAGTGTCCCAGGTTCGATTTCCGTCGACGACCTGAGGAGCTGAAGGATCTTCCTCAGCCATAGCCAAGTTAGCTGGTCTTGGGCGTGGACAGCAGGGTTTTTTCCTCCAGTTTGTCTGGCTTTTTTCATCCCGGCCCCGTGACTACACACGGATCTACAGCCATAAACACCTACCCCCCATGAGGGGGCTCAACTCGCTCCATACGAATAAATAAAAATAAATTAGTGCAACGATTAGGTTTCGCTGGCCTGACAGCCGTTTCAAATTGTTGGTTCTCATCAATCCACTGAAGTGGGTTAAAACTCACTGCTCAATCCCATGTCCGTGTTGTAGACTTCATAAGTGAGCTCTTGGCTGAACAGGAAAGGTTTTTTAGTTTTATTCACATCAACTTTCTACTAAAATTCAACCGTTTATGTTTCATTTATTTGGCATTAAAATCATGGGAATATCCTCGTTATAAAGCATTGATCTTGTCAAATTGAAGCCTTTCAAGTTTTGTATCTTGGTGCTGTCAAGAGTTCACGTATGCTTTTGCACGTTGGTGTGCGAAGGTACTGCTCAGTTGTTTTCCCTTCTGACGTTTCTTTCCGGTTCTCTGATAAGAACCAACACTTCCTGGACAGATGTTAAGCCAGTGAAACTTAAATAATGCACTAATAGCAGGCAAATATACTCCTGGGTAGTCTCTCAGGCAATCCAAGGCAACTCCTATGACTTTATTCCCACCAACTCTCTGGTAAAACTCACAGGTTTTGTGTTTAATTTTTTGTTGTATTAAAATGATGAGTGTTTACTATACTCATAAATTCCAATTAACATTCCCAACCAGAAGGGGAAATGCTCATTCATGCATCACTATCATTCCTAGGATGGACTACAGAGATGAAAAGTATATTTCTTTCTTTTGATGTATCACAATATATGCATCCTTCCTTTTGTAGCTATCGCTTTATATTTCTCCCTTTTCCCCATTACTGCGATTAATCCATATTTCTTCTATTTCATATTGTTTTATTTCTTCATCTTCTCTGTTCCATCATCTATGTGGATGATGATGAGGCCGAATGAACTCTTTCCACTTCTGTCTGTCCCTGGAGAGTCCGAACAATTCTGTCCAGTTGGTGTCGCTTGTTGTGATTTGGTTTTCAGGTCCTCTTTTATTTTGTCTATCCATTAATTCTGAGCCGTTCTTCGGATCTTTCACCTTCCATCGTTGTATTCAGGGCTTTAGATGGTAATCATTCTGTTCCCATTCTGGTCACATGGCCAAACCATCGCAGTCTTCTTTCTTGGATTTTGTCTATTATTGTTATTTCTTGTTTTAGTCGTTTTCTTATGTCTTCGTTTCTTAGTCTATTCAGCAGAGCTACTCCAAGTAATCTTCTTAGCCAACCCATTTCAGTAGTTAATCATTTTTTCTCTTCAGCCTTTTTGAGATTCCAACATTCGCTTTCATAGAGGAGTATTGGGAGGACCATTGTTTCATAGATTCTTACTTTTGTTACTTGTTTGATGTCGCTTGCCTTCCATTTTATTGTCGTCCAAAAGTTTGCGATGCTTGACTGATTCGTCTGTTTATTATTTTTCGCGTAGTAAAGAAATTAAAGATTTACCGAAAGAATGTAAGCTTGTTCTACTAAATAAGTTAATTTACATTGGTTTCTCTGATTGTCAATTTTTCCTTTAATATTCATCCACTTTTACTTTTCTGTGTCATCCTCATCTCTCTCTCACACACGTTCACTTCGCCTTTTTTCTATCTTCAGTTACCTTTACCTCATTTGTACTTTCATTACCACATGACCGTGCTTTTTTTTTTATCCATCTGTCTTTTCCACACCTTTTCAGTTCTGATTCATCTCTCCTTATCTTACATCTCTCCCTCTATTCATCCTATTCTATCATCTGAATCTATTTTTGCACTTTTGCAATGCTATTTCACACAAATGTGTCCTTAACCTCCCACCCGGCTTTTCTCGTAACACATTTTCGAAAACTTCTTTCTCTACTCCAACAGGAAACTTTAAGACCATCAAGCTAGTCATGGAAATGACGGTACTCGAACACTTACACAACCTGCCTTTGTAATATTGCTATCGGGCGTTCACCGGAATACGAATTCGCCAATATCAGTCGACCCACTGACCTCCATCATTGTTCATTGAAGAAGAAAATTGATTTTCGGAGCATAGTCACCAGCTACCGGAGTAATTTGCAGCATACAGTAAGGAACGAGTATTTCTTTCTCGCTCTGTATGTCGTCGTATATGTTTTCTAAACAGATGCCACAATCATTTGTTGCTGCCTCGATGAGTCGGAAGTTTTATTCCGATGCATTTCTAACAGTACGAAGATAATGTTTTAATATTTTTGCGTAGTAACGAAATTAAAGATCTACCGAAAGAAAGCAAACAGGCGGTAAAAGGAAGCCGCTGTTTTGTGTAACGAGGTAATGATGACAGCAAAAAATGTGCTACCCATGCCAGATGAGAGAAATGATGCAGATAATGGATCTACTACGAGAACTAATGATAAAAAAATCCATCTGACTGTGGGAAGATTTTCACACGGGTTTGAAGACGTTATCTGCTGCTAATACTGAAATCGAATGTGATTATAACAAGAAAACGAACTGGTAGAGGGGGGGGGGTATCGTAAACGAATCAAAACTGATCTGCAGGATAGACAGATGGAAGTGACGAAGAAAAAATGCATTACAGATAATCAAAGCATTAGGATAGATTACTTTTAAAATGTTATGGTGCAGTTCGTGAATAGGATAACGGTTTGCAGTGGGTGTGCATCCACTTCTTACGTATTGCATTGTATATTAAGTATGTTCTCGTATTTTTGGGTTTCATATTTCAAACATATCTCATTGTAACAATATAGCACTATTCAAATATTGTTGCGTCATTTACACAAAAAAAACACTATTGAAATCATCGAGAATCTTGAAATAACAGATATACCAACATGCTATTGTTGTATCTATGTGCTAATAACTGTCTGCCAATAATCGAGCTGATCTATCATTTTCCCTCACAACACTGAGATAACAATACTAATGAAAATAACATAATACAAAATAATCACGAGGACATATTGGAATTACAGAGATGGTAGAGAGGAAAGTAAGTACTACTATAAAAAGAAAAAGAACCAAATAACGTTATATCAACTAGAGAAATCAACTAATACTATAATTCCGTAACAATGAAATTTTTTACGTCAGATACATAAACCGAAAAATTGCTAGAAAGTAGATAGAGAAACATTAAATATATTTTCGATCCTGAATTAAGGCTAGTATCTTAGGTCACGGAGTTGTGGTGTGTGTGGCTATTCTTATGGTCCGTTTTATTTGGGGAAAAAATATTTAAACTCCCATATTGCTGTCTAATAAAAGAATAAAATAGTGCAATATGGAAACGAACAACAAATATGGAATCATAGCAACAACAAAAATTATGCGCAGCAATAAATACAGTATAAATAATAACAGACAACAGCGTAAATGTGCACAGTAGAAAACTAAGCAAATCTGGTCAGACAGAATAAATTGATAAGCCACAACAGACTTGATAAAACAACAGTAAATGTTGAACGACAAAAATAACAGATAAGCACAATAAAAAGCAACTAGAAAATCTGTAATATCAGATACGATGTTGTATCAATTAAAGCAGACAACCCACAAATACGATGTAACAACAGCAAAAGCAGATTATAGTACGATTCAGCAACAGGAGACTCAGAGGAGTACGATGCAGCAACAGGACACAATTTGAGACGGGTACGATGCAGCAACAAGAGACAATTCGAGACAGATAGGACGCAGCAGCAAAAGCAGTCGCATACTGCAGCAACAGTAAAAGCATTCAAGCACCAAGAAGAGGCACATAGCAAAAATAGACCAAACAGCAGAGAAAAATAGGAAAACAGATAACATATGAGAATGATATGATAGTAAGGGACAAACATTAGCATGGGACAAAGCAATAGAAAAATTCCACATTAAAGATGTGATTTGGTACTTTTCAGCGCCACAAGCAAGTCCCGAAATGGCGTTTGCAAAATGTATGCTTATTTCTGAGTACATAAGAACCGAACGAACACAGAATTTAAAATGGTCATATCAGAATATAAACAGTGAGAGCCACTATGGATTGTTTGAGTATCCCTGATATATATATATATATAAAAAACCCAATAACATCAAACTGAACAAGAGAATTTTTTTCTCCACATATTAAATATTCTCTAGGAAAACTACTTCATATCAGCAGTTTTGTTTCTGTTATTTCCTTCGAGAAAACTCTTATTCGTGCAATGAAGATACTACTTGGATTCAGCGACCATTTGGATGCTGTCAGGGAATAAATGACACGTTTTGGGACCAAACAACGAACACCTGAACAAGGGGACGTAAGTAGAGGCATAAAAATGACAGGATTTTATAGCTAAAAACAAGCCATAGATGTGTGCATTGAGCAGTTGTGATACGAAGATGCGTGTCCATGTGGCCAGCTACCTGTGTTAGACTATATATAAGCCGTCGTTCACGATCGCGCTATTCTTTTCGGTAAGAATTATAAATAGGACGTGGGGCAGTGAATTTTTATTGCTGCCATGAATTGTGGCTACCGTTTTCCAAACGACTACACTAAACCATAGAACATTCCCGAAATACCTGGGGCTAACTTTCCCCATGTTGCTAGAATTTGGTTTATCTCTTTGTGCTTTATCTTCTTACGATTTGCTTTAGCCAGCTTTAGTACAGAGACCTGGGTTTCTGTTTTTGAACCTCTCTAGCCTAATGGGAACGCCAGCGTTCCCTATAAAATAAAACATTCTTATCCGCTGTATATACGGTCTATTTGTTGGTTTGACGCCGTAGGCCACCCTTCACAGATAACACGAATAAAAGACTTTTTGAAAAGACAAACTTCCAGGTTTTATTACCCCCGGGTAACAGCTGGTTCTGTTCTAGTTACAGATCGCGGCATTCGGATAGATTACATTTGAAGTGTGTCAATACACCTCCTTACCCCCTCTTCACCACTATCTTCACATTCCGAAGGCTAACTTCATCATCATTTTCTGATATCCCACAACAGATGGATAACACAGATCACAAACACCTTTCACTGCAGGCATTGCGGAGTTGCCTATTGATAATTCTACGGATGTAGTGTGTAAACCACTCCTTCCAATATAAATGAATAAAATAACTAATGGGCTTACAGGTGGCACTGAATATAAGGTTATCTTTCTACTTCCACCGCGTGAGTCAGACGGGTTCGATTGCTCCAGAATATATTAAACAACGATAGCGTACACAAAAGGATGTTTTCAGTCATCTCCTACTGAAAAGGATAAATTATTCTCAGTCCACTTGATGTAAAAGAGAAAATATTCAGATGCTATACAATTCAAACGGGATCGAGTAGTTCTTTCATAGACGATTAACTTCAAAGAGATACATTTTACTGTTCGGCCGTCTGCGGAAATCAACACCGGTATGTATACAGCGGTAGCTATCGGTTCAATTGAATTTATTAATACTTACAGATGAACTAACTTGCTAGTCAGTTATTAACTTTACTAAATCGTACAAACCTGGTTTGTTCTGCAGTTATGTTAATCAATTTCCTTTCGCAATATTTTGCTGTATTATTAATTCATGCGCAAACCTAACAGCTGGTCAGCATTCTCAACACAGTGTTTTAGACACCAGATCACTGAATATTTAGAAATACGCATATACCTTGTGATCAAAACGCGTTTAGTCATGCGATGGATTTGCAACATGTTGTTTCCGGTTTCATATGTAGCTGAATGTTTCATTAGCTTTATTAGGCCGTTTTTTTCCCTTATTTAGTTTAATAAAACAAGCTTTCCATCATCCTTTCTCGATTCGAATATATTTATTTCCGTACTTGTAGGTGTGTGAAAATGATAATTATAACTACTGAATATTTTTCTGTCGTTGTAATTATAGTAATTCGATCACAAAAGCATCAAACCATCTGATAAAAATCTTAAATGTATCCCAAGAATGTATCATCATGTTATTTAGGAATTGAAGAATGTATTTAAAATTATTCGAAAGTTACATAATGAAGGAACAAAACAGAGACCTAACAAGGTATACCTGCAAACTACATTAAGCCCTCTCTATGTCTTGACTTCACAGTCACACGGCGAACGACAAATCATCTGTCACCTAAATATATAAGTTTAACATTAACACTCTTATGGATTATGACACAGAGAAAGAAAATTAACGAGACTAATACTTTTTTTTTAAAAAATACTTAACTGTACAGGAAAACTGAAGTTTAAATAAATCACGTGCTTTCAGTCACCACCCAAAAGTGTTAAACTTGAGAATATATTTTATTTCACAGAAAACTTCTAAACTCACTTTCATTAATTTCACTTGAAACGAAAAAAGAAAAGATGTCGACCTTGAAAAATTAGTAATTATGATATAAAACTCATAATGCATGCTAATTAATTTCTTGATGGCTTTCTTAAAGTTAAGATTGCATCAGTGTTCATCGGACCGTACACACACAAGATTACTTTATATTTTTTGTATTGTTGTAATGGCTGTGTATTAACGATGTTATTAATGTTGTGCTTTATGGAGAAGAACATCAAATGCTCAATCATTTAAATTAATGTTGGCAGCAAAAGTAACAATTCATGAGCAGCTCAGGAAGTGTGTATCTATGGAAACACACCCTAAGCATCGCAGTGAAGTGGCAATTTTTCCTTAGCTAATCAGTGCTCATTAGTAAAGTTGGTTGTTTTTAAAACAAATTTCGAAAACTATCCTAGAATAACCCATCATAATATCCACGACAACAATTTTTATATTATTGTACTAAATGCAATGGATGCGTTTGGGGATACAAAGCTATGTTTAACCATCGTTAGCACGAGATGATTGACAGGTACTTCATGCTCCGAAGACTTACAACACTTAGCTGAAATAAAAATATAGCAAGGATAGCAGAAATGACAGCATCTATCTTCATTGATTGTTTTTTCCCCTTTTTTTATGTGTAGTCCTGAATTCTTAGTTGTGAGTACATTATTCTTTGACGCTAGCAGTTCGCTCCGTGAGTGTTCTCCTGAGCAATAAAACTAGGTTAGGCCATCGGCTCATCTCAATCAGTCATCTGAGCCATGCAGGATTATTTTGATTCTTCGGGAAATAACCTGAATAATTAAAACTGCTTTTTCTCCCACTATATCAGATGTTTTCTTGCAATTTAAGCATAGAGAACTTATTCTGGCTTTACATAATTGCATATCCAACCTAAATTACTTTGACTGTTTCGTGACCAATAATTGAAAGTTAAACCTGTCTTTCTCCAAACCGGTTCTTTAGATTAGTTGCTTAAAAATATGTAATCTGAAGATGAGCTTTGGAGAAAGAGCTACAAGTACGGCATCTCGATTTTAATCATTTTCATGGTTTTCTGCCTAAATTATTTCAGTCGGTTTATTTTTTACTTTCTTAAAGTGAATCCCTCTTCATTATCCCATGCTTAGAATTGCACTATTTTCACAAACAGTGCAGGAATTATCATAAATGGGAGGTTATTAAACCAATAATACCTTATGTACACACACACACAGTGTATGTGTGTGTATATATATATCCTTCTTTCTGTTGCTCTGCATCCCAAATCAAGCTTTGGCCTACTGGATTTTTTACCTCCAACCTTGTCTGTCCAGAAACTTACTTCTCCACGTTGTAGATTGTAATGATGATGTTGCTATCTTGACTAATGGTATCCATCCGCCCATCCCTCTTGTTCTTGGTTTTCCTCTTATCTTTTAAGAAGGCTTTTGTTATTTATGGTCTTTTTAAGAATACTGCCCCTGACATTTTCCATAGGAAAAAATATGCCCTGCCCACTGCAACTATTTGTATTTGATTATACTAGATTTGTTGGTTCTTTAGTTTTAATATAACAACTCATGGTTGTATCTGATCCTCCACAGACCACTTTCATCCACTGGGCCTAAGAGTTTCTATGTCTTCCTTTCAGCTGAAATCACACACTCTACCCTAGCCGTAAATATCCAAATTTCACGTCAGTATATAATGTCAGTATATAACAACTGGAACGAATTTGATTTATATATTTGTACTTTAGTCTTTTGAGCTAAATACATATGAAAGAAAGAACAGAAACCTGAACGAATTATACCCTTCTTTATCCGTTTCTGCACTTATCCCATCTCACTGCAGTCATTAACTTTATATTAACTCTTAAATATTTGAATTGTTTAACTTTCTCTCTTTAAAAGATTCCAATTTTCACACTTGTACCAGTAAACTGATTCTTCCTGGTAATAATAATTATTTTAGTTTCTGTTGATGAATTTTTTTCCTCTCATTCCTTGCCAAGATAGTTTTAGCCGTTTACCTTTTTCCTTACAGAATCCATGTCAAAGCCACCCTTAGAATATCTCTTCTGTCCATTCTCAGTACAAGTCCAGATCATTTGGGTAGGCGTTTTTTTATTTCACTGCTGGTGTTATGTTCTGCCTGTGGTATAACTAATTTGTTTACATTGAGGACAACATTTTTTGAAGTTTATGTCGACACTTTGTTTGGAAACTACTTAACTGTCTTCCTGTTTATCGGTTTCACTGTTTCTGATCCATATAATACGTTTCATATAATACGATTTCATAGCATTCACATTGCTATCTTCTTTCGCTTTTATTGATATTTGAACAATTCCGATATTTTTTTTAATCATCTGAATATTAAGTTTTACATAATACAATCTTTCTGACATAAGATAAGTTGAAAGACTTATCTTTTGTCTTATTAAGCTCGTTATATATTTGTCTATTTATCCTAAATATAATTACTCTACATTTAAGAGAGAAGACTGCTTCAAAAAATAGCCGTCGAAATAATCAGGGGAAGCTTCTTTTGAGTTTCAAGTACAGCTATGACGTAACGTTTAGTATCTACCGGTGTTCTATCAGATGTAGAAGACGGCTGGGAAAATTATATATAAATTCGGATGGACAGGGACCGACGAAAATATTTACAAAACTGCTAACAGAAGAAATTGAATCTGCATGGAAGAAGAGTGATGAGACGAGAGAGGGTTAAATCAACCTAATTGCCCAATTCAGTACTGAATCAATCATTTTAAGGCTACTCTTAGAGACATACCCCAATGTGGGGAAGATACAAAGTAAGGCACTGGGCAAAGGAAAAATAAAGCCTAATTTTTGGATGCAAAGGAGGCAGTATTTGTTTGTGTCGAGGCACTGGAGGTTAAAGTAATCCCGGAAAAAGACGCTCTTCTTGTCTATCGGAGTTGATTGTTATGAAAAGCAAGCTTAGAAGAATAGACTTTCTTCTGCAAGAAATAAAAAAGTTGGAATTTTATTAGCAATATCAGCAGCACTTCACTGAAGAATGGTTTGATGATCATAATGTGGGGCTGGAGAAGTTAGAATTTTGAAATTTCTGGGGATGTGCATAACGTGAAATTTACCAAATGAGAAGGAAAAGCTCAAAACACTCTCACAGCAAACTGTGCATCGCATTTATCAATCGAAGAAGGTCAATGATATATAGAAGAAAGGGAGTAGGCGAAAGAATTACCAACACTAATTGAAGAGATTGAGGATAAAAATCCATCTGCCATCACACGCAATGTGAGTTGAAATAGATTGATGGCAACCCAGTTATAGAACACACACCAAATGATCCGGACTCACTTAGACCTTTGGGCCAAACCCGATAAAATGCCTTAGACATAAAGAGCGACCATCTGAGATTTACCTAACTTTTCCCATGACATTTGTTCGAACTGGGCGACATACGATCACCTATTGATTGACAACAGTGGAGTCAATAGTGCGTATCCGTTATTAGTCAAGAGGATTATAGGTAGATTAGAAGTTGAGTGTTAATTTTGACTCCGTTACTCTACTTTAGAAATTGGGGATAGTAAGTGAAACTGGACAGTAATTTGATGATAATGATTTGACGAACGTGAGATGAACATCAACTAATTTCGATATGGACTCCGAGATAGATGCCAGTGGAGAAAATAAAGCTGGTAAAAAGACGTCTGCGTTTGATCACTTCAGAACTAATAAACGCCACTAGAACAAGCAGATCGTTTGATATTTGTTTAAACAAGATATCTGTTTCTGGTAAAAAAAATCAGCAATTTACGGAAGCATTTTTGGAATGGGAGGGGTGCCAAGAAGAAGATTATCCATGTAAGAACTTGAGGAAAAGTAACCCGTGAGGAGAATGACATTTCAGCAGGTACCTATCCGAGCACAGAGGTGGAAGTAAGGCTTAAAAAAAGTTACCGCCAATAGCTTTTGCAAGAGATCAGAAAGTATGACTCAATTTTATGTGGTTTCCACTCATGAAAGGGTTTGGAAACCTCTCAGATATTACCTAGAGTTCAAATTCGGAACGTTGTCAAGCCTTGGATAAGCGGTTGACGTCTCAGACCAGCTGATAAAATTCATCTCCCAGTAGTTTGTTAGTTAGAGAGCGGAAAGCTTCCTGCCAAGAAGACCAGCTGGCACAGAGAAGACAGAGATTTCGATTAGAGTAATTACGATATGCTGTTCTCTTGTGCAGCCTTAGCACACTTTGTAATAGAATAGGAAATAATTCAATATCTTTAAGATTTGTTAATGATACGTGTAGTGGAAGGACTGAATCATAAAACTGAAACCAAGGCGCATCAGTCAGTTTCGATGATGCCCTTCGGTTGGACAACCCCGAGATCAAATTCCGTCCAGGAGGGAAATAATTTTTATCAAGGCTTTTCACTTGAAGGTGAGCTGGACTGTCTCATACAGATGTGTTAGGGTATGTTTCTCGTAAACTACAAGTTTTATCCAGTAAAACAGGCAAACTGGCCTAATTAACACATAACTGACAAGGATAATATATTATGTCGAGTACTAATCGCCATTTTAAGATCTAGGTTTCAATAAAGCCAAATTAATTGAACTGACAGGCCATTGAGCCTAACACGAAAAAAAAAATTTATACACGTAAACAATATTTCAACCAAGAAAATGAAGCACAGAAGCCGCAAAGATCATCCCATTTAGCATTGCTATATCTTTGGTAAGACTAGATACGAATGTTTGTCTGAATGTTGCTCCATGGAAGACGATGTGAACTCCAGATTGTCATCGACTTCTTACAGGATAAACAGCATTAATGGATATGCTTAAGATTTCACGATAGGAACTTTCTCGTCTCTCTACTCAACTCGCTTGATCAGTACAGTTGGAAAAGTAACGTATATGGACTAAAGAAGATAATTTCGGTAATTAAGGACTGTAGAAAATAAACATTTTAAAGAAGGAACATTCAAAGAGTTCAGAATATCTGCTGACACTGAAAGTGACAGATAGAAAACGAATTGGGTAGAATGTGGAAGAGAATTTTTAGTTAAAGAAGATCCAAAAAAGATAAAATTAAGTGTAACGAGAAATTGGATGAAATATCTTGCGAGTCTGGAAAGAATCATGGTATCGGAAGTGTCCACCACTTGACATTATGCGGATTCTCTCCAGGACCACCTTGCATGCTGACGGCAAGATTACTTACTAGAATTCAGTGCTTCCCAAACTTCTGGATGTCAGGGTCCCCTTTGGAAAAATTAAAATATTTCAGGGCCACACTCAAAAAATCGTAATATAGACATATATTATTATAATATTTATTGTATTTATAT